>NC_072487.1:69336200-69650318 GCF_027574615.1 Eptesicus fuscus
GGGGCACGGCTAACGGGCAGTGGGTTCAGGGGCCTGGCTGGTTCTGCAGGTTGCCGCAGCGCGAGCGGGCACGGGTGACCGAGAGTCACCAGCCTGCACAGGCGGAGCTGTAAGGCAGCTGCTTACGAAGGCAGGGCCCTCAGCATCGTCCCATTGCGGGGGCGTCTCCCCAGCCTTCAGGTCCCTACAGGGACCTCCACTACTGATGCGGTGCTGCGTTGAGGGGTGCATCCGGCCACACCTGCCCTTCTCCATCTGCCCTTCTGGTGTGTTCTTCAGCCCTCTCGGCCCCTCCCAACTGATAACGGAGCCTCAGAGCCCCCGCATTCAAGATCTGGTTGAACGACCGTGTAGCCACCCAGGTGCCACAGTCTGAGGGCTCACTCCCTAAACGGGGAACCCGGACGTCCCCCAGGGGCAGCCCTCAGGCCTGGAGTCTGTCCCTGCACGTGCCCCTGATCTCTTTGCTGCCATGACCCGTGACCACCGTGCGCGTCTGTACTGCCTTTTCTTCTAAATGCAGCCACGGACCAGACGATAGTGGAGTTGAACTTGGGGCAGCACCTCAGCCTTTGGTGAGTCCAGCCTGCTCACGGCCGGCTGACAAAACCGAGTCCCAGCGAGAGGAGGCCGTGGCCGTAGGTCACCCTGCGAGCCCGTGGCGCCCCGGGGACATGCCTGCGTCATCGCTGTGTCTCAGCCAGAGTTCTTTCTGGTGGCCCTGCTGCCTGAGGCTGCCGGCTGCCCAGGCTCGCCCCGGTGAGGGAAGCCGCTGGTCCTCCTGAGACACGAATGGCGTGGCGCCCCTGGCGGTGACTGAGGACTGCACGATCCCCAGGTGGCCTGAGCCTCGGGGACGCAGGGGCCACGATGGGTGCGGAAAGCCGGGGGGAGGGTGATCTGGGGAGAATGCATCGGCCAGCTCTTTTTGGGAATTAGCTCCTTCATTTAGTGCCACCCTTTAAAATAAGCCAGCGGTTGTTTGTACACCTGGACACAAGAGGGGAATAGGAAGTATAAACCCACGTCTTAGACCATCCCCACCTCCTCGCATGACACCCACGTGTTAGAGGGAATGGAGCCCTTCCGCAGGGTTCTCGGGGCCTGTCCCAGGAGCCTCATTTTCTTCAGTTTCACCAGAAAAATAAAGAAGGTGGCGATGGATGTTGATATTCTTGCTCTTCAAGGCCCACCGGAAGCCCACACTTACCCTGCAACAGCCAAGAGCGGAGGCTCCGGAATGGTCCAAGTTTGAGTGACCATCAGATTTGTGGGTCCCAGAGGCTTGGGGTGCAGAGGGGAGGGGACCGGCCCAGGGCTGGGCTCCTGTGTCCTTGGCTGTGCCTCTCCTCGCTGTACCCTCTCTGTCCTTCCCATTTCGGGTTTCCAGGGTCCCCTTCCGTAGACCACCAGGGGTGGGCAGCTTGTGGCAGCCTCGGTGACCTCCCCGGCCCTCTCCGGCGCCAGCCGCCTGTGGCATTCTCATCAGAGGCATTAACCTCCTCTCGTTCTCAAGGTCACTGCCTGCCTATTTATAAAACTGACCAAGAGAATTCCACTATTGCCAGCAATCCAGAATACAAATCACGCTCTACGCGTTGGCTCCATTCTCTCACCCACCTTCTTTTTTTAACTCCTTGGACGAAGCTTTTCTACACCCAGTTTCTCTTCCAATGCAGACATGCCAGGGAAGAGAGGGGAGTGGGCTGTGCCTCTTGCTGAGCTCCTACTGTGTGCACAGCCTCTGGGCCTCTCCCACGTGGTCTTGTTTAATCCACACAGCCCCGAGAAGCGGGTGTTGTCCTCCTTTCACATGTGCTGCTTTGAGAGAGGGAGCGCCTGGCACTAGGACTCTATCCTAACGAGTGACAGAAGCCATTACATCCAGTTCTGCTGGGATCCGTGTTCTCTCCACCTGCACGCCTCTAATTCTAGCGCAGCCTTCCAGGTCAGACGCGTAAGCGGGCTGCGGGGGTGATGCCTGTGGATCTTGGGGTTACTTTCAGGATCATATATGTACTTTCTCACCCCATCAGGTCAGCCAGGCTTTTATGAGCACCTACTGTGTGCCTGGGGAAGCCTTGTCTCTCACCAGGCGTTAAGTGCCATGAGCATCTGCCCACTTTGTTCTCTCCTGGCCTGGCACACAGTAGGCCTCCGTCAGCCCTCATCGAATGAATGATGCGGCTCGGACTCTGCCCGGGTAAGAAGCAGAGAAGAGGCAGGCCAGTGGGAACCGCACTGAGCGGCCAGCAGTGCCCTCCCGGAGGAGGGAGCGGTGGGCAGGGAAGAGGGGCAGGAAGACGGTGTGGAGGGCTCGATGTGGAGGGCTCGGTCGCCTCGGACGTTTCTGCTGAGGCTCCATGAGCCCTGAGACCCACCTCCCCCTTTGCTCCAGCAGAAGCCCACCTGGTCCTCGCGCTTCCTCCATCCTGCATCTCAAACTTGAACGGGTTTTCATTTTCCCAGCCGTTCTGTCCGGGCGTCCGGGGAATGCTAAAAGAGCACTGTGAATCTTCCCCTGCTCACCTCCTCAGAGATCCTTTGGTAAAGACAGAATTTCCCCTCTCCTTATCCCTCTCCCGGGGACTAGCATTTTAGCTGTGGGAGCGAGGGACCCGGCGCCTCCCTGCTCACTCCAGGATGTCAGAGTGTCCTTGGGCGGGTCCTGGGCAGCCAGGGCTCCCCTCTGCCCTTGAAAGCTCTGCCCTTGGCTGCATTTGGGGAGTCAGTAGAATAATGTATGCTCTGGATTCGGGCAAGCGGGGAGGACCAGACAGCAAAGTACCGCCCTCCCCCTTTGAGACATAGTGTTGCTTTCTGGAAGCAATGTACCCGCATTCCGGAACAGTTGGAAAATGTTGAGAGACAGGAAGAACGGAATAACAGTCACCCGTAACCCGGCCCCGGAGAGCGGCATGCGGGCATCTGGCACATGGCTCCTCTGTTCGGTTTGGTTTGCTTTTCCCCGTGGGGTTTTTCCTTTACCAGAACTGAGATCGTGCTGTGAGGCATGACTTACGTCCTTCTGACCCCACTTAACGTTGAACTGGGTCCCCTATCCTTGGCATTACAAAGTTTTGTAATGATTTTAAAATGTGACTTTAGCGGCAGCGTGAACTGTCACGTGTGTAGGGACCATCATTTACTCAAACGGTCCCCAGTTCCAGGGGGTGTTTGCTGTTGATCCCGGTGCCGAACGCCCTTTTCGGGGGGGGGGGAACCCCGCTTCGTTGCAGCTACAGGTGCATTACGAGGAAGCAGCATGGCCGATCCCAGCTTCCACCCAGGGCGCAGGGTCTGCCTCCCCTCTCCTTGCGGCTGGTCCGTCTCAGACTGGAACATACAGAATGAAGGTGCTCTCTACACTCACCATTAGTTGCTGTGGGTAACTCCTTACTAGCCGTGTGGACAGACGATGTCCCTCTGTTTACTCACCAGAATAATGGGACCCCCTTCCCCACAAGACTGGGTTCAGGAGACGAGGCATGCCAGGGGCAGACCGCCTGACACGCACAGGCCCTTTGTAAACGTCCCGCTGTCGTTATTATCAGTATGTTTATCTCTTTCCTGTCTTGTCTGTATTTTATCGGGGTCGCTGAGACCACCCCGAGTTCTGTGACACTAGAAGGGCTCGCAGGTTCAACATACAGTTGTCCTCGGGGCGAGGATTTGTCCCCGGCAAGGACGCACAGCGAAATGAGCGCAGGGAGCAGGGGCGCGGCAGAGGCTGCAGGAGACCGGGCACCAGCTTGCGAGTCCTCCCCGCGCCGTCCCACGGAGCGAGCTTCCTGCCCCCAGCACGGACTGTGCCACAGGGGTGAAGTGCTGTCTGCCAGGGAGACTCAGCGCCAAGGGTTTGGGTTTTTTTTTGTTTTGTTGTTAATCCTCACCCCATGATATTTTTTCTATTGATTTCTGGAGAAAGTGGAAGGGAGGGGAAAGACAGAGAGAGAGAGAGAAACATTGGTAAGAGAGAGACACATGGATTGATTGCCTCCACACACACCCTGACCTGGGCCGAGGATCAAGCCTGCAACCGAGGTATTGAACCCGGGATCCTTCAGTCCACGGGCCGACACTCTATCCACGGAGCCAAACTGGCTGGGGCAGTGCCACGGGTTTTTATTGGGGGCCCTCTGCCTGTACCCGCATTCCAGATCTGCAGAAGGAAAGCAAGTGGTCGGCATGAGCCGCATGGTTTACGCAGGTTGGCCGGGCACAGCGAGCCCTTGTCAGGTAGGGAACGATGGGAACACTCCGAATGCAAGCTCCCAGGCGCCGGCCAAGCAGGCCTGCCCACGGTGCAGGCTCAGGCCTGCTCTGTGATGCTGAGACCATCTCTCTCGTGTTTGGACCCCAACAAGATAAGGGACAGAGGTCCTGGTTTCCACAGGACAGAACCCAGGGCTAGAAAAGGAAAGGCATTTATTCCTCTCCTCTGTGAATGGGTCCCGAGAGGAAGCAAGTGCTGGGTAACGGGAGGGTGTCCCTCACTGCCCCTCCTGCTAACGCTGCGTCCCTCTCTCCCCTCTCTCTCTAGGCGCTCAAGGGCTCCAAGAAGCTGGTGATGTCGGTGTACTCGGCGGGACGCATCCCCGGGGGCTACGTCACCAACCACATCTACACCTGGGTGGACCCGCAGGGCCGCAGCATCTCCCCGCCCTCCAGCCTGCCCCGGCCCCACAGCGGTGCCCTGAGGCGTGAGGGTGACCGGAGGAGCACCCTGCACCTGCTGCAAGGCGGCGATGAGAAAAAGGTGAGCTTGGCAGGCCGACCTGAGGCGGGGTCTGTGAGGGAGGCCGGCCCCTGAGACCCGTCTTCTTGCTAAGCCCAGCACAGGGAAGCCTTTTAGAGGCTGGAAGGAGGGCTTGGTCCCGTCGGGGTTCTGTTCGTTCTTTTTGACCTGTGCAGGCTGTGTTACAGTGCAGACCAAGGTGCTGCAGCAAAGCCTGTGACGTAAATAAGATCGGGTATCTCTCCTGTCACAGCGAAACCGAGGGGACAGTGTAGGCTGGAGGGCAGCGCTGTTCCACATCTTATTCTGGGGCCCGATTCCCTCCACTGCTGTCCTCTAGAACAAAGCTCAGAGCTTCCCTTTAAACTAGAAATGACTTAACTTCTCAGCAGTTCTGACCCAGGCGCTTAGCCACGCTTGCTGCCAGGACTTCATGCCCTAGAGCAGTGGTTGGCAAACTGTGGCTCGAGAGCCACAGGTTGAGAACCGCTGCTGTAGAGCCTGAGACCATCGGAAAACACAGATGTTTACATTACGATTCATAACAGTAGCAAAATTACAGTTATGAAGTAGCAACGAAAATAATTTTATGGTTGGGGGTCACCATGACATGAGGAACTGTATTAAAGGGTCGCGGCATTAAAAAGGTTGAGAACCACTGCCCTAGAGGGAACCGGTTGCAGGGCTGGTCTGGGCTGTAAGGAACAGAAACCGGTCCTGGTCACCTCCACAGAGGAAGAATTTGCTGGCAGGGTGTGGCAGTCCCAGAAGTGAAGCCGAGAAACTGGGGGTGCAGCCTCCAGAAGAAAGGGATCTCCTCCCTTTCAGTTCTCTGCATCCTTCCCCTCAACATTCATATTCCAGGGCGGTGCACCGGATTGGCTGGTGGGGAGGGCTGGGCAGTTTGATTGACAGAACCACCAAGACTGTCCCTGGTGGGGGAGGGGTTGTCCAAAGCCCCACGGGATGTGGTAACCTGAAGAGGGACAGGGCCATCAATAGATGCCCTCTACAGAGCCCGCCTCTCCCCGGACGGATTCTTAAAATATTGTGGAAAGGACTGGGAGATGGTGGTCCCCCTGGTGTTTTAAACTTCACTCTGGGGGCTGTCTGCATCCCACCCCCCCGCCCTCACCCCCCCACCCCACTCCCTGTCGCTTCTGGCACTAGGAATGTCACACCTGCAAGCAGCTCTCTGGTCCTTCAGAACCTTGACACCGGCAGCCTGGAGGCCACAGCGCGCCTTCCCTCTGGAGACTTCCTCAGCTTTCCTTTCCTGTCGAGAGGACCGTAACATTTATTTAATGTTTTGTGTTCTTTGTGCTCAAACATCGATCTGCAGGCGAGACAGAGATGGCAGCCGCCTCTGTGCCAGGCGAGAGGCAGTGGGTAGCCAGCTGGTAGGCACCACTGGATCCGCCTGGGCTTCTTCCAGGGAGGCAGGGCTGGGTGGGGGTCGGCCCCCTCGCCCCCCAGGCAACCTTGCTCTCTGGCCGTCTTGAGAAAGCAGCGGTGCCTGTGGCCTTGACTCATTTCCAAGTCCGGCCTTCCAGGGTGAGGCAGAGAACTGGCTTTATCCTTTTCTCCAGCCCCGTCCCTCGGGGTAGGACATAATCTTAGAGTAGGAATTCTCGCTGGTGGAGGGCTGGCTGGGGGTGCTGGGCTCTGTACTTACAGCATCTGATTGAATCCTCGGACTGCCCTGCAGGGCAGGTGTCCTTATCCACATTTTACAGGTGAGGGATCGGAGACTCAGCACTCGGCACCTAGGACCCATGCAGCGAGGCCCCCTGAACTTAGCGAGGTCCTAGTGTGCCTGAGGCTGTTGTGGGAAGTGGGAATAGGAGGTCCTGGGAGGAGTGAGATAATAACCCAAAAATGAACATAAGTTAGCAAGAGTATTAAAGTGGTAAAGACGGACGGAAGGAGTGAAATCAGGAGAGGGGAGAGAGAGCGACGGGGAGGGAGGCACTGCTTGGGATGAGGTGGTCAGGTAGGGCCTCTCCGAGGAGCCGGTTCCGGAGTGAAACCGAGAGAGGAAGAGAAAGCCACCGTGTGCCTTCTGGGGGCTGAAAGCCCCAGGCAGCAAGGACAGCACATGCAAAGGCCCTAAGGTGGGAACAAGCGTGGCATCTCAGGGCTGAGCGAGGAGGACCCTGCCCCTGGAATTGAGTGGACGGGAGGGTGGGGAGGAGAGAAGGTGACCTCTGGGAGTCTAGGGGTGACTACGTAGGAATGCAGAAGAGAGAGGCTGAGAGAATTGGGCTCCCCGGAGGCCCATGCTTCAGAAGGCAGCAAAGACCCTAGCCACCCCAAG
This sequence comes from Eptesicus fuscus, assembly GCF_027574615.1. Lineage (NCBI taxonomy): Eukaryota > Metazoa > Chordata > Mammalia > Chiroptera > Vespertilionidae > Eptesicus > Eptesicus fuscus. Next base: position 69,343,256 of record NC_072487.1, read on the forward strand.
GAGGCCTTCACAGACCTCAGCGCTCCCGATGGCAGCTTCTGCCCTGTCCTCGTGTCTCCTCTCGATGGTACAACATGGAAACCCCCACGTCCTTGTTGAGCAGGGCCCTGGGGAAGTGTCTCTGGAGCCCTCACTCTGGCTCCCTGGGCCTGGCCCTTCTGCCCAGTGGCCTGGTCGCATCTAATATTCTAAATAGCCGTGACCCGACTCCCGGGTGGACTTCCCACCCAAACTTCAGAAATCCTAACACAGCCCCAGTGGGGACGCACCGTCTAGGAAATGAGTGCTCAGGGCAATCGTGACATAAAAATCACACGTGGGACAAAATCGCCTTTGGAAACTCTCCCAGCTCCCTCTGAAGTTGGGTCTCTTTTTCAGCCCTTCCAGTGATGCTCCTTCCACACCGGGGTGTGAGCACCGTGGTGAGGCGGCAGGGAGGCACAGGAGGGAGGAAGAACTTAGTAGCTCTCTGCAAATCAGACCTCTCTGCTCTCAGGACCCTGTCACACCCCCAGAGGAGAAGAGGGGCTCCTTGTGCCAGGGTCCCATTCTGGGCTAACCCTCAGCCTCTACAGCTGCAACAAACAAGGACAGAATTGCAGCTGGGGGTTCAACAGGCTCGTGTCCACGTGGCAGAAAGGATAAGACTCTGGAGCCAGGGTGCCTGGGTTCAAATCCTGCCTCCACCACTTACCAGCAGGATGACCTTGTACAAGTGATATAACCTCTCCGGGCTTCAGTCTCTCCTCCGTAAAATGAAGACAATAATAGGGCCTACTCTCCCCACTGCTGTGCCAGTTCTGTGGCGGTAAGGATCTTGGTTCTGTGCCCTGGTGGTGCCTAGCACAGCACAGGCTCTCAGTAACTATCGAGTGAATGAATGAATGAATGAATGAAGACGAAAACAACTTGGCAACTGGCCAGTACATTCTAGAAGCTCAGTAAACATTTGCTGGGTTTGCATATAAGTCCTGTTTAGATTAAACACATGCGTATACTGTTCTTTGCAGAGTTAACCAGTTAACGGCCACGATATTTTGAATTTAATTTAAAAAGGTCCGCTGCTTGCGTCTCTAGACGCTTATGGCGTACACATGGTTCACAGAGGATATAACTTGGTGGTTCTCATGACCCCTCCTTGGGTTCCGTTAATTTGCTAGAGCAACTCACAGAACTCAGGAAAACAGCTTGCTTACCGTTTACCCGTTTGTTGTAAAAGGATTGGATAAAGGCTACAGATGAACATCCAGATGGAAGAGATGTGGGGGAGGGACGCAGAGCTCCTGTGCTCTCTCCAGATGTGCCCCTCTCTCCAGATGTGCCCCTCTCCCTTTACCTTCACGTGTTCACCAACCCGAAGTTCCCTGCACCCTTACCATTGGGACTTTATGGAGGTTCCTCACATAGGCCCGATCAGTTAACTCCCCTTCCAGCCCCTCTCCCTCTCTGGAGCATGGGGGTGGGAGGTGAAAATTCCAAACTCCTCATCATGGTTTGGTCTTCCTGGTGACCAGGCCCCAGGCGGGAGCCATCCAGGGACCCACCCAGAGTCACCTCATTGGGACAAAAGACGCTCCTACTGCTCTCACCACTTAGGGATTTACACGGACAGCACAGGCTCTCAGTAACTATCGAGTGAGTGAATGAATGAGCTCAGGAGCTCAGGGCTAGGAATGGGGTTGAAGACCAACTATATATATTTCTTGTTATAAATCACAGTATCACACCTGGTTTTAGCACTTCCCGACCGTGTGGCCTTGAGAGGGTCACTTAACCTTGGGTGAGCCACTTAGGTTTCCCGCTCCTGGGTTTGGGGATGGTCACGGCAGCCATGTGGGACTGTCTCAAGGATCACTGGTCATGTGTGTAAGCACAGAGCACAGTGTCCGGGATATAGTCATTAATTCCAGTGACAACCATCGCTTACCGAATGCCACCTCGGCGCTAGGTACCTTTCGTATATTTTTGCCCCCAAATGCTTATTGACATCATCTCCTGGGGTTGCTCATATTGCTTCCTGGGCAGGGTCGGGGTTCTAGGCCAGGCAGGAAGGGGGATGGCGGTGCCTGCTCCTTGTAGGTTGTGTGCGAGGATTTCACTGATGGGGGAACTGAAGGTCAGAGAAGTGATGGGCCTTGCCCCACGATTGCCCATGAGTAAAGGGCAGAAGCAGGATTTGAACTCGGGCCTTCAGGGGTCAGTGTGGTGCTCTGCTAGCTGTTGGCTGTGACCGTGGCCACATCCTTTCATCCTCCAGCCTCAGTTTTCTCATCTGGAAAATGGGGATGGTAAGAATAAAGCCGTAGAGGAGGAGAGGGGATGAAATGAGGTAATTAATGCATGTGAAGTGCCTGGGATTTAGGAAATGCATCTAGTCACCAGCTAATCTAGTGAGTTATTACTACTCCGTTCCTATTATTGGTGGGCGTGGTGGTCTTTTCGGGGAGCCAGGCTGCCTCCCCTGACTGTCCTTTCCCGTCTGTGAATCTTGTTTCCTACCAAACGCCAGCTGAATTTCCCCCAGGTGATTGAGGCCGATTACTGTGTGGTTGATGGGACTATTATTACAGTTCTGTAATAAAGACTCCGTTTTATTCCCTGCGAAGGATTTATGGGGAGGTGGCGGCAAGGCGGGAGGTTTGTTTTCATCCTTAGTATTCAGAGGGTGAGCCGCAGACGACTCCTGCCATCTGTGTGTTCCTGGGCTCCTCTGGGCTCTCTCCCCAGAACCTTTGTGTCCTGGAGCTGGAGGGACCAGGTGGGGGGTGGGGCTGGGGGTGTTGGGGGGCAAGAGAACAGACCCCAGGTCACCCAGTGAGCAGGGCTGAGTTCGGCTGGTTCCAGGCCTAAAGGCACAATATGGAAGACGGGGTTTGTTCTACCTGGCAAAGTGGGGGTTCCAGGTGGGGACCGCCCACTCATCCTCAGCCCGCCTCGCTGGCCTGAGTCCTGCCTCTGCCCTCTCGCCTATTTTAAGTGCACACCCTCCCCTGTAGGATCTCCAGAAAGGGGCCCTCTCTCCTGTTTCCTCCCCAGTAGTCTTTCTAAAACCCCAGGCTGAGCCTCTCTCCCCTGCGTAAGGCCCAGGCGTGGCCTCGCTCACAGCCCCGCACATAGGCTAGTCTTGTTTCTCCCTCTCCCTCCCTGCCGCCTCCATACGAACAGAATCCTGCGGTGACCCCAGGGGCTGTGCACTATCCAGATTCCAGCTTCGGAGCTTCTGCCCTCTCCTTGCCCGGGCCCCCTCAGCCTTTAGGATCCCAAGGCCCTACTATTTCCAGGAGGCTCCCCCTCCCATCTCATCAGAGACGTCCCTTTCTCCAGGAAACCTCCCTGACCACCTCACTCCCCAGTCAGGGCCACTGTCCCTTCTCTGCACCCACACGGTCCCCGAGCCACCCACCACGCTCTGGTCACACTGTTTACTGGTCCCGCTGCCCCTCCAGACTGAGACCCTTGCGAGCAGGACTGTCTGGGGCATGTGTGGGTCCCCTGGCCCACACTGGGTCTGGGCGCCCCCTGTGTTTGTAGAATTAAGGGCTACTGAAGCAGCGCCCCTGTGCTATGTCAGGATGGATGGCAGAGGCGGAAGGCCCTGGGGAGGCAGGAGACCCTAGGGTGGCGGGTTGTGGCACCCCAAGCCTGGACTCAGCCTTGATCCTGAGGAGGGAGCTGGGAGATGAGGGAGACCCAGGCCCCGAGCAGGCCCTCCCTGATGGAAGGATGTGGTTAAGGGCAGCCAGTGGAGGCAGAGAGAGTCCAGGGCCCGCGGTGGGAAGAAGGAGTGGCACCTGGAGTGCTGAGGAGCTCTCGGATGAGCATCAGGGCATCCCTAGCGGTCATCTCCCTCAGCGCCTCCCTTTTCCTGCACGTGTAACTGCAGCCCAGGGGAGAGCGGCTTCCCCAGGTCCCTCCGCAAGTCGGAGGCAGAGCTGGGGCAGGAGCTGCCATGTCCCCGGGGATCTTGCGGACCTGAATCCACGTGCCCCTCAGGGACTGGGAGTGACTGCAGCCTGCTGCCCCCCAAAGTTCATGGCCCTCAGTGCTGTGTCCTGTCCCTCCTGCAGGTGAACCTGGTGCTGGGGGACGGCCGGTCCCTGGGCCTCACCATCCGCGGGGGAGCAGAGTACGGCCTCGGCATCTACGTCACCGGCGTGGACCCGGGCTCCGAAGCAGAAAGCAGCGGGCTCAAGGTGAGGGCCCCCCCCCCCCCGACTCCCACGGCAGGGGATGGGGTGCTGGGCTGCAGGCGTGGGGGAGGGAGGGACCACCTGAGCCACGCGGGGAGCTCTCGGAGGCTGATTGCAGTCAGACTTCCAGCAGCGCAGTCAGCATCCACCTTGGGGACTGGCCCCAGCCGGAGCCCTTCCCCGGCTGCATCCTCTCATTCACGGCGCAGAGCGAGCGGCAGGAGCTCTGTCCCACCTCCCACGCCCCGAGATCCCCGCTGTCCTCGGCGCAGGGTGCCTCCCACATGGTGCTGGGCACCCGGCCAGCCGGGCTCTTCGTGGCTGCTGTTTTGCAAACACTGCTGATGGGCTGCGGTGGCCCTGACTTCAGAGTTTATTACGGTGCTTGGAGCGGGAAGAGGAGAGAAAGCCGCGAGCTGGGCTGGGGTTGTACTGGGGCAGCTTCGGGGCTGGCATTTGATCCAGGGCAACCAGCAGTTATTGAAATAATAACATTAATTCACGTCTTAAAGAGGGCTCCCTGTGTGCCCAGCATTCGTAATTGACTTCACAGGTATCATCTCCTGGAACCTTCACGCTATCCTGTGGGGTAGGTCCTTCTTACCCACGTTTTCCAGCTGGGTAAACTGAGGCATGGAGAGGTTAAGCAGGCTTACCCAAGGTTGCACAGCCAGTGGGGCCCAGGCAGTCTTGATTCCATGTGAGGCCGTGGAGCGCAGCCTGAGCTGAGACTGTGTCTCCATAACAAAGGGCCTGAATGCCCCACAATGGGGGGGACCTGATCCTCTACGCAGAGGAGAGGAAAGGTCACGGCGGGTCAGAGCGGTGTTCAGGGGTCCTCCGGAGCCAGGCTGTGAGGTCCGGCTGGAGTGGTGGACAGACAGGCCTCTGTCGTGTCAGCTTCTCTTAGGAAAGACAGTGTAGCGGGCAGAGCTCTGTGTTTGGAGCCAGGAAGACTGGACTCAAATCCCAGATTGCGCTTTTGCTTTAATAGCTGTGTGACCTTGGAGAACCCCTTCACCTCTCTGGGATTCCCGTCCTTTTCCCGGGGAATCATAAAAAATGACATGTCTTTCTCAGGATTACTGAACTCACAGTAAGGTTAGTAACAGAGGTTAAATATTGAATGTCTAAGTTATGGACTGAATGTGTCCCCCCCAAATTCATGTGTGTCAATGCTAACCCCCAGTTTGGTGGTGCCAGGAGGTGGGGCCTCTGGGAGGTGCTTAGGTCCTGAGGGTGGAGCCTCATGAATGGGATTCGTGCCCTTAAAAAGGAGACCCCGAGAGCCCTCTCCACTATGAGGGCATCAGGAGAAGTTGGTACTCTGCAACCTGGGAGAGTTCTCACCAGAACCTGACTAGGTGGCACCCTGACCTCGGACTTGCAGCCTCCAGCACGGGGAGGAGAGAGGGCATAAATGTTGCTTCTGAGCCACCCAGTTGCTTTGTTACACAGCTGGGACTGACTGAGACAAACTGTTCTTTCCCAAGTGCTTTAAGCCTCCCGGCACCGCTGTTAAATGCCTTCTTTCGCTGGCCCATTGCACAGGCACAGCCTCAGACAGTTTGCACAGCTAGCGAGAGGGAAAGCCAGGATTCGCCTTTGGGAATCGGGGTCCTGGTGCTGAACTGTGCTCGGAACCAGGCCAGCGGGTGGGTAGTAGGTGCTCCACAGAGGCCGGCTGGTTCTAGGTGGTTCTGAAATGCCCCGGGTCTGGGCGCTTGCTGTGCTCTCGGCCAGTTGAGATGGTACCTTGTTGGGTCTCCAAGAGGAAACAGTCTCCTGGTAGTCTGTATGCAGATTGTGTTCAATAAATGTGTTACTTTGAAATAATTTTAGATGTACTGAAAAGTTGCAAAGACAGTTCCCCTTTTCCTTCATCTAGCTTCCCCTGATATTAACATCTTGTATAAGCAGGGTGCATTTGCCAAGACAGGAGCTGACATTATTGGTGCTATACTGCTAAACCCATTCCAACTTCATATTCAGAGTTCACAGTTTTCCCACTTTTGTTCTAGAATACAGTCTAATCCAGCACACCACGTTGCATTTAGCCTACAATTTTAATTCCATTTATTTCCCCCCAAATTACAAAAAAAAAAAAAAAAAAAAGTTTGAAGGTAGTTTCAAAACACAAAGTAAAGATGCCTTTTTTTTTTTTTTTTTTTTAATGAGTGAGAAAATTGGGAGGAAGAACAATGGGGCAGAGGGAAGAGAGAAAGCCGGAGTGAGAATCTTTCCAGAACACTTGCGATGCGGATTGCACACCCAGCCACAGGCAGGACGCAGTTGGCTCTGAGCTTCCTGGCAGCCGCCGCAAAGAGGGCAGCAGGGGAGACACATTTGTAAGATGAGAACAAACCAGCTGTGCTTGAGAAGTCTGGTTTTTCCTCTTCCTGAGGCCGGAGAGCGGTTTCCCCCGGGCCCCTCCGAGGGGGGATGTTGTGTGATGACACGAGCAGTGTCCTCAGTGACAGGAGACACACGAATGGGCCCATACCATGTTGGTGAGGGATGCCTTCTGATGGAACCCTTGTTAAGAAAGGGGGAGGGAGTGTGCGGAGAGGACGCGCTGGCTCTGGCCTCAGGCGACCGTGCCAGCTCAAGGACGCCCATGGCCTCTTGCTAACGGGGAAGCACAGGCTGCAGGATCACACACCCAGCAGGACCTCACGCGTGTGAAATACGTACGTAACAATGCGCAGGCCTCTCCCACCATGTCAGCAGCGGTGATCTTGCCGTGAAGAGGTTATGGATGACTCTCCCTCTTCTTTATGTCCTTGCGCAGTGTCTGCACCGAGTATTACTTTCATAATCATGCGAACAGCTTCAGTAGGTGATTTCCATTTTGAAACAAGGCAGAGGAAAAGGATTCCGCACAAGTTTCCTGGCCACCTCAGTTGCTTCTCAGTTGCAGGCTATCGAAGGCTTTATTTATTTGCTCCTAAAACGCCCGCCTTCAGTAGAGGATTTCCATCTTCAGCGTCCACCCCAGGAAAGCACTCTGTGTTCCCCGCCGGCGTTTTACTTTGCCCTCCGCGCTCCCTGGGACAGCAGGCGCCTGCCTACACCCACTCGGCACCCAGGACCGATTAGTTCCCTTTATTGCCAATGCGCTTTCAGTGGAATTAGGCACATTGAAGTGGAAGAAAGGGGCTTGGCCGTGTGGGCGGTGGAGCCAAGAACAGGCTTTGTTTGTCAACAAGGCTCCTTGCTGCCGTGCAGAGCTTTCCCGGGGAGCAAGTGCTGCCTTCCGCCTGGCTCCCAGCGCCCACTTAGCTCCTCAGGGCCGTGTGGGTCCAGGGAAAGGGCAGGTCCCCTGCTGGGAAGGAAAGCTCCTCGGAGGGGGGCAGGCACCTCCCAGCGTGTGCCCTGGGCGCAGCCCTGGAGCTTGGAGCTCTCCCACCCGCCCTCCCGGTAGGGGCTGGCTCCCCTCCAGCACTTATTCCTTCAGCCTCTCTTGTTCCTGAGCACCTTCCCCTACAGCTTCAATCCCCACCAAAGAATGGGCCATAAAACCTTGTTTGTTCCTTTAAGGACAGCCAAGATCGACTAGCATTTAAAAAGAATAATGATGAGAGCAGTTGCTCTTTATTAACCAGCTATTATGGACCAAGTGCTGTGCCAAACGCTTTAGATACACTCTTATTTATTCCTCCCAATAGCCCTATGGCGGGCATTAATAGCACCGTTTAATGGATGAGCAGGTGAGGCTCAGAGAGGGGCAGTAACTTGCTCAGGATCGAGGGCCTCGCCCTTCAGGCCCTTTAAAGGCCACTTGCTTTCTTCTGTCACCGCCTTAGTACCCTAATTTGACCAAATCTCAAGAGACTGCAAAGAGAGGAAATAAAGGACATTTAGTCCTAAAAATCAGCAAGCAAGCTTCGGAAGCCCAGGGTGGCCCTCCCAGATCCTGCCTGGCCCCACGACCTGCACCCCTGAGGCCATCCCAGGGTGGGAGGCCCATTTGGTTTCTGCTGGTATCAGTGTGGACTCCTTTACATACAAGAAAAAATAGGTATGTAGATACATACACAGGCAGACACAGAAATAGAGATGTGTGTACCCATGAGCTACTACATATACATATAGTTCCTCTGGGAGGGAAGCAACCCAAGGCTGTTCCTTTCGGTTCCTCGCTGGCGCGCCAGCCCCGGCCCCACAGAGCCGGCTCGGGAGGAATCATGGCACAGCAGCCCCTGATTGCTTTGGGGACTTGAAAATCCCCTGGCTCTTTAAGCAAGAGGTGGGTAATAACTTTCATGTTATTGAGCTCCAGCTTAGAGGACGGGCTGTCTCTCCCAGAGGTGCAGGGGCCACCTTGCGCTCCCGGGGAGGGGCCACGAGCCCTGAACCTCAGAGACGGCATCTTGCTTCCCTTCCCAGGGACCGTGGAGCGGGGGCTGTGCTGCAGGTAGATTCCAGGCTCTCAACTACTAATGTCTATAATAATAACTAGAGGCCCAGTGCATGACATTCGTGCACTGAGGGGGGGGTCAGGGGGAGTCCCTCAGCCCAGCCTGCGCCCTCTCACAGTCCAGGACCCCTTCGGGGATGTCCACCTGCCGGCTGCAGTTGGACATCCCCCAGGGGGTCCTTAGCGCTGACGCGGAGGCGGGAGAGGCTCCCGCCACTGCAGCTGCGCCTGCCAGCCGTGAGCCCGGCTTCTGGCTGAGTGGTGCCCCCCTGTGGGAGCACACTGACCACCAGGGGGCAGCTCCTGCATCTGCCCCCTGGTGGTCAGTGCATGTCATAGCGACCGGTTGTTCTGCTGTTCGATCGATTTGCATATTAGGGTTTTATTTATTATATAGGATAATAATCTATATATATATATATATAAAGTAAAAGCCTAAGTGACCATTATGACCGGATGACAGCTATGATGTGCATTAACCACCAGGGGGCAGACGCTCAATGCAGGAGCTGCCCCCTGGTGGTCAGTGTGCTCCCACGGCCAACCTCTGCGGCCTGTCAACCTCCCGCAGTCCCTCCCCCAGGCCGGCTGGCCCCCATCGGCCTCCTGATCATTCCCGATTGGGACTGGGTGAGATGCCCCCGATCAGCCCTGATCGCTAGCCAGGCCGAGGGACCCCATCTGTGCATGGACTTGTGCACAGGACCTCTAGTAATAATAATAATAATAATAATAATAATGATGTCAGGACACAACGAGCTATGTATGTAAAATCCAGTGCCTGGCATATGATAAGCACCCCAAAATGGCAGCCCTAATTGTGTGAGTGTGGGTGCTGGTGGGTAAGACTGCTGGGTAAAGGCCTCTGAAAGTCTCAGGTAGCTGATGAGTCCGCACAGAGGGCGAACAGCTTTCCCAAGGAGCTGGGAGCTGACTTCTCCCCCGAGAAACCCGCACATGCTGGGACTGTGTTAGGCTCTCTCCCCTGGCTGAGCCGCCTTCTCCATCCTTCCTCGGTTGCTGTCTTGGCTGCATTTGTGAACTGGCCTCCGAATGGGAGCTTAATCAATTGTAGACCTTCAGTTTGCTTAGTCCTACTGCCTGGCTTTTAAAGCTCCTCCCTCCCCCTCCTTGGTCATAATTGCTCCCAGTTAGGCTACTGCCCAAGAGAGACCCACGTCGGACTTCTGACCTCCAGAACTGTAGGATAATAGGTCTGTGTTCTTTGAAGCCATTAAGTTTGTGGCACTTTGTCACAGCAGCTGTAGGAAACCGATACGGTACCTCCTGTTGCCCCACCGCCAAGCATGGTGCTGGCCCTTAGCGGGTACTTGGTTCTCATCTAGAAGGTCCAACATATTTACTCATTTGCCCAATCTTAGAGACAAAAGTCGTTTCAGAATTGCCTCATGCTTTCCACTGTGAAAAACGAACCTGCTAGGTGGAGGTTCTGATTTGTTAGCAATTCATTTTGTCTTTAAACTGAGGGTTTAGAGTCAAAGTATTATGTTGGGTTAGTTGTTTTCTTTTCCTCTTCAGCTTGGTTCTGTTGCTTATTTGCAATAGGTCCCTTCGTTTCCACTGGCGTTCAGTAGGGCTCAAAATGATCCCTTCTCCCCCACACCCCTTCTATTCACTCCTCCCGCTCCTTGCAGGTAGCTGAACAAACTAGTTCTGGGGTTATTCCTGTTTCTTTTTTGCTAAAGCAATTAGGTACATGTGTTCTTTCTCCGTTTCTTTACAAAAGGCAGTATGCTATAGGTATTATTTTGCACCTTAATTTTTAAAGTGGAACATCCTGGAAATCACTTCATGTCAGTGCACAGAAGTCTTTATTCTTCTTTGCGGCTGCTTGGTGCCGCACGGTGCGGCTCTGCCTGACTTGATTCAGCCACTCTCCTCTGTGGGCATTTAGGTTGTTTTCGGTACTTGACAGGTTTCACACCTGACGTGGAAGAGAAGGTGACTGAGGCACAGAGGGGTTAAGGAACTTACCCAAGGTCACACAGAGAGCAAGTGGCAGAGTCTGGGTTTAGACCCAGAGGGCAGACTCCTGGGTCTGTGCTCACAACCACACACCAGATGGCCTCTCACTTCGCCTGCATAACAGTGTAACAGTTGGTGGTCTCCTTCCTGAGTTTTGAGGGAAAGAAGGCTTAGCGTGGTAAAATTATTCTCCCTGGGCCTCAGGGAGAAAGAGGGGACCCTCCCCTGAGTGGGGTCCCTCCCAAGCCTGCTGAGCACTTTCCCCATGCACCTCAGGCCCAGAGGAAGTGAGTGCCTGCTGCTGGTTGGTTGGCCCGCTTTAGGGGAGATCAGTGTCCTGTCCTTGCTGCTGTCCCCGCATGCTCCCCTCAGAGCATCCCAGATCGGAGCCTGTCACTCGATGGGCTGTGGATGATGGAGGAGTCTTTCCTCTGCCTTGAAATGAAGGGCATTCCCATGGTCCGCCCTCCGTTCCTCCACCGCTGGTGATAAATAGGAGGCAGTGGTGACAAATAAAATCAAGCCACCTTTATTCGTTTATCCTTCCATGTCCTCCCCATCGGCGCCTGATGGCAGGCTGAGCAATATTGGACACTCCATCACTCTTTCACCTGTCTCTCCTTCCTCCGGAGGGTCGTGTCTTGAGGAGTTCTGGGCGGCGTGAGTTTTTCTTGGCTAATTATCCTGAGGGTCTGGGCTTTGGCCCCATACCCGTCCCCGTGCTTTCTGGGCCTCGGTCTCCCCATCTGCAGGGCTGGTGGACGCAGCCTCTTTGCCTCTTTACTTTTTGCCTTATTGACCCACGTCATCTAACTCAAAGCTGGCTTCGATCGGTAAGAAAAAGTAACATTTCAATGAATCAACGCATAGAGCTCTTAGGTTATTTTTTTTGGTGGGAGAGTGCAGGGGGCAGGGAAGTCAGATCAAGACCATTAAACATGCCAAATCCAAGTTCACAAACCAAAGGAAAAGGGGAAGCTAATGGAAGTGAGTGGAGAGGAGGAAGGGCGATCTCTCCTGTCCCTTCACCAGTTACTAAATGCCTCCTGCGTGCCAGGCACATGCTGGGATGAGGGTGGCACGGGGTGGAAGGAAGAATGTAGAAAGCTGGGCTCAGATGCTGGCTCCTTATTCACTTCCTATGTGACCAGTGACCTTGAGCAAATCAGTTGACATCCCAACCTGTCGCCTCCATTGGGAAGGGAAGCGAAGGACAAGCTATTGAAAGCCTCTCTCTACTGAGTGGTCCCCTTTGATTCTCACAAAAAGTATGGGTGGTGCCATGCCCACTTTACAGATGGGAACACTGAGTCTCGGACTGTACTTGAGAGCTGTGCAGGGCCACATGGCCTGGTTTCAGACCTAGGGACATGTTTCCATTGCACCCTAGGGATGGGGCTTCATAGCCCGCTGGCCCCTCAGGGCTGCTATGAGCAGCAGGGGACACCGGGTTTATTTGAAACTGGTCTGTGGACTCCAAATGACAGTGAGCAAGCAGGCAGACAGCTGTGCTGACAAGGTCCCCGGACCTTGGGAAGCTCCCCAACAAGTAGAGAATTTGAGAGAGAACTGGACACGGAGAAATGGGAGTCTCAGACCAACCCAGATGCTGACGAGGGCTGTGTGGGGACCCCAGGCCAGCCCCACCCAGAACTTCAGGTTTAAAACAGGCCCTGGAGGAAGAAGAAAGATAAGAGAGGATTGGAGAGAGATGAGGAAGACGGGCTCATGTACCCCTATTCAGCTGGGGTTTCCCGAGTATGGTTCCTACTTCACACCTGTTCCCCAGGTGGGTCACATGTGAGCTGCCTCTCACAAATCTGTATTTATTTATTTATTTATTTATTTATTTGGGGGAGGGGGAGATGGGCTCAGGTGTTCGGACCAGGGCCGGCTCCCAGGGCTCGGCTCTTGGGCTAGGCTCCATCTTTGGGGCTAGGCTCTGCCCTTCTGGAATGGGCTCGGCTGTTGGGGACCTCAAATCTGTGTTTATTGAACAGGCCTGAGGGGGAAATGTGACTAGCGCACCAAAACCTGTGACTTCTCAGATACTGATGCTCAGGATGAGGCTGGAGTAAGTGGTGTGCTGGGCATTCAGGGACCGCACACGGGACAGGTGCCGGCTCAGGGACAAGAAGTGAAGTTTGGTGACCATAGCGCAGACGCAGCCCCCAGCCCAGAAACCATTGGCCCCGTGGTGACTGACACGGCTCGCCAGCTTTAGCTAATAAAGATACAGGACGCCTGTTGACATCTGATTCCAGATAAACAACGAGTACATGTTTGTAGCAGACGTGTGTGCCGTGCAGTATTGGGACACTTCGCCTGCCCCACCAGCCTCGCCGTGCAGGGCCAGGTGGATGCTCATGGGATGGAGTTGCTCTTTCCTTTGCTCCGAGCCCCCTCCCAGCCCAGCCCTGCAGGGAGAGGCTTGCATATGCTAAATCCCATCTCGGAGGCTGCTTTTTAAATTAAACTGGGATGAAGTCACGTGTGTGGGGAAGATTAAAATGGATTCCCTTCGCTTAGCAAAAGCCCAAGCTGTTGAGAGGGATCCTTAGGAAAACAGCACTTCAGCTGATGAAAAGTGTGGCCTGGGCTTCGGCTGGGGGAGCAGCTGGACAGAGGGGCCTCTGCTACTCAGGAGGGAAGGGGGGAAGGCGAGGACCCACTGCCATGCCCTGAGTGCAAGTGGGCCCAGCAGGGCTCGCGTTTCCCCTTCCCTCGCAGTAATTTTCACCACAGCACTGCTGCTTGGCATTGAGAAAGCCACTGGCGAGAGGCTGGGAGGGGCTGCCGAGGCAAGGTGGGAAGTGGCAAAACCCATTCCTTCATGCAGAAGCACTTACTGAGCACTTGCCGTGTGCCAAGCCCTTTCCAAGGAGTCCACCTGGGGCTGCCCAAATTCTCAGGGGCCCAGGGTTCTCAATGAGGGAGCGCAGGGAGGCAGAGAGAGAGAGAACTGTGATATTGTTGGTGGCCGGGGAAACAGGTGCTGATGACTAGGAAATTGGAGGACAGTCCTGGGCTAGCACCCCTTTTTACACCCAAGGACATGGAGGCACAAAAGCCACTGGGGGATTTGCTTGAGCTCACACGGCATGGAGGGAGCAGAGTCAGCATTTGAACCTCGGTCTGATGGTCTTTGAAACTCTTTAATCATGATGCTTTGCTGCCTCCTGGATTGGGGGGGGGGGGTCATTGGATGTTTTTAAGAAAGGAGGGATGTCATGAAAGTAAAAAGTGGAGGAAAAAATATTAACTTGGTGCGAGGTCTGAGGCCAGTTTGGGTGTAAATGCCCGGAGGTGGGTGCTGGCTCAGGAGCCCAGGTGCGAGGAGAAAGGGACCCAGGTTAGGGGGCTGGAGGGGTGGAGGAAGGTGAAGGTTGGTGCAACTTCCTGAAGGATCTGCTCAGGGGAATGAAGGGTGGGTCGTCAGAGCTGGGTGCTGAGGGCAAGGCCAGGGCTGCTGGCAGGTCGGTGGCTTTGGACATGCTGGATTTGAAGAGATGCCACGTGTCCCCAGGCAGAGCTCCTGACAGCATTAGGGCCCTGGGGCCAGCCTGCGGGGTCTGCACCCTCGCTGTCCTCACCACTAGTTCTGTGACCACACCCTGTGTACTTAACCTCTCTGAGCCTCCGTGTTCTCTCTGGTGAGATGGAGAGCAATGATACCTGCTCTTAGGATGCTGAAGGTCCTATATAATAAAGAGGTAATACGTAAATTGACCCTCACACCCTCGCACAAGATGGCTGCCCATATGTGGTCAAAGATGACTGCCACAAGATGGTCAGCAAGGGAGGGTAGTTGGGGGCGATCAGGCCAGCAGGGGAGGGCAGTTGGGGGTGACCAGGCCTGCAGGGGAGGGCAGTTGGGGGTGACCAGGCTGGTAAGGGAGGGCAGTTAGGGCAACCAGGCCGGCAGGGGAGGGCAGTTGGGGGTGACCAGGCCTGCAGGAGGGGGCAGTTGGGGGTGATCAGGCTGGCCGGGAGGGCAGTTGGGGTTAATCGGGCATGCAGGGGAGCAGTTAGGCGTCAATCATGCTGGCAAGGGAGTGGTTAGAGGGTGATCAGGCTGGCAGGCAGGCAAGCAGTTGGGAGCCAGCAGTCCCAGATTGTGAGAGGGTGCAGGCTGGACTGAGGAACACCCCCCTCCCAGTGCATGAATTTCGTGCACCGGGCCTCTAGTATTAAATAAGGAAAAGAATATGTAAAGGGACAGAGAAGGTGCACAGTCAGCATCTGGGCAATTGTGGTTTGAAATTTGGGACTCCAGGCTGGTGTGATGTGCTGGTCTCCCCTGGGCTGCGGCAGAAATGGTCCCAGAGCTAGGCGTGGAGGGGGATGGGTGTCTGGCTTTTCATTCATTAGATGAATTTTCCTTCCCACTGTGTTCTGGGCCCTGGGGATACAGTGTGGAGAGACTGACGGGGAAAACCCACCGATAGCACAAGACTGAGCCCACGCTCGACCAGGCAGCAGGAGCGGGTTGGTCTGGCTCACACGACATCCCAGCGAGCCTTGCGCTGACTAGGTGTGCAGTAGGGAGCGTTGCAGGATGAGCCGCGGAGGCAGGGGCGCACGGGGCCTCCTCCGCACACATCAGTGCTGGCACCGAGGGGATGCGGAAAGTCTGCCTTTGTAACCACTCTGAATTGGAAACTCCCCATCTGAGCGAGGGATGTTAAAGGACAGAAAACTGGGCACCAGCGTGTCGCTTCTCAGCCTTGACATCACATCTGTTTTCCCCCTTTTCTTCTTCCAATTCCCATTTGGCTCGCCTTCGCTAAATCCTGCTTTGAAAAATGCTGGGAAATCCACCTAGGCCATCAGCAGGCAGGGGGACTGGGGAGAGGACAGAGCAGCCACGAATAACTGGAATAACTGGCTTCCGAGGCTGCCCTTCAAGGCCTCGGTGGGGGTGACGCTGCGCAGCCCCTTCCCAGCCATGGGCCGCAGACCCCCCGGAATCACAGGAAGGGGAGCACCAGACCTCCCCCCCCCACCCCCCCACCCCCGCCCCGAGTTCAAACAAGACACAAGTCTTCTGCCGAAACCAGTTTGGCTCAGTGGATAGAGCATCGGCCTGCGGACTGAAAGGTCCCAGGTTCGATTCTGGTCAAGGGCATGTTCTTTGGTTGCGGGCACATCCCCAGTAGGGAGTGTGCAGGAGGCAGCTGGTCGATGTTTCTCTCTCATCGATGTTTCTAGCTCTCTATCTCTCTCCCTTCATCTCTGTAAAAAATCAATAAAATGTATATTTTTTTAAAAAAGAGTGGGCATCCATTTAAAAAAAAAAATAAAATAAAATAAAAAAAGACACAAGTCTTCTCACGTGCCCATCTCACACCACAGCACCTGCCCACCAACCTCTGTTATTTTTGTCACATATTTCTTTTTATTGAAAGGTTAGGCATTGTTTTTTTTTTTAATCCTTTCATTAAAAACGTGTGTTTTTGCGTTACAGAATAAAATTCCCTGCGTGTTGTAGGAATCCCAGCAGTATGTTACTGCTTTAACGGGAGGCTGGCTCCCTCATTTACTGCCTGTTTTCTGGAGTAAATGAGAATGTGGTGTACATCTGGAGGTGATGTAAGAATGCGTGCTGGAGGTAAAGCTCTCGGCAGCAGGGGCAGCGATGGAAGTGTGCCTTCACGCCTCTCGCTTCATCCTACCATAGTCCCACCCCACCCCGGCCCCTGAGGCGACTGCTGTTTTCTGGATAAGGGGACCCTTGGGAAGCTGGTTGTAGACTCAAACCCTCAGACCCTTGCTAGGTCAAGAGGAGGAGGCCCTTCTAGTGACAGGAGCCTGGGCTCAGGATCCGGATTGGATGGTTGTCTGCCATTGACTTGCTGAGTATCCCACAGGCATCCGCACAACCTCTCTGAGCCTCGGTGACCTCCTCCTCGGCAGGCGGGCCGGCAGGAGAACTGGGATCAGGGCCCTGACGTCCCCGGCACGAGTCCGTGTCCTGCAAACAGCCCAGGTGACTGTGTTGTGTTGTGCTGTGGTCTTGGCAGGTTGGGGACCAGATTCTGGAGGTGAATGGGCGGAGCTTTCTCAACATCCTGCACGACGAGGCGGTCAGGCTGCTCAAGTCATCCCAGCACCTCATCCTGACGGTGAAGGACGTCGGGAGGCTGCCCCACGCCCGCACCACCGTGGACGAGACCAAGTGGATCGCCAGTTCCCGGATTGGGGACCCCGCCACGAACTCAGCAGGGTCAGGTCCCACTGCGTACGCTGAGCCTCAGCACCCCAGGGCCGTTCTGAGAGCCAGTTGTGTCCCCCTCCCGCCCCTGCACCACGTCCTGGTCTGTAAAGATTGCACCAGTTCTCAGCCTGGGGCCCCTTTCATTTCCGTGCATGACCTTGGGCGCGTCCCTCCTCCTCTCCTGGCCCGCTTCCCAGGGAAAGCTGAACTGCACCACGCAGCTCTCCTGTTCTTCGTTAGCCTCTGGCGAGTCACTTACCTTATTTTGGGGCCCTTAGTTGTTTTTCTGAAAAGTGAGTCTTAAACCCTGCCCCTCTCCCAGATCTGTGAGAATCTCAGGAGTTACCTGGGTGAAAGGGTCTTAAATGAGATGTCGTTGCTGATGGCTGAGCAGTTCCGTATTGGAATGTGTCACCTTTGGCTTTCCATCCGAAGCCTCAGACTGGGTGGTGCCCCTCCCAGGCCAAGCACACCCAGAGCATCTCTCTCTCTTCTCTCTCCCTCTCCTTTTTCATCTACACAGTAATATAATTTTTTAAATTAGTTACAAACATTTAAAAAGGTCCTAGGTTTCCCATTTAAAAAAAAAAGAGATTTCTGGCTGCTTCTTAAAAATCCAGAATTCTGGCCACTTGATCCCTTCTTTTTTTTTCACGAAAATGTGTGGGAACTGAGTTGCAGCTGAGTTGCATCTCCAATGCTCCAGTTCGCTCCACCCCCCTTCCTAGGACTGGCCTGACCCCGAGGCCACGGGTCAGTTGCCCCTTATTCTCTCCTCTCCTGCCTGGACTGTAGGTGCCAGAAATCCACCTTGCCTGGTTTTAGAATTGCTGTCCACGTGGCTTGACTGGGAGGCTGGGAACCGCCCATCTGCCCAGGGGTTCATGTGCCATGGAGTAGCCCCAGCGAGTGGAGGCCGCAGATCTCTCAAAGCGTTGCTCACCCCGCTGCAGACCAGCCCTTTCCTTGCCTGTGCCCGTCTGAACTGCTCGACCATGCTTGTCTTTCTCCATAGGTTTCCCGGGGATCCCACCACAGAAGGAGCAGACAAGGTAGGGTGCTCTCTGTCCCCAGGCGTCCTTGGCTTCTTCTCAGCTCTGGACCTGGCATGTGTGCCAGCGACTCACACACATGAGCTCATTCATTTGGGCAGTCTGTCTGTCCATCCTCCATCCCACACATGCCTGTGAGTGCCTCCAGGATCTGGGCACCCCCCGGACACCATCCCGGACACGGGGGTTAACAGCCATGAACAGAACAGATCAGGTCCCTGCCCTCAAGGAGGTCACCCCCAGTGAAGGAGACACACGTAAAAACCAAAACAAACTACGCCCATATCCAATCACAGAAGATGCTCACTGCCATCAAGACAAGGTGCTGGGTGTTACGAGAGAATGACAGATGGGACACCTGATTTAGACAGGGAAAGGCTGTCTGAAGTAGGGACGGGCGATGTTTAGGCTGTGAACGGAACGTCAGATAGAAGTGAGTGAGAGCCAAGTCTGGTGCAGGAGCAGGGGTGGGGTGGGGTGGGGGGGGGGGCGAGGCTGACCTAGTCAGCGGCCACAGTCTGTGCCAGAGCCCCAGGCAGGCAGAGGGCGTGGCTTGCTGGAAGAAGGGAGAGCCTGGGAGTGCAGTGAGCAAAGGGGAGTGGGGACAGGATGACCGCAGGTGGGGCGGCCAGGTCACACAGGGCTCGGTGTCTCACCTAAAATGATGGGATGCCGTTGAAGGGCTTAAGCAGGGGGCAAAATGAGGAGATCTGTGTTTTTACAAGGTCATTTCAGCTGCTGTGTGTGGTGACAGGGAGAGGCAGGGAGACCGGTGGCATCCTAGATGCTGATGATGATAGAGACAGTGGGGGAGTTGGGGGCTGGAGTGTGTGTGTGCCATCTAAGTGTAGTTTGGAAATAAAGTTACTATTATCCCCAATTTAATAAGGGAGAGATTGAGACCTAGAGGAATAAGTGGGAACCCTAATAATATTGCTTCCCTCTGAATGGTCACGAGGACCTGATCATACATGTCAAAGTGCATGTAAGACATAAACCTGCAACTGCAGGAGGCCGCATGCGTTCAGCATGTATCGGGAACGTGTCCTGCAGGTTAGTTGGGGTGGGGAGGGGAGATGGAGGGGGACCATGGAGGGGCCGACCTCGTCCCCCGGCAGTGTGGTCGCTGGCTTGGCCTGGCCACTGGCTCAGGGCAGCTCCACCTTCCTGTCTTCCAGCTGGGATTTTACAAGGGGCCGGCCGGCTCCCAGGTGACCCTGAGCAGCCTGGGCAACCAGACGCGCGTGCTGCTGGAGGAGCAGGCGCGGCACCTGCTGAATGAGCAGGAGCGCGCCACCATGGCCTACTACCTGGAGGAGTACCGCGGCGGCAGCGTCTCCGTGGAGGCCCTCGTCATGGCCCTGTTCGAGCTGCTCAACACCCACGCCAAGGTGGCCTGCACCCCTCCTTGGGCAAGGGAGAGGCTGGCGGGGGGCTGCTGGGGCCTGGCTGCAGCTCTCAAGGGCTCTGCATCCTTCCCTGCTTCCCGGGGTCCCCCCTCCTTTCCTAAGAACCCACAAGGAGTCAGGCCTAACGGAACCCTGGGCAGAGACTGGTGACCAAGATGGTCCCCTGCCCGGGAAGCCCAGACTCCTGGGGAGACAGTCAATTCTCCTGTGATCGGGGCCCTAACTAACACAGTGGCTTTTAACACACATTTGGGATCATCTGGATTGCTTTCAAAAAGCAATGCTGGGCCCTGGCCCGTGTCCTAAGTGGTTCGAGCGGTGGCCTGCACACCAAAGGGTTGCAGGTTTAATTCCCAGTCAAGGGCATGTACCTGGGTTGTGGATTCCCACCCTGTTTGCCCCCCTCCCCCTGTTCTGGGCACGTGCCGGAGGCAACCAATCAATGTGTTATCTCTCTCGCTTCGAGGTCTCTCTCTCTCTCTCTCTCTCTCTCTCTCTCTCTTTCTCTCTCTCTCTCTCCCTCCCTCCCTCCCTCCCTCCCTCCCTCCCTCCCTCCCTCTCTCCCTCTCTCTCTCCCTTCTTCTACTGTCTCTGAAAAAGCGATGGGAAAAATATCCGTGGGTGAGGATTTAAGAAAAAAGCAACGCTTGGGCCCCACCCTGGCCTGGCTCACTCTGCATGCACATCTGTGGGTGGGCGTGGGCCCCCGGCAGTTCTTACAAGCCCGGTGCCCGCCGTGCTGCCGGCTTTGAGAACCCGCTCGGGTGGAAGCCTGAGGTCTCTCGGCTGCACGAAGGAAGGAGTGAGGAACCCACTGGGAGTGGTTGCAGTTGGGAAGACCTCCCTGAGGCAGTGCAGTTCGGAGAGAATGGGGGGCGGGGCTTCCGGTGTGTCCAGGCTGCTGCAGTCACGCATGCTAAGGTGCCAGGGAGGAGGAGCCAGAGGATGCTGGCCCAGCACCAGGCCGAGGTGTTTGGACTTCCTCCTGAGGGCAGTGGGGAGCCACTGAGGGTTGAGGAGGGGAGGCCAGTAGTCAAGGTTGCATGCGGGTCATTTGGGGCAGCAGGAGCCATCCCACCCCCCTTGGCTCCCTGCTGAGCGCCCCCCTTGTCCCTGCCTCCAGTTCTCACTCCTCTCCGAGGTGAGAGGCACCATTTCCCCCCAAGACCTGGACCGCTTTGATCACCTGGTGCTGAGGAGGGAGATCGAGTCGATGAAGGCGCGGCAGCCCCCCGGCCCTGGGCCCGGCGACACCTACTCCATGGTCTCCTACAGTGACACAGGCTCGTCCACAGGCAGCCACGGCACCTCCACCACCGTCAGCTCGGCCAGGGTGAGCGTCCCCGCCCCGCCCCTGGCACAGAGGCCAGAGGGGAAGTAAAGATACAGTCAGCCCTCCGTATCCATGGGTTTCCCATCTGTGGATTCATCCGGCCATGGATGGAAAATAATTTGGAAAAAGAATTCCTAAAAAGCCCCCAAATGCAAAACTTGACTCTGCCGTGCATGAGGCACTGGGCTGGGTTCGTGTGAATGAAGGGATGCCCAGGCGCCCTCTGTCGTAAGCCTATATGCAATACTATACCTTTCATGTAAGGCACTTGGGCATCCAAGGATTTGGTATCCATGTGGGATCCTGCACCCAGTCCCCCGACGGATACTGAGGGGCGACTGTACTGGCTTTGGAGTGAGACTCATCGGGTTCAAATCCTAGCACCACCACTTACCAGCTCTCTGCCTGCCTTTCTGAGCCTCAGTTCCTTCACCTGTAAAAACCTCATCATAGTCTAGGGCCTGCTGCGTGCTAAGCGCGGGCTCTAGGAGAGAAGAGATATGGCCCTGGCTCATGGGGCTCACAGTCTGGGGGGTTAGACTGGAGGAGAAAGAAAAGAAAAGGTAATGAGACAGGTAGGAAAAATAATGCTAATCCGAGGGAGGCTCCATGAGAAACTGAGGGGGGCACGCACAGCAGAGGTGTGGTGATTTGGGTTTTCCCCAAGACACGCCCTGTTGTCATGAAGCCCCACACCCAGGCTGATTTTCTCCTCCACTCTCCAACCCCCCTCTCCCCCCCAAGAGCATGTGGTCCATCTCAGGGTGCGGTTCTGCCCCCAAGATGCTCGGAGGCAAATTCATCCCAGGAGGCCTAGCAAGGAAGGGGCAGAGGCAATGGATTGCTGTCCATTGCAGGGAAAATCCAGTCATTGCTGTCCCTGTCGGGGTGAGCGCGAGAGGCAGGAGGGAGGTTGGGAGATCTGACTGGGCTCCATACTCCCCTTTCCTGTCTGGATCATTCCTCACCACTCTCCGTGGAAAGGGAGGGGATGGTTGAGTTGCCGAAGCATATTGTTCCCAGATGGCGAAATGGCAACTCTTGCAGGTAGAGTCTCAGTTAGACTTGGGACATTGTCCTGCTGCAGGAGCTGGAGTTCTGAGGGCGCAGTGATGTGCAGGGCTGCGGACACAGGTGGTTAGTGGGCACAGAGGGGCCTGCAGCCACCGGGAAGCAGCCTGCAGCGGGCATACCTTCCCCTTGCAGATCCCAGCTCCCAGCTCAGCCTGGCTTTTTTTTTTTTTTAAGCTCTGGGTGAACTTCTACTCCTCTGCCTCCTACCCCTACCACTGAGTCACCTTTATCCCCAGGGGTCCTTATCCCTTCCTGGGGTGACCCCGGAAGCTGCTGTGCATTCCTGTAGGCTGTGGATGTGGCTTCGGGGGAGGCGATATCACGCTTTGGGATAAGCAGGTTACTCTGGGGCAGGGAGGAGCCGTCCCCACCTGTGTACACTCTCTGATGTGCCCTGATGATGTCCACATGAGGCTTCGGGGTACCGAGTCACTGCTCTAAAACCCGAGGTCAGGGGATTGCAGGCTCCAATTCTCGGGTGCTGGGATTGGGTGTGTTCTAGCCTGGGAGGCAGAAGATCTAGGTTTAGCCCTGGTTTCTCTGGGCCTCAGTTTCCCATGTGTAAAATGGTCTGACGTTGTTGCTGGCGCTGGCCACAGTAGCTCGAGGCCCTGAGGGCAGATTAGGCTTCGGGACTCGGAGGAGCCAGGGTGACTATTTCGCTTGGGAAGGGCTTTGGGCTAGGGTCCCAGCCCCAGCTCAGCATTGGCTGGCAGTGACCTTGTCCCAGCCCAGAAAAGTGCTGCCCTTGGCCAGTCTAAGCCACAGGCGTGGCAGTTCACCCTGCCCTGCCAGAGAGACCCTGCAGATTGGGGCATCCTGGTGAAGGCAGACTTCAGAAAGGCCATGGGATGACTTGGAGCGGGAAGCTCTGGGGGAACGGATGGTAGGGGTCCCCAAGCTTCTGAGATGTGAGTAGCTATGGAAGTCTGTGACCCACCAGGTAGCACATGCATGTCAGATTAGGACTAACCAAGGCCAGAGTGAGCTCTCAGAGATGGATTCTTCTTTATTTTTACTTTTTAATTGAGCTTAGAGAGAGGAAGGGAGAGGGAGGGAGAGATAGAAATATAGATGAGAGAGACATTGATTGGCTGCCTCCTGCACGCCCCCTACTGGGGATCAAGCCTGCCACCTGGGCACCTGCCCTGTCCAGAATGGAGCTGGGGACCTCTTGGTTCATGAGTCAATGCTGAACCACTGAGCCGCACCGCCAGGTTCAGAGATGGATTCTAAAGGAAGATTGCCCAGGCAGGAGAGGCAGCGTGGAAAGGTCCCTTCACCCCTCAGTGCCTCAGTTTCTCTCCTTGCATTGGAGCTGCTTCCCCAGCTGTTGGAGGGTGCAATGATGAGCACCTCCCTGCTAGAGCCAGCACCCCAGAGATGCTGCCCACAGCCCGAGGGCAGGGGAAGCCACGGTTCTTTCCGCCCTTTCCCAACCTGGCTGGGAAGACCCCCCCTGAGGATTTGCACCCAGGGCCTTGCAGACACATGGAGGCTTCTGGAAAGCGCTGGGCTGGGGATCTGCCACACCCTCTCTAATCTGCATCCCCCCCAGGGGCCCTCCACTTGCACGGCCAGGGCTCCTTTTCTCAGACTCTGAGCTTTCCTGCTGCACAGGCTTTGGCCTCTTGGAAATCCAGGTTTCCTCTGATCAAGTCTTCTGAACAGGGTCCTCCTTCGGGCTCTCCCTCTCATTAGCAGGTGTGACCTTGAACAAGTCACTTCCCTTCTCCAGCCTCCGTTTTTTTCCATCTGCCAAATGGGAATAATGACCACAGCGCCACCTGCTGGAAAGTCCCAGGATTGCCCCAAGGTGAATGACCATCTCCTGAAGGTCCTTCTGGAGGACAAGTGTCATTTCTGCAGAGCAGTGAGGTTTCCTTCAAGCAGGCAGTTAGAATGAATGTAGCAACAGGGCCTTTTCTTCCTCATCCTTCCATTATCTCTGTCCAGAGCCTTCAAAGTAAAAAAGGAGAATCGTGTTTATTTTGCGTGTGTGTGTGTGTGTGTGTGTGTGTGTGCATGCCTGCACGGGTTTGGGGGTTTTTCTGTGCCCACCCCACCCCTAATATTTATTTGATGTATTTTTCTTTTTGCCTTTTGCCCATCCTTTCTCCCCAGGAGCGGCTGCTGTGGCTTATAGACCTGATGGAGGTACCGTCCATTCGGCTGGGTGGGGCTCTGGGAGTCCCTTAGTTGGGGCAGAGGTGGAGGGGCTGTGGCCCTTCCCACCTGCCACCCCCTTATGTCTGCACTCAGCCCCGGAGGGCTCTGGGGTCCTTCTTGGTGCTGTGTGACCTTAGGAAGTGGTTTCCCCTCTCTGAGCTCAGCTTCAGGATATGTCAAATGAGGTGGTAATTTCTGTGCTGTGCAGCTGTGGAGAGGCCTCTTGGCCTTTCATCTGTCAGACACTCTGTCGGCCTGGGTGTTCTCCTTCCCACTCTACACGGCCTGGCTGCCTCCTGTGTGTTCTTTGGTCCTTAGTTCACCTGCCACCTCTTCTGAGTAGACTTCCCTGATTCTCTCCAGACCTTTAGCCTCTGGCTCCTCCAGCACCCTGGACTTCCCTTTGTCATGGCTCTTGTCTCATTATATTCTAACTAGAGGCCCGGTGCACGGATTCGTGCACATTGAAAGTAAATTAATTTGAAGGTGGCCGGCGGGGCAGGACTGGGCAAGATGGGGCAGACACGCCCTGGAGCCAACCTTCCCTGGTCCCTCCTGGCCCGGCCGCACCTGGGGCAGTGCCAGGGCTCAAAAGGCGTCTGCAGAGTGAGTGGGGTCCCTCCGGCAGGTGAGGTCCCTCGGCCTGGCCTGCGAGGATCAGACCAAAACTGGCATTCCGACATCCCCCACGGGTCCCGGAGTGCAAGAGGGCACTCTGCAAAGTTGCTGTCGCTCAGCAGCTCCTGCATTGAGCGTCTGCCCCCTGGTGGTCATTGCGCATCATAGCTACTGAACAGTTGGTGGTCGATGGTCGGCTGGTTGGTGGTCGCTTAGGCTTTTATACATATAGATAATCTGTACCAGCCTGGCCTGTTACCCACCTTGACCTTGGGCTGCTTGAAGGTGGCGACTGTATCCCTGGTCCCTGGTGCTTAGCACAGAGCCTGGCCCATACTTGGGGCCTTTCTTAATAATAGTAGCTGGCATTTGTCGAGAGTTCTCCACTGGCATCATGCTTTCCAGTCATATCTTCTTTGGCCCTCCCAGTAACGAGTAGACACTGCTACGATCTCCATTTGACAGAGAAGCTCCGAGAGGAGGAGCGACTTGCTCCGTGCTGCTCAGCCCGTGAGTGGTAGAGTCAGGATTCACCCCGGGCCTGCTGGCCTCTGAGCTGCTGCTGTTCACCCCTGTGGCCTGGCTGTGCTGTCTCCCTGGAGGAGCCCACCAGCTGCTTGTTAACATTATCCATCTGTCTGTCTGTCCATCTGTCTGTCTGTCTCTTCTCCCTCCCCCCTCCTCTTCCTCTGTTCTGTTAACAGTGCTGACCGGGTGCTCGCTATGTGCTGTACACAGTTCTAGGTGCTGGAATACAGTACAAACAACAAAGAAATACTTTCCACAGTGGCATTTGGGGTCATGCTGGGGCGTAAGCGAGATAACAACTGAAACGCACGGTACAAGTGGTGAACGTGCTAAGGGGAGAAATAGGCAGGAAGGGGATTTGGGACGGGGTTGGGTGATCAGAAAGGGACACCTGAGTACCGACGGGGAAGGGGTGGGGGAGATATCCATGCCCATCGCCCCCTGATGGGAAGAGCACTTCAAGCAGAGGGAACAGCGGGTGCTCCCTGAGGCAGGAGCGGGCCTGGAGTGTCCGAGCAAAGTCCAGGGGGCCGCGAGGCTGGAGCAGGGTGCATGCAGGGAAGGCCATGGCAGATCGTGCTGAGGACTGGACGTTGACTTTGACTCTGAGATGGGAGCCACTGGCAGACACGTGGAGGCTGACATGGTCTGGCTTAGCTTGAACAGATGCCTCTGATGGCAGAGAATAGACGAGGGTGGGTTTGTACCAAGAACAGGTCAGACCCGGGAAGGGTCTGGGAGGTTGTGCAGCCTGAGCTGCTAAGGGGTGTGATGCCGAGCTCTGCAGGCACCAGCTCTCTCTGCTGCCTGGCTAGTCCTGGCCTTGGTGTCCTGGAACCCCCTCCTTCCATACACACAGGGGGGCACCTCCTGCTGCCTGTGTGTGGAGCCACAGGACAGAAACGCCTCCTCCTAGAAGTCCTCCTGCAGGAGTACAGAGCACCAGCCCCATCCTGGGTGTCAGGAGCCCCTCAGCCCCTCCGATCTGTCCCTGCCATGCAGTGTGCCCTTTACCCACTGTTGGCCTCAGTCTCCCCATCTGTTTGACCAAGGCAGACACCCCCACCCCAAGGCTCCTCTATCTCAGATTCCTCTCTCTGTTGGGAGATGCTGGGAAACACTCGAGGGGAGGCACAGAAAGGAATGGCAACTCTATATTCCCACCACGCCTCTGTGCATTCGGATGAGGGCTGCAG
This sequence comes from Eptesicus fuscus, assembly GCF_027574615.1. Lineage (NCBI taxonomy): Eukaryota > Metazoa > Chordata > Mammalia > Chiroptera > Vespertilionidae > Eptesicus > Eptesicus fuscus. Next base: position 69,369,448 of record NC_072487.1, read on the forward strand.
CATTACTCCAGAGACTGAGCCTGAAAAATAATGTATACTCACCACTGAGTAAGTGCCAGGCCCTGGTCTGCAACAGTGCCATGTATTAGTGAGCTTTGGCTGAAGCGATGCTGAGTAACAAACAACCCTCCAATCTGGATGAACAACTGCCTAAAACATTTCCTTCTTACGGCCCAAGTCCCTGACCTCATGGAGCTCACATTAATACACTCCGTTAATATGCCCGCCAGGTGCTTCAGCCTCTTCCGGAGTTTGTCTCCCCAGGTAAGCAGGGAGAGGTGGTGGGGTGCAGGCAGGGACCACATCTTTCTCCTGTCTGTGTCCCCAGTGCCAGCCCAGGGCCTGGCACAGAGTGGGAGCCCAGGAAATGTGGAGCAGACGCTGAAATGAAACCGCACTCCCGGCCACTCAGGATTCTCTTCTAACATTCCGGCCTCCTAAACATCCCTCCCTTGTCATAGGAAAATGTCCTTCGCCTGGCACTCGGACAGGCAGGGCGGCAGGCGACTGGCTCTCGGTGACCCAGATGCCCCAGACGGTGGCCCCAAATGGAGCCAGTTTCCATTCTGCCCGCATCCCCTGGCTCCCGCTGCCCGCTGATCAATCCCAGGTCAGACGTGGCTCCTCTGCAGCCTTTTCCCTCAACCGCACGCAGTCGATCAATGGACACCAGATGCAGCCCTCCCCCTCCGACAGATTGTGTTTATTTCCCACGTGCCTCATGGAGACGCGGCCCTGGGAATTTCTGCGGCCTCCGAACAATACCGTTCTCCTCCCATCACGAAGTCGGCCCGCAGAGCCGAGCGCAAGAACGGCGGCCTGCCCGGCAGCTCCGAGTTCTTCATCTCGTGCAAGCAGGCCGGGCAGAGGCCTCCGGGGCATGGGATCTGCAGTCCCACACGTGACTCTCCTGACCTGCAGCCGCGTCACCTTGGGCAGGTGGCGTCAGCTTGGGGAGCCTCAGTTTCCACCCGTGAATACTCGGCTGAAAGCCCAGCTCCCTGTGGGTTGTCCTGAGGATTCAGCGAGATCAGGAGTGGACTTGCAGGCGTCGAGTTCATGGAAGCTGACTATTGATACTGTAAAGGCCGGCAAAGGGCACTGCAGAGGAAAAGGGTTATAGAGGTCACGGCCAGCCTGGCACACATGAAGCAGATGCCAATGGTAGTGTGGGGCGCAGCTGGTACTTGCATCAGCCGTAACCACAGCCCCTTTCCCCTGGATTTGAGAGGATTTGCACGCCCAGCCTCTGCCTGGAAGGGGCTCCCTGGGCTGCCTCAGGATGCATGGGTGAGCCCTGCCTCTAAAGGCCTTGCTGCCCTCTCCCCCTGCAGGAAGGTGAGAAGGGGGTGCAGGGGTGGCTGTCAGCCTTTTGCTGTGTCAGCCTCCTTGCTCATGGCCTCCACGTCCCTCCTCATCCAGGCTGAAGGAGGGTGGAGAAGCTCAGGCCTGTCTCAGACCCCGGGAGAGCAGAAGAAGCCATCTATTCACTCACTCACTCAGCAGGCTTCTGTGAGCGCTTCCTGCATGCCGGACGCGGAGCCGGGCACTGTGGCCGTGAGCAAGACACCGCGCCTGCCCTCCTGAAGCTTAGCAAGTCCCCGGGGGAGGCGGCCCCAAGTCACCTACAGAATTCACACTCTGATAAGTGGTGGAAGGTGGTGTGAGAGCCTGGGATGGGGGCCCTGACCAACCAGGGGCATCATGGGCCGACCACTGAGCCAGGCTCTTTTTTTCTCTTATTCCCACTCCTCCCTCTCTGGTTCCCCTGTGACCTTGAGCAGCCTTTGTGACCTAGTGCTCAGCTTTTCCACCCGCCTCGGGCCTCTGCCTGTGCATTTTGGGGCAGACGTGGGGGAGCCTGTGGTCCTGACATCAGAGTAAAGCAGCACGAAGAACAAAGGGCTGAAAATAGCACCTTTATATAAGAGCCCCCCATGGTAAGGAGGGGAAGGAGGCCTAGAAACCAGGGCACTGGGCTGGAGGGAAGGGAGGCCAGGGAGAGGCCTCATTTTGCTGAGGTGGCACCTGGGCACCTCCATTTCCAGGATCAGGAGTCCGCCTGGCAGAGGCTGGCACAGGCGAGTGCCCTTATCACTTCATTTCATTTTGTCCCCACAGTTCCTTCAAACCCGACTCCTGGGACATCCAGGCCCTGATGGGGCCAGCTCAGACACAATGGTGGTGTTTTTTTTTCTCTCTCTCTGAAAGGAAGGGAATTTTTGGAACCGCCACAGACTGGAGGCCGAAAGAGATGGGGCAGCAGGTGCTGAGGGCATCCTGGCCCTTGTGGGAAGCAGTCTGGATAACAAACCTGAAATAAGATTCAGCTTCCTGCCCCATCCTGGCTGTGTGACCTTGGGCAGGTGGCCTTCCCTCTCTGAGCCTCAGGCACCTCCGATTGGAATGGGTGAAAGATCCCCCTGGGTCTAATCCTTCAGCTGGGCACTGGCCTCAGTGGGTGCAGGAGAAAAGGGGCCCCAAAAGCTGGGGCGGGGCGCGGGGGCGTTGGCCAAGATGCTCATGCCGACTCCCTGTGAGCTCTGACCTTGATCCTCCTCTCGAAGCCTCTTCCCCGGGCGTTTCTGCTGACGCATCCCCGGGCTCTCAGCCTGCTGTCTGCAGCTATTTCAGACGCACGAGGAACATGGCTCGGGGACTCGGGGCTCCTGAGCGTCTGGATTCGGCAGATGGAGTCTGGCAGGGCAGGGCTCCGACCCGTCTGCCATTTGCTCCACTCAGGCCTCCCTCCCAGGGCTGTCCATTTGTCCTGCTCCTCCCTCCCCTTCCGCCTTCCATCCCTGCCTCCAGTCTTGCACCAGGACCCCATTAATAGCAGAGAATGGCTGAGACCAGGGCCAACAATGGCTGTGCTCTCTCTCAGTCCAGAGAGAGCCACTCCTGGGGCCTCTAGTTCCTACAGTATCTAATTCTGAGTCGGGTGACGGCTGCATGGGCTTTGGGGTCCCCCTGACCTGGGTTAGAAACCTGATCTTCCGTAAAACGGCTGTGTGACCTTGGACAAGCCACTGCCCTCTCTGGACTTATGTCTAGAAGATGTGAACTGGGGAAATCGTAGTGCCTGTCTCACACGGAGAATCTAATGAGATCATGTAGGTGAAGCGCCCAGTAACGGGAGTGCCTGGCACACAGTAGGTCCTCCAGCTTGTAGTTCTCTGATCTCCTTCTCGGAGGAAGTCACGCCTTCCCTGTATGCTCAGCGCGCATGCTTGTTCTCAGGCTCTGGATCCTGTCCCCTCTCACGGGCCCTTTTCCAACTGCCAGCCCCACCGCGGACCCCGAACAGGAATTTTGGGGCAGCTACTGTGTGTGTGGCCCTCTGCTTGGTGTTGGGACGCAGTGGCCCACTCATCTTTTATCTGCACGGCCTTCTGTGTAAGTCAAGGCTGCCTGATAAGTGCTTGTTGAGTGACTAAGTAACGGCTGCAAGTTCCGAATGTATCCGAACAGGAGAGAATCCTGAGTGTGGGTCCCACCAGGACTGTCACCTGAGTCTCCGGGTGGCTGCAGGTGACAGTGCTACATTGGACGGTGGTGGGGGCCCCTCTCGTCATGGCGGTAGGCGTGTCCCAGGCTTCTGACACTCTTTGCGTCTCCTGCTGAGGCCAGGATTGTGACTGCCAACGCTCGGGAAGTCATTGCACGGACCCAGCCCCACCTCGCCATTCACCCTCACGGGCTGGGCTGTGGTGCCCGCTGGACTGTTTCCAGGGAGCACTGGACGCGTTACAATCCGGCATTTGGGGGGGGGGGTTGTGTGGGAGGCTGCGGTTTCCTTCCCGCCGAGGTGTTCCTATGGGGCCAGGGCACGTTCTGCAGCCATTCAGTTTCTGAGGCACATTTGCCAGATCTCAGACTTGGTGTAACAGCCATCTCCCCTTGTATATTGTGCCAGGCTCTGTTCTGCGCATTTTTTAGGTGTGAATATATCGGCCCCGTGAGGGAGGGACTGCTGTGACCCAGTTGTACAGATGAGGAAACTGAGGCACAGAGCCGTCAGCTGAAGCGGCAGAGCTGGGTGTGATCTCGAAGAAGCCAGAGCCGGTGTCTCTAGTCCAGGCGTCCTCAAACTACGGCCCGCGGGCCACATGCGGGTGTTTTTGCCGTTTTGTTTGTTTACTTCAAAATAAGATGTGTGCAGTGTGCATAGGAATTTGTTCATAGTTTTTTTTAAACTATAGTCCGGCCCTCCAACGGTCTGAGGGACAGTGAACTGGCCCCCTGTTTAAAAAGTTTGAGGACCCCTGCTCTAGTCAGTGGGCGAGAGAGCCACCTCATCACTCCACCTCCCCGGTGACCCCCAACTGTCCCGGCATCACTGAGGCTGTCAGCAGCATCGTCCTGGGAGGCGGTGTGCAGGGGACGGGGCTGGAGAGCGCAGGCGCCCGTCAGGGGAGCCTCAGCTTTACTGGGAAATGGGGCAGTGGTTCCAGCCTGATTTTGCACGAGAAGCATCATGGGACCAGGTGAGGAGCCCTGGGAGTGAGAGGCTCAGAGCCAGGAGGGCCGAGCATCTTGCCCATTGGTGGGTTCCCATGATGGGCCTCCGTGATCGTGTGCCCTTGGCCCACCCAGAATGCTCAAAGCTTCGGGAGGATCCCCGGAGACGGGGTCAGTGAGGATGACCCAGGAGCCTCTGCCCCAGGAGGTGTGGAGTCGGGCGCCTTCCACCCCCTCCCACTGCCCTCACCCTCATCCAAGCCACTGTGCATGCTCCCCATGGTGACAGCGGTAGCCACCTCACTCCGTTCTCTGCCTGCTTAGGCCTCCTCCCCGTGACAGCCAGAGCGATTGCTGATTCATTTACTCCTCAGTCCACTTGTGGATGCATTCATTTGCTTAATAAATATTTATCCAGCAGCCGCTGTCCTGAACACTGAGGTCAGAGTAGGGACCAGGTAGTTTCAAATCCTGCCTCTTAGGAGTTTTTATCCTACTGACAAACAATAAGCACATTAATAGTATAACATCAGGTGGTGATCAGTCTTATATAGAAAATCAGGGCCAGGGGTTAGAGTGGGGCATATGTGTGTGTGTGTGTGTGCGTGTGTGTGGTGGGGGGCGGGGCAGGGGGTTCAGGGTGCTGTTTTAGACAGGCTGGTCCAGGAAGGCCTCGCTGAGTCAGAACTAAATGAAGTGAGGGAAGGAGCCAGGAGCCCTGTGGGCAGAGGGAGCAGTGAGTGCAAAGGCCCTGAGGCAGGACCGTTCCATCCGGTTGGTAGGAGGAGGAGCAGGATGAGTGCAGAGTTTGGAATTTCCTCCCAGCAGGAAGGAAAGGCCTGAAGGGTTATGGGCTGGGAGGGACATTATCTGACTTGTGTTTCAGAGATTACATCTTGGCCGCTGGGTGAAGAATAGTAGGCAGTGCAAAGGAGAAAAATTAAGCGGGATGGGAGTGGGGGTGGGGCTTGTGATTTTCGGTGGGAGGTGGTATTTCAGTAAGATCTTAAAGGAGGTGAGCGGGTTGAGCGTGCTTCGTGAATAGAAGAACGTGCCAAGCAGAAGGAACAGCTGTATGGAGGCCCGACATGCCTGCATTGTCCTAGTGTGGCTTGAGAGAAATCGTGCAAAGGGGAACTTCACAGAAGGCAAACTTGACCTGTGTCTCCTTGGCAACACACTGCCCTCAGGTCCAAGTAGCTCCGTGCTTGACTCCTGTGGAACCGCTGAAAGATTCTCAAACATCCTCCATCCTTTCTGCTTTATGTATGACCTACCCTCTGGAACACCCATCTTTCACTCCTTTGCCCAGCTTATCCACAAGACTCAGCTTTCATCTGTGCTCACTCCTCCAGGAAGCCTTCCCTGATAACCCCTCCCCCGCTGCATTATATGCCTGTGCTTCCTCACTCTGTGCACAGTGTCCTCTGTGCTTGCTTGTGTCAGCCCCACTGTCTTTAAGCAGCTGAAGGCAGGGGTCATGTCTAACCTCCTCTGTGTCCCAGGCCCTGTCTGTATGGAGCATGGAGATGGCTGGGTCAGTATTGATCTCTGCACTTGAGACTTGAGCTAGGAGTTGGTCATGGAGGCTTGGCCATCCTGGGTTCTGTGAGGTGGAGAAATGGCTCCTAGAGCCCCCAGGAGAGCCCAGTTTAGAGAGGAGCACTGCTCGGCCTCCCAGGAAAGGCCTAGAGAGGGCCCTTCGGCAGCTCAGTGTCGCTGGAGAGAGCATGAGGCTTCTTCTGGTGAGTTAGGGAAGGAAGGAGGAAACGGGCATTTTTGCAAAGTAACATCCATTGAAACCTTGACCACCCCCTGCTGTTGGAACCATTAAAATTAGAAGAGGGAGGGAGGGATGAGTAGGAGGGAGGGGTGGGGGGACTTTCCCCATCCACCTCTCTTTTGCATCTTACCACTTGCACACCTGCCTGGGATTGTGAGGGAGCAGTAGAGAGAAGCCTTGGTTTGGAGGTGCTGAACTTCAGGAATTCCCAGTAAAGGTCAGAGCCACCCCACAGCATCTCCAGGTTGTTCCGGGGAGGCCTGGAAATAGCGAGTCTCAAAGGAAGATGGATTTTAAAATGACTAGCAAGGAAATGGGCGTTAACTTTAAATGCATAAAATAAGTCCCAGCGGAGGGGGCCCCCCGCCAGGAGCCACATAAACCACGTGGAGGTGGCGCAGGGGCCATAGACCTGGAGCCTAGAGAGCAAACTGGTTCCCCCTTCGGTTTGTGTTTGCTCACATCGTTTCCTTCTCCGTTTCCAGAACACTCTGGACCTGGAGGACACTGGCCAGGCCGTCCAGGGCAATATGAACGCCCTCCCGGATGTTTCCCTGGTAAGAGGCCCCCTGGCTCTTTCCTCCATCGTCTGTGTGGGCCCCGGGGGCTGGCTTCTTGGTAAAAGCCAGCGGGGAGGACAGAGGACTGGGCTGCTCAGACGCCGTCCCGGGCCTGTGCTCAGTGTCCCTCCGCTCCCTCCGGCGGCACCGGGACGGCTCCACCCGGGCGTTGTAGCGGGGGCGGTGGGCTGTTTGCTTGCCCGGTTGGTGTCCCTTTGGCTGCGTTGTCTGAACATCCTCATAGCAAACACGGAAACTTGGAGCGCGTGGCGAGAGCGCCCTGAAGAGGTCATGTGACCGGGATGGAAATGGAAGTTAAACATGACCTTTTGCCCAGGTGCACACAGCAGCATTCTAGATCACTCTGTGCTTCTGACCCAAATAACTCTTGAATGGCTTGGGCTCTGGAGCCAGACTGCCTGGGTTCAGTCAGATACCACCTCTGCCACTGACTGAGTGACTCCAGGCAAGTTTCTTGGCGGCTCTGTGCCTCAGTGTTCCCACCTGTACAATGGGGTAAGAAGGTGTACCTGACCCGTAAGTCTGCGGCGACGGGTAAACTAGTTACTGTAGGGAAAGCTTTGGAACAGGGCCCGTGCCGCCTAGAGCTATAGTGTCGGATATTGGCACAGGCGGAGGGGCAAGAGTAATGCCAGTATCCATCGCTGCCACTCACCCAGCACCTGCTGGGCGGCGGGCACCTTGCTAACCCGTTCTACGCCTCCCCTCACCTCCCACAGCTCTGCCGGTACGTGGTTTCCCCCACTGCCCAGGGGTGCGCTCCGAGAGACAGGCGCAGTGCCGCGCCCAGGGCCACACAGCACCCAGCCCCTGTCTGTCTGCCTCCTGTCCGCACTCTCTGCCTCCAGTCCTGTCACGCCTCCCCTCCCATCTCTAGTTGCTAAAACAATCTCCTTCAAGAAAAGCCAGAGAGATGCCTTTATTGTTTTTCCATCCTCCGCATCCCGGCTTTAATTATGTCTCGTTCCCTGTGACAAGCCCTGGCTGATGCCAAGGACTTCAATTCCCAAAGGTAACGGTGCCGTCCCCAGAGACGCGGCCAGGATCCCCATGCTTATCAGCTGCCGAGATGCTGGGAGAAGTTTTCCACTCGGTGTTGCATTATTCAGCGCCGTGTGGCCAGGAGCTGATAGAGCTGGGACGGAATTCCAGCCGGGCCGGGCCCACGCGGCTGTCCTGTCCGATCTCCCCTCTTCCAGCCGCAATGGGCTCGGACTCCTTCTACTCCTGCTGGGTCTTTTGGCAGGATGAAGTCAAGTCCACGGCCGAGGGGCTGCCTGGCTACAAGCTGCCTCCGCCCCCACCACCTCTCGCCCAGCCGAAGAAGCTCGGAAGTCAGGACCAAAAGCCACCTTCCTCCGCCTCTTCCCACTCGGGCATAGTCTTCTCCGCTCCGCAGAACCGCAGCCCGCCGGCTGGCACCGCCCCCGCCCCAGAGGCCCCCTCAGCGCAGGACTCGCCCTCCTCCCCCATCTACGCCTCCATCTCCCCTGCCAACCCTGGCGCCAAGCGGCCGCTGGATGCCCACCTGGCCCTGGTCAACCAGCACCCCATTGGCCCCTTCCCACGGGTCCAGTCCCCCCCGCACCTGAGAAGTCCCCCCGCAGAGACCGTGCTGGCTGGGGGCTGCCTCCCACCACCCTCCCCGTCGGGGCGCCCAGACCAGACAGGCACAAACCAGCACTATGTCATGGTGGAGGTGCACCGCCCGGACAGCGAGCCCGACGTGAACGAAGTGAGGGCGCTGCCCCAGGCTCGCAGTGAGTACCAGCAGACCCTGGGGGCTGGGCTCGGGGTGGGGGGGCGGGCCCGCTGTCTGATCTTGGGGGTTCTCCCTCTCTGGGTTGATCTGCCCACAGCACAGTGAAGGTAAACAGGTTCTCACCCAGCGAGGGGCCTCCTAGCCCAGGTGTTCCCCCCAGGGTGAGGGTGGCTGGGGAACGGGGTCCTGGGCCCACACTGAGGGGCTTTGGAGTCAGACACACCAATGTGAGTCCTGGCTCTGCTGGCTACGGGCTGTGTGGCTGTGGGCCCGCTACTGTGCCTCTCTGAGCCGCTTCCCCATCCTGGAATGGAGGTGGCAGGGACAGCCCTGCCAGGCTGCTGTGAAGGTTGGGCTCCCCCTCCTGAGCCTCCAGCCCCATCACCTTGCATTCACCTACCAGCTCCCCCCCACCCCACCCCCCACCCCCCGCCCCAGAGACTGAGCTTGTTGAGGGCAGGGGTGGCTCCTGCGATCTTTGTCCCCCAGGACTTGGCACGGAGAAGGTGCTGGGGGAAGGTGGGCCCCTGGAGGTCTCCTGACTTGGGGCTGCAGGGTCAGAGTGCAGGATGGACCTACCAGGAACCCAGGTAGCCCGCCCCAGGCTGCAGCCCCGGAGTTTCCAGAGGGCTTCAGCCAGCCGAGGAGGTGGAGGGGCGGGGAGGGAGCCTGGGCCCTGGGCATCTCCCCTCCTGCAGAGTTGAGCACATTTTGTTGGATTCTGCTGCCATCTTGTGGTTAAAGTGATTTGTGGGGGCCCCCTCCCCCTGTGGCCTGGAAGGGGGTGGACCCATCAGGGGACCCTTACTGAGTGTCTGCTGTATACCATGCAGTGGGCAGACTAGGATGCAGAGTGCAGGGTCCCTGCGCACAGTGGCGTGGTGACGGGGAGCCGCTGAGGGAGAGCAGCGGGCTGTGGTGAGAAACCTGAGCTGTCATACTTGGGTCGCTGCTGCTTCGAGACCTGGCACTGAGCTGGACACGCATGATAATAAGGGCTAACCATTGTACAGTACTGTCTGTGCGCTGGACACTGTTCTAGGGACTTCGCCTATATTAGCAACTCATCTAATCACCCCCAACAGTCCTGTGAGGCTGGTACTGTTATCCCTATTTTATAGATGAAGAGGCACAGAAAGTAATTGTGGAACCAGGCAATCTAGCACAAGTCTGCTCTCTTGACTGCTTCACTCTGTACTTCCTATCTTCCGGTCTTTATGGTAACCCCATTGGAGAGGCGTCATTGCTTCTGATTAGAACAAGGACATGGAGGCTCAGAGAGGCTATGTAGCTTGCCCAGCATTGCACAGCTGGTCAGAGGGAATTCCTGTCCAACCTGCCAGACTTAAGAGTGTGTGTTCTTAATGTCGGGTCTCGGACTCAGGGACTAGGCCATCACTGATACACATGGTGAAGCAGCTGGAGTTGACCGGAGAACCAGAGGGGCATGTGTCCACACTCAGCTCAGGCCAGCTGGGGTCGTGCAGGGGTATAGACCAGCATGGAAGAACTTCTGTGTGTTTTTTTTTCTTAAGAAGCTAGAAATTTAAATTTTATATGAGATCTCCTAATTTCAATGTGTTGATCCACCATTAAAAATTGACAGCATTGTATGTGTTTAAAAACAACAACCCTACATCTGTGGGCTGGGTTTGCTTCGTTTCTCTGTTCTAATCATTACACCAGGGGCAGTCAGGGCAGACATCCTGGAAGTGGCAGGCTTGTGGCCAGGCCCAGTTGGAAGGGCAGGTCTCAGTGGGTAAAAGGGCGGTGCCCTCCAGCTATCCCCAACTGCCCAATCTTTGCCCAGGGAATCCCACCAAGCCTTCCAGTCTGCAGGTTCATCACCTCCTCCAGGAAGCCCTCTCTGATCTCAACTATCAATCACACTCTCCTCCTGTTCCCCCCTCCCAGCAGCCTCCACACTCTCTCAGCTCTCAGACAGTGGGCAGACTCTGAGTGAGGACAGTGGTGTGGATGCTGGTGAGGTGGAGGCCAGCGCCCCTGGTCGAGGCAGACAGATGGCGTCCACCAAGAGCAGGAGTAGCAAGGAGCCACCTCGGAACGAGAGGAGCACAGAGGGGGCAACCAAACCGGTGAGTGAGGGGGAGGGGGTCACAGAGGGTGAGGGGAAGCACAGGAAGTCCCTGACCAGGGTTCAGCTTGTCAAGTGACCACAGGGAATGGAGCGAGCCCCTCACTGGAAGTCGGTGTGGGCACTGGAAAGGGTAACTGGAGGCCTAGTTCAAGTCCTACCTTTGCTGTGACACTGACCAGCCGAGCCCTGAGGCTGGTCTTGAGAATCTTAAAGCTCAGTCCTGACTTGGTGAGGTGCCTGGGGTGGGGGGGGGGGGGGCGGGGTGGGGGGGGAGAGCGCAGACCTGGATTGAGTCCTGGTGCCACCACCAGGCAGCCTTGGCCGCCCCTTAACTTCCCGAGCCTCAGGGATTTTTGTGGCGATTAGGAGCTGAGAACACCAAGTGCTTAGCTCGCTGCCTGGCATATTGGAGGCTCCCAACACAGGCTGGCGTCTGAGCCCTGCTGACCTAAAGCTGTCATGCCCAGGCCTAGACACTGAGAAGGCTTTTGTCACTGGTCTCCTTCATACCCACAGCCTGGACTCTTGGAGCCCACATCCACCCTGGTCCGAGTGAAGAAAAGTGCGGCCACGCTGGGCATCGCCATCGAGGGTGGCGCCAACACCCGCCAGCCCCTGCCCAGGATCGTCACTATTCAGGTACTTCCCCAGGGGCCCCGCTGACTGTCTCCCCCTACCCCTGGGAGTCTTTTCTCGGCATCCCAGGGTTGTGCCACCCCTACAGGTGACCCAACACTGAAGGGCAGACCCAGGCTCATACCACCTTTGCTCTCCCTGAGCCTCAGTTTCCTAATCAGTGCCATGGACACCCAGATGGTAGCTGCCAGGTTGGCAATGTCAGATCTGACCCTGTGGGTAGCCAGAGCCAGGCCAGCCTAGTCCTCAGGTGCCCGACGTGCCTCCGACCTGTGTCTCACCCCACAGCGAGGTGGCTCGGCCCACAACTGTGGGCAGCTGAAGGTGGGCCACGTGATCCTGGAGGTGAACGGGCTGACGCTGCGGGGCAAGGAGCACCGGGAAGCCGCGCGCATCATCGCCGAGGCCTTCAAGACCAAGGAGTGTGACTACATCGACTTTCTGGTCACCGAGTTCAATGTGATGCTCTAGGGGCTGAGGCCTGAGGGCCTCCCACCGCTGCCCAGCCCCTGGCCCGGCCCCTCTTCCCTCCTGGCACTGTTACGCTCCCTGAGGGGCCGGGGCTGCATGGCCAGGGTAGCAGGAAGACACCCCCACTCCTTCCGGGCCCGCTGGACCAGAACCGGGAGAGGAGGGCCAGGCGAAGCAAACAGAAGGTCAGGTCAGGTCAGGATCTGGTGCCGTGCACGGTACACAGCAGGCACTCACGACAAGTGTGGCTTTCAGGAAGGGGAAGGACACAGCGTCTTGGCACGTCCGCCTGAGGTCTGCCAGGGCCTGCTCCTCTGGGTTGACTGGGGGGCACGGTGCCCCTGGCCACCCAGGACCTGGCCATCCCCAGATGCCTTGGCTTTGTCTAGAGTGAGGTCACATGAGAATTCATGGACACGGCCCCCAGCCCGGGGGCATCTTGCAGGACCTTTAGTGCCACAAAGAAGCATCAAGCACCCCCTTCCCATTTACGCCCCCATTCCTCCTAGCTCCTTGTCCCCCATGGTATTTATTATTTATTTCCCTCTCCGCACCCTGGGGACCCAAGACCCCAGCTTCCTACCGCACCCCCCTGCCTATCCCAGAGGCCTTGCAGGTGACCAGCAATGTCAGTGTATTTATATACAGAGCTTATGACTTTAATTTTTCAATAAAGAGATCTGAACAAGGTTAGAGTCCAGTGTGCTGTGTGGCCTGCCTGTGTGACTGGGGTCTTGATTGCTCAACGTGGAGATGGGGGTAGGGCAGTTAGAGGCATCAGAGCACCAGACATCACCACCCTCTCCCCTCCCCTCCCCGCTCCTGCCCCTCCCCCCCCACACACACACTTTGGGAGTGCAGGGGCACTTGAAACCACACCTGTGTCTTGGAACACCCTACCTGAAGGTTACTTACAGGTAATACTTTTAGATTAAAAGGCACGGGTATGTCATGGGGCAGAATACACAGTGTGCGTGGATGTTTTAAATTACAGGGAGGTGGCCCACCTTATGGCAGGTCCCAGAAACTGACTCTGAGGTGAGGATTTGTATGCAAGTGATTCATTAAGGAAGGGAGAGGCAGTGAAGGAGTGGGGGCTCAGGAGGGGAAGGGGAGCAGCCAAGCCTGGGAGGGGAACACCAGAGTGTAAGTTATACCTAGAGTTGTACCCCCTCAGGGCGGGGGGACAGGGCTTTCATGCTCTCAGTCTTTGATCAAGGCCTGGGGGAGAGGGGAGAGAGAGACAGTAAATTCCCAATCACATCTCACCCTCTATCTGTGCAGGCCACATGCTGTTCTAGGAGCCCAGGGCAGTGGCTGTTACAAGTAACAATACACGGAGGGGAAAGAGGAGAGGGTGGCAAGAGATGGTTGGCTTCCCAGCCCCTAGGCCCATTTCCTTCATCCCCAGGGTTCCTCTGGGGCAAGAAGAGTTTGAGAAGGTCTGCTTTGTCCGGCCCAGTGTCCAGCGCCTGCCAGAATGGGTCCGGGGCAGTTGATCCCACAGACCTGCACCAGATTCTGCACTTGGCTGCCCCTGTCCCCTCCCCAGGCCAAGGAGATCACCTGGAGACCGGAGCCCTGGATTCCGATAGACCTCTGAAACAGCCTATCCCAGAAGGTCCTAGCCCCGCCCCAGTCCTAACACCCCTGCAGGGAAGAACCCTGACGTGGCAGCCGGAGAGCTTTGTCAGGCCCCAGATCTCCTGGCATCAGACTCTAAAGCCTGTGTGATCAAGGGCAAGTGATTGCATCTTTCTGAGCCCAAGTTCCCATCTGGAAAATGGGTGTGGTAGGCTGAAGAACGGCCCCTAAAGGTATTCCGATCCCTGGAACACGTGAATGTTACCTTATATGGCAAAGGGACTTTGCAGATGTGATTCAGGCATTTAGCTGGGGAGGTTATCCTGGACTATTTGGGGGGGCCCCAACATGATCACTTGGGTCTTTGAAAAAGGGAGGCAGGGGGAGGGAGGCTGGACACAGAACAGGAAAAGGTGTGATGATGGAAATGGAGGTTGGAGTGGTGTTTTGAAGTTGGAGCCCAGGAGTGCAGATTGCCACTAGAAGCTGAAAAAGATAAGGAAATGGGTTCTCCTTCAGGCTCCAGAAGGAACCTGCCTGGCTGACATCTTGACTTGAACCAGTGAGACTGGTTTTGGACTTCCGACCTCTCTTTGTAAGAGAACCAATTCGTGTTATTTTTAAGCCAGGAACTGGTGGTAATTTGTTACAGCAGACACAGGAAGCCAATGCATGGGGATGCTGATGCTTGCCTGCGATGGAGGTTGGGATGCTGTGTGTGGACCAGGCTCCGAGTCAGCCCCAGGGAGATGACTGCAGTCAGGGTGATGGTGAATGAAGAAAGGGGCCCCCTGGTCTTATAAATGCCACTCCTTTCCCAGGCCCAGGGGACAGAGAGCCCCAGCAGCTGCAGCCCATGGTCCCAAGTTTGTAATCTGAAAAACATAAGTTGAGAATGAATTTCTAGAGCCATTGCTTCTGAAATTGCTAGGACTGACTCTGGAGCCGTGGAATTTTAAACCTAAAAAATTCATTTGCAAGTGGATTTAGAAAGGTCAAATTGCTTGCCCAAAGTTGCATCACTAAGTGAGTGGCAGAAGACAAATTTAGGCCTATGACAAATTTAGCCTGGCTTCCACAACATGAAGCCCCAGAACAAGCACACGTCGTGTTGTCTTTTGAAAAGATCCAGTATCCTGGGCGAAGGCAGCTTTGAATATTGTAAGAGGGAGGGGCCAGAAGTCCACCTGGCACACATGTGCCTGTGGCCCTAAGATCTTTACTCATGACACCAGAGCTGGAGGGGAGAGGTATGGCTAGAGAATCTCAGAATTAATAGAAGAAGACAGAAGGTGAGTTTTTGGCTTGAGCTGGGGTCTCCTCAAGCAAGTGCCAAGTTGGCCTTTAAATCCCCTGGAGCCCTCTCTGCTTGAGAGAAAGCAGGGTGGGGGTGGGGAGGGTGGAGTAGCCCAGTGTGGGGAGTACGGGACAAACAAGGCCCAGCTCAGGGTGCACACCTTAGTGTCTAAAACCCGGCATCATATTCCACCTCCACCACTTTCTGCCTGTGTAAGTGGGCAAGTCACTTAAACTGAGCCTCAGTTTTCTCATCTTTAAATGGGAAGCATAATACTAACCTAACTTGTGAATTATTGTGAGGGCTTGCTAAAATTTTTCCCTGGGACAGAGGAGGCCTTTGGTGAATAGAAGCTGCTATTGTAATTCCCACTAGAGATGTGCACAGGGAGTCACTGGCAACCTGGGGGGACTGATAACTGGGCTGCAACATAGCTGGATGCAAGTCCTTGGGAAAGTCACTTCCTGTCTCCAGGCCTGTTAATCTCCCCTGTGAAGTACGATTCTTCTAGGAACTCTTTAAATTAGGTCCATTGTTTTATTTCTTCGTGCAAGAGTAGGTCTTCCTTCCCCCGGCTACCGGCACCAGCTTCCCTCTGGCACCCGGGACCTGGGCTTCCCTCGCAGCAGCCCGGGCTTTGTCCAGAAGGATGTCTGGTCTAATTAGCATATTATGCTTTTATTATCATAGATAGTTCTAGTGCCATGTTTATTTACTTTCGTCAGCTACACTGTGAGGCAAGAGCTACAAATCCCATTTATCTGAAGCTCTGTGGCAGCCGGTGGCAGAACTGGGGCAAGTGCCTAGGCCAGTTTGACACTGTACACAGCCATTCTTCAAGGTGCATTTCATATTCACTGCAGGACCTTGGGCAGATTCTTGTTTCTCTCCAGGATTGGGGTTTCCCACTTGCTCTGGACTAGAATATACTCATGATAATACCAACGTACCTCATAGGAGAGGATGGGTCCATAGTAAGAGCTTACAACGGTGCCTGACACATAAGTGCTCAAGAAAAGCTTATTACAGTATTATTGCTACTGTTATGAAGCAGTTCGTTCCACTATGAAAGTTTTATTTCTTCCTCGTTGCAACCTGGCACAAATGTCTTAACTCCGGGCTTCAATCTCGCGTCTGCAGCCGGACGGGTTACCGATTTGAGATTTTTCCCGGGTGGAGTCGAGTCTGACTCCCTGAGGGCGGGCCGCAGGCTACCGCCTCTCTGTGATTGGTGCAACTTCGAGACCCCGCCTCCTGGGGCCGCACCCCGCCCGTCAGAGGCCGGCCTCGGGGATTATGCAAAATATCTCCGCCCCGCCCCGCGCCCGGATTGGAGGCCTTTGTTTGCCGCTCAACTCCAGGAAACCACCCCGCGCGGCGGCGGCCAGCAGGTGAGAAGCGGGGAGGGGCTCGCGGTGGGTCCGGGGCGGGTTCTGGCCCCTCGCTGGGTCTCAGTTTCTCTGTCGGGGGAATGGGAAGGGAGGGTGAGCAGCGCCGATGGGCCTGGGTCCACGGGGACGGTGCTGATCTCGGTCTCTCCCACGTGGAAACCATCGCCGCTCTGGGAGTGGGAGGGAGTCCTGGAGAGGCTATCCATTCCGAGTCCAAACCCGGGAGTCTCCACCGTCCGGCCTCAGTCTCCACCTCCGCGCAATGGGGGCGTTGGCTTTTTCTCACTGCCTGCGGCTGGCGCGGGTCCAAGGGAGGGGGGGGGTCCCGAGGGAATCTGGAGGTGGTCCTTGGCCCGGCCGAGGGCTGTGTTTGGGTTAGAGGTGTGGCCGGGTAGCTGTGGTTACGGGGAGGTGGGACTTTTCTGTCCTGGGATTTGTGTGAGGTTCGCTCACCCGGCAACCACCGCGCACCCTGACAACCCGGAGCCGCGCGCCCTCCCCAGACGCCTAACGCAAGTTTCTTTTCCTCTTTTTGGCGGGGAGAGAGGTAGAGCGAGGGCCAGCATGGGGGTGGGCAGCTCTGACAGTGGTAGGAACTGGAATGGACTGCGGAAATGTAAGAGCAGCCCCTCTTGGTACACAGATGGGGAGACTGAGACTCAGAAATGGGGCACAGCTCAGCAGGGCAGGTGCCGAGCTGGCCAACTCCCCAGTGGGATGGGGCTGGCGGGGGCAGCGCCAGAGCCAGTTTTTTGGTGCGACCTGGATAAGACTCCTTTGCCCGGCTTTTGTTGAGAGAAAGGACAGAGTGGAGCGGATCATTACCTACGTTTAAAAAGCTGCTGCTTCTGAGTGAGAAAGTTGGAAAGGAAAGTTGCTGATAACAAACTGGGGCTATTTTGGAGCTGAGAAGAGAAGCTGAGACAGGCTGCAGTGAAAAGAGACATTGTTCCTGTCCTCTAGAACAGAAGGAAAAGAAATGGCTGAAACTGAAGCATGAAGGACTGAGGTTAGATATTTACAGGGACTTCCCAAGAAAACTTTCCGGGCACCTCCTCTAGAGTTGAGGGGTTTTACTTTTTGGCCCTTGGTCCTGTTTTGTCAAGAAAACAATTTCTGCCCGTCCATTTCAGGGGGTCTGAGTCTGGCTTACTTACCAGTAGGGGGATGGACCTGAGGGTGTTTGGGGACCATTTTGGGTTTATTCCCAGGAACCGTCTCAGTTCTTCTGCAGGAGGGAGAAGGTACTCGTGTGGGGCCTTTGCCTCCCAAAGTCCAGTGGTTTGCATTTGAAACATGTGATTTGGGCTGTTTCTTGCAAGGAAATTTCATCAGCTCCCATCAGCCTGCACAGTCCACCAGGGGCGCTAGGGTTGGGGTTTCCAGAGAGCCTGGGAATGGTCCAGGCACTGAGGCTGTCGTGCTGAGAGCTGAGAGTGTTTTTTGAAAACTGGTACATACCAAGGACATTTCCAAGAGGGAGGGGGTGAAGAAAAAATGTTTTAGGGCATCCAGCTGAATCACCAGCTGAATTCCACATCCTTTTTATGCTTCCTCGGTCCAGGGAGGTGGGACAGATCTGGAGACTGGGAGCTAAAAGAACTTAGTTCACATCCTCAGCCTGGCTTCAGTTCTGAGCATCTCAGTTTTCCCATCTGTAAAATGCCCACTTCAGCGCCACTTTAAGGCTCACATGAGGTGGCATCCTAGAGAATTTTGTGCAGCCTACATTCTGAGTTTGGAGATGAGGAAGCTGAAGCCCAGAGAAAGGAAGGAATAGCAGCAATAATATTATGGTAATAATAACTAATGGTTATTGAGTGCTGTATTCTAGCCATTGTGCCAAGGGCTTTACTGCAATGATTGGGGTCCAGAAAGCCGGGAGCCCTTGTCTATCTTGTCACTAATCACCTTACTGGTGCCCCGGACAGAACCCTACACATAGTAAGTGTTTATTTAGTACATCGTTGATCACCTGTATTATATCACTTCCTGGCCAGGCAGGGAGCCAGGTCAAAATGCCTGCACTCCACTGCAGATCCCCTGAAGGGTGGATTTGGAAAGGAAACTTTTCTGGATGAGGCTCCTAGTCCAGTGGTCGGCAAACTGCGGCTCGCGAGCCACATGCGGCTCTTTGGCCCCTTGAGTGTGGCTCTTCCACAAAATACCACGGCCTGGGCAAGTCTATTTTGAAGAAGTGGCGTTAGAAGAAGTTTAAGTTTAAAAAATTTGGCTCTCAAAAGAAATTTCAATCGTTGTACTGTTGATATTTGGCTCTGTTGACTAATGAGTTTGTCGACCACTGTCCTAGTCTATTCTGTGAGTTGTGCAGTATAGCAACCCTCTGACTTGGGAACAGGTCTGTGAAAGCCTGAATTCCAGGCCAAAATATCTGACCTTTAACCTTAAAGTGATAGCACCAATCATGGTCTTTAAGCAGGGAAAGGCTTGACCAGAACGATGCTCTAAGAAGATTATCCGGCAGCAGGTGCCCAAGGGATTGGAGGGGCAGGGTGAATGGGAATAGGCTCTGAGTGACAGGGGAGCCAGGAGGATGCTAACGGCACCCCTCCTGTGTTTTCTGAGCACCCCCAGGTGCTAAGCTGAGCAAACACATTGTGCTGTTACTCTACACTCATGCTCCTGAAGAAAGTGCTACCCCAGTCTATAGATGAAGATATCAGAGAGGTTCAGAAATCTATCTAAAGGTCAGAGCTACCAGATCTGGAGCCAGGCCTTCCTGCCCCCAGACCTCAGCATTTAAAAAAAAAATAGATTTTTATTGATTTCAGAGAGGAAGGAAGAGGGAGAGCGATAGAAACATCAAAGATGAGAATCATTGATTGGCTGCCTCCTGCATGCCCCTGCACTGGGGATCGAGCCCCCAACCTGGGTACGTGCCCTGACTGGGACTCAAACTGTGACCTCCTGGTTCTGGTTCATAGGTCGACACTCAACCACTGAGCTACGTGGTTGGGCAGGCCTTTGCATTTTTAATTTCTCGGTCCCTCCTCCCTTTTAACCTACAGTCCCATCTTGGCTCTGCTCTTCCTTTCCAGGTGCCAGCCAGACTCCACCATGGTTGTGGAGAGAGACGCCCTGCTCCCAGGGTGGTCCAGCACTGGCCTCTAGATCCTAGCCAGCATTCTCCCTCCCCCGACCCTCCCCTGAGGCTGAGCCTATTCTGGGGGAGGGGCCGTGATCAAGACCAGAGTGGGATGCCTACCTGTCAGTCTTTTGGAATCTTGGGACCACACAGCCAAGGACCACGGATCAGGAAGGGCACCAGTGTCCAGGAGACTGTACTGAGCCCCTCCCCGTCAGGGATTCATTTGGAGGGTAACGCTTTATTTATGGGTGCAGATCCGACTCTGCCTCTAAAGTGCTGTGTGATTTGGGACAAGTTGTGTAACCTCTCTGTGCCTTTCCTCATCTATTAAATGCCTGGTTATGAGGATCCAGTCGGACAACACATGCCATGCCCCTCAATGTTGAGTGGTTAAGGCTGGGATTTGCTTCCTTTCCTCTTTGTGATTTTCACATATTCCTACATGTTGTGTAATGGCTATGTGTGCAGGAAAGAACACATAGTATGAGTTTAAAAAGAGGAAGAGAGAAGGTGTGGGATGGGAGTTACAAAATGTCAGAGCTGCAAAGGACCTCAGAGAGCCCACCCACTCTGCTCAGCTTGCATGGGCGGGGCAGGGGGTGGGGTGGGAGGCCAGGCCCAAGGTCTCATCAGAATGAGGCACTACAGATGTGTGGTGGTGGCTTTTATGGGGTTTTTTTTTGCCCTAGCTGGTTTGGCTCAGTGGATAGAGCGTTGGCTTGTGGACTGAAGGGTCCTGGGTTCAATTCCAGTCAAGGGCACATTCTGGGGTTGTGGGCATGATCCCCAGTGGGGGGTGTGCAAGAGGCAGCCAATCAGTGCTTCTCTCTCATCATTGATGTTTCTATCTCTTCCTCTCCCTTCCTCTCTGAAATAAAAAACATTTTTAAAAAAGAATAGTAAATGCTCCTTTTACTCTTATTCTTAAATCAGCTGTTATTTTAGAAAATACAATAGGGAAAAGGAGTAAACTGGCCTTAGTTCTACTGCCTAGTAATAATTATTGAAACCATTTGAGCACCTCTCTCCTTCTTTTCCCCCTTTTTCCTCCCTTCCTTCCCCCTTCCCTTCCTCCACATTTTACTGTGGTTTTTTCTTTCATGGACTCAAACTAGATATATATTCTCCTATAGCTGACGTGTTCACTTAACATATCACACTGCTATCTCCCTTCATATTCTTCTACAATGTGACGGTCAATAGCTGCATAACATTTCACTGAGTGGAAATGCCCTGATTTAACTTAGTGGTCTCTTGCTATTGGACCCTGCGGTTGTTTCCAACCTTTCCACCCACTGCGAGGTTCATTGCAGCGTGATTATCATTTACTCTCTGGGCCCAGACAGCTTGGCTCAAACCCAGCTTCTTCTCCTGTGAAGTGGACAGTAATTCCTGCTCCTTGGATTGGTGTGAAGATTAAACAACGAGCTTCTACCCTATAGGAAGGCCTTTACAGAATAGGTGCTCAGTGAAGTGTGCTGTTAGTGCGTTCCTGGCGCATGCACACTTTTGTTTGTTTGACTCTTCATGCGGCATGAATTTGGGAGAGAGAAAATGTGTGTGTGTGTGTCTTTTCCTCAATGTGGACACACCCTCCTCAGAACCCATGTTTCAGTTGGCTAGGAAGGCCTGTTTCCTCCTCTTCTTAAGTATTCCGGGTGGGGACACAGTTTCTAGCTGTGTCAGTGACCCCAAAACTGGTTTGAGGGTTACAGGGGGAGGGTCATGGGGGGATGGCACCATTTCTCTCCCCTTGGGAGGGCTGGCTTTGCTTTTTTTGTGTACAGGACCCAAAACTAGAGCTGGGGAAGCTCCAGAGCCAGGAAAATTAAACTCAGCCCTGCAGGGAGCAGGCCACCTGGGCGTTTCACGGATATGGCCAGAGTCATTGATGGGTGAGCTCTGTGCCAGCTGGGCCCTGGGCCAGGACTTTAGGCACACGGTCTCATTGATCATCCCAAGGATGCTATAAAGTCAGTATTATCCCCACTTTACAGATAAGGAATTTGGGGTTCAGAGAGGTTAAGCAATTTGCCCAAGGGCACACAGCTTTCAAGAGAGAACCTGGAGGTCTGACTACCCAAAAAATCTATGTTCCCATACCCCTGTGCCCTGCAGCCTCCCATATACATGGCCTTCTGCCTGTGCGGGCAAGTGCAATCAAAGAACCCAGGAGATTTAGTGCTAGAGGGTCATTTCTGATAACCTCAGGGATAATCTCATTAAGCCCAAGGTTCAAAGCTAAGAGAGGGGAAGCCACTTGGTCCAATGTCACTCAGCCTGGAACTTGGGTCTCTACTTCTCAAGCCAGGCTTCCATCCATTCTTTTTGGTTCACTCCGGGTTGTGGGTTCGATCCCCAGTAGGGGGTGTGCCGATCAATGATTCTCTCTCATCATTGATGTTTCTATCTCTCCTTCTCCCTTCCTCTCTAAAATCAATAAAAATATATTTAAAAAAAAGAAAACAGCCCTAACTGGTTTGGCTCAGTGGATAGAGCGTCAGCCTGCGGACTAAAGGGTCCCAGGTTCGGTTCCCGTCAAGGGCATGTACCTTAGTTGCGGGCACATCCCCAATAGAGGGTGTGCAGGAGGCAGCTGATCAATGTTTCTCTCTCATCGATGTTTCTAACTCTCTATCCCTCTCCCTTCTTCTCTGTAAAAAATCAATAAAAATATATTTAAAAAAGAAAAAGAAAACAGAAAGGCTCTGTGCAGAACTAGAGTCTCATTCTAAAGCCAGAACATGGACTTGGTGAACTGCAGTTAGTTGGTAATAAGCTGCACCCCTGATTCTATGGTGCCGAGGGCATTCATTATCTCCAGAGGCTGCCATGGTGAGAGCACCGAGTACAGCCACTGAGAGGTGGGTCTTCGTGTGTTTGAATCTCTACCGGCACTCACCTGCTCTGTGACCATGGGCCTCTGTTTACCCACCTGTAAAATGAGAGTGTCACACCTGCCTCAGTGGGTTGTTGTGAGGGTTACAAGCCAGGCCTGGGCCACTGGCTAGACTTGGTAGCTCATCCATCGTATATTACTGTGCTTCTACTGCTGAGCACCCCACTCCACTGTCAGAGACAGACTTCACTTCTAATTCCCAATGGGGAGCCCCCAAGGAGGGCACGTGGGGCTGAGACCTACAGGGTGCCTGGAAGTTGGCAGGGAGAAGGAATGGGGTTGGGTGAGGGCCCGGAGCACAGAGCATTTGTCCCAGGAACAGCAAGGAGCCCTGTGTGGCAGGAGCCGCCGAGGGAGCGGGGCACAGAGGGAGGAGAAGCAGGAGCAGCGGCCAGGCTGTGGAGTTTCAGTTTCTTTCTCTGAGCGTTTTAAGCACGGAGGGGCCAGGTGTGGACGCTTCTGTTTTGGCAAGATCCTCTGGTGCGGGGTCGGGTATGGACTGCAGGGACCAAGAGCTCTTGCAGGAGGCCACGTGGGGATACAGAGAAGGGGACAGATTCTGGTGAGAGCAAGGAAATAAAATCAACAGGAGCTGCTGAGAGATTGGTTATAGGTGTGCGGGAGAGGGAACTGTCCAAGATGTGCACCTGGGTGAAAGGTGGACCAAACTAGGGAGGCTTGGGTTTGGAGGGTGGGATAGAATGAGCTCAGTTGCATTGGTTCACTTGGCCTGTGGGAGGAGGGGGCACGGCGTGCGCAGAGGCAGCGGGGAGGTCTGGTAAGGCTCGGAGGCGGCAGGGAGATGGACCAGAGTACAGGAGAGGGTGTTCTCCTCGGTGTTAGGCAGATGCCCCGAACGTGGGCTTAGGGTTATCCAGGGGCTACGGGGTGTGCCTGGCAGTGGCAGCCACCTGGCGTTGATAGCGGTGCTGCCGGGTTAATGACCGGGGAGGGAGAGTGAGTGAGTGACAGGGTGTCAGGGGAGCCCGCCCCTCGCACAATGGGCCACATGGCCACCAGAGCTGGCAGGGAGGGGGCCTCATTAGGGTTTGGCTGTGCTCCATAGGCTGGGTGCCCCATCACCCAGATGTGGGTAGAAGGCAGGGAAGGAGTGGGGGGTGATGACTGGAATGAGGGCACCTGGTTCTAGCCTGGCTTTGCCATATACTCAAGGCTGATCCTGAGAAAGTTCATTCATTCATTCATTCAATCACTCATTCATTCATTCATGTTCCAGGCTCCTGGTTCTGCACTTTGCAGACATTACCTCATTGGATCTTGGCAGCAACCCTGTGGGGAGGCTCCTCCTCTTGGACGCTTTAAGATGAAGAAGCCAAGGCTTAGAGAGATGAAGGTTCAGAGATCCCAGAGCCAGCAAAAGATGTGAACCCAGGGCTGCATTGACTGTAAGATTCATTTTTCTCTCCACACTGGTGGTTCCCAAACCTGGCTGCTCATCAGAATTACCTGGGAGGGTTTTTGGGCAATACAGAGACCCTCCCCCTCCCTCCCTCTTTTCTCTTGTTTCCTTAATCAGAATCTCTGGATCCTAAGCAGGGCCAGACTGGATGCTGAGCCTGCCCCTCCACCCTGGTCCTGCCTCTCCCCGCCTCTCCTCTTGGTTCTCTCTGTTCTGGGTACGCAGCCTGCTGTTCTCAGGGAAAGCCCAGCTGGTTCTCACCTTACCCATTGCACTTGCCCTTCCAGAATACTCTGCCGTCAGCCCTCCTTGTGGTTTGCTCCTGCCCCATTCTTCCTTCCAATGCCTTGATCAAATGTCACATTAGCACAGAGACCTATCTGGCCAGTCCCATACCCTTCTCCTCAACCTGTTCCTCTCTGAGCCATGGGTTCTCTACCAGGACACACACCACAGTCACCTGAGACCCTGTACAATCTCTGATGCCCAGAGGCGGATTCTGTTGAGCCTGGGATGTGGATCGCTGTTCCATCCTATCCTCTCTGTATTGTTCACACCTCTTCCCCCCCCTCCCCCTCTGTTGTCTGTCCCTCTACTAGAGTGGAGCCAGGGCTTGGCCTGTCTTGTGCCCTGCCATATCCCCAGCACCTTGAAAAGCATCCAGCACACAAGATACGCTCAGTAAGTACTTGTCAAATGAATGAGTGGAATGAGGGGGGCTTAGGGAAAGGCAGGTGAGCCCTGGGAACAACAGGGAAAATTCACCTGATCAGCCAGTTCCCTGCCTGCGTGCTGCCTGGAAAATCCTATGTAGCCATAGGCCCTGCTTGGGGCAAGGACAGTGGGTGGGATGGCAGGAATCGTTGCAGCCTCGCTGAGATGTGGGGTTGCATGTTGGCAGACAGGATGGACAGCCAGAGCTGGAAGGATGCCAGCCAGCATCCAGTCTGACCTTCGTTGTATATATAGGTGGGCACTGAGGCCCAGTGAGAGAGGGGGCCTGGGCCAAGGTGGCGCCCTAGAGGGTAGGCGCAGTGGAGAAAGCTTCCAGTCTCTGCATGCTGAGTGACCCTGGCCAATCCCCTGACCTTCTCGGGCCTTTAGTCTCCTCAGTCTGTATTTTGGCTGTGATGGTCCCCGGCCCTGACATCGGAAGGTCCCACGAGTCCTTTCCTGGGCAGTAGAGGCCCACAGAGGGCCCGCAAGGGGTTAAGCTCCTCCTGCTCTGTCTCACTCTGCACTCAGACAAACCCCCTCCTTCTGACAAACACTTGTAGGAAATCAGGCTGGGCGCTTCCTGCCTCGGCGAGGCGGCCTCAGCCACAGCGGGGCGGGGAGAGGTGGGGAGCGATGCTTGTCTGTGAGCAGCAGCAGCTCGGGGCTGGCAGAGCGGCCTGGAGGCGGGCCAGGGCGCCATGGAGGCAGGGGGCTCCCCAGGTTTGGAACAAAGACCTCCCACGCAGGTCCTCTGAGCCTGGGCCAGCAGGATGGCGAGACCCGGGAGAGGTAAGGGAGCGGAGGAGGGCCGGGGAGGCCGCCTTCCCTCCGGACAGGCCAGTCACAGACTCGGGACAGTCCGGGAGGCTGGACCAGCCCAGCCAGGAAGTTGCAGCTGCTGCGACAGCTGTATGACTTCTCTCCCGGCTGAGGGGAGCCCGGCCCCCCAGCAAGGGTGGATTTTAGGGGGATTTCCTCAAGCCTCGGGTGCTGGATTCCAGTCAGAGCTCTGCTTCTGGTCTCAGTGAACTTGGACAAGGGCTGGTTCCTCTCTGTGCTGGAGGTTCCTCCTGTGCGCATGGAGAGTTAGTCCCACGGCTGCTAAGGGCCTCAGACATGATGCACAGATGAGGAGCAGGCCAGGAGGCAACAGGGGGTCCCCAGAGAGAGGGGCCCCTTCTGCTGCCCTAGGGCGCGGAGAGGAGCCGGGGGTGGTCCGGCAGACCCAGCGCAGCGCTCCGGGCTGGCGGGATGAGGGTCTGTAGCAGCCAGCACGCTTCCCTCTTTCTCCAGAGAGCTGGGGGCTGGAGGGGGGACATCCGGAGTGGGGAGTGGCTGGTGCCCTGCCCGCCGGTCAGAGAGGGAGGCCAAGATTGGGGCTCTGACCCCAACAACCCAGCCTTTTTGGAGGAGCCCAGCCACTTGGTATCGGGGGTTTCTTTCCCCTTCCTCCCGTCTCCCACCCCACAGTGTGATGGACTTGGTTTCAGAGTCTCATGCCCTGGGTTTGAATCCCAGGCTGCACGTCCAGCTGCGGGGTCTGGTGAGAGCCTCTCTTGCTCCGTTTCACATCTGGGAGATGTCAGGGTCAGGGTGGGGGCGGGGGCCCCCTCCCCGACCCCGGACAGCCCTGGTTGGAGAAAGCATGGGGAGGTGGAGGTGGGCTGTGTGGCTGCAGCGGGC
This sequence comes from Eptesicus fuscus, assembly GCF_027574615.1. Classification (NCBI taxonomy): domain Eukaryota; kingdom Metazoa; phylum Chordata; class Mammalia; order Chiroptera; family Vespertilionidae; genus Eptesicus; species Eptesicus fuscus. The sequence continues at coordinate 69,395,340 of NC_072487.1, forward strand.
AGAAGAGAAAGAGGATCGGGGAGAAGGGGACATAAAGGGAAGGATCCTGAGTTTCAGAGCAGCTGAGGGGGCAGAGGAGCCGCTGAGTGGGGGTGGCTGACCCACTCGGGAACTGGAGAGAGAGGCCACAGGGTCTCATAGATGCTTGAGAGAGCTAGGGGTAGGGGCGGTGCCGTGGAGTGGGGGAGATGTACAAAAGGAGGGGGTAGTGATTGGTGCTTCCTTGTGGGGCTGGCAGGGACTTTTGGGGGGACTTCATGCTAACAGGGCTTTTCTGGATTCAGGCCCCAGCTCCCAGGCTAGAGCCTTCACCCCACCCCTCTGTGCCTTCGCCTATGCTGTTCCTCCTGCCTGAAATGCCCTTCCCTCCTGTTCTGCGCCCAAATCCTCTTTGTCAGCTTGATGCTTCTTCCATAACTCTCTGTATTGTCTCCCCCCACCTCGCCTTCCTTTGAAATTTTGGAATGCTTCTGCTCATTTCTGTATTCCCGTGTCTCGTGTCGTGCTTGGCACACAGTAGGAGGTCGTAGGTTTTGTTTTTTTTTAAAGTTAATTTGCTCAATATATATCTTTGTGACAGTGAAATGGGACCCCAGAAAGGAGGGGGGGGGTTGTAGCAGTTCTGAGGCTGTTGCCCTCAGAAGCCAGCGAGACAAGCGGGAACCCCAAAGTGCATTTAGCCACCTCCCAGGGCCATGCCGCCTGGTGGTGACAAGAGCAGGTGGCGTATCTTCATTTCAGAGTGAGGAGAACCCGCCAACGGTTCACGGCGGAACCTGGTCTCCGACGCCCAGCTGGCTTCCCTCTCACAGCCGCCCAGTGAGCCCGTGTCCTTGTGCAGCCTGCGGCTGGCATGCGGTTGGCGCTCATGTGTGTTGTTCACTGACCAGCTGGCTGGCCGGTCCTGAGCTCCGCGGCACCGAGGGCTGGGGCTTGCCTGGAAGACAGAGTCCCTGCTCAGAGAGGCTCACAGCTCTCAGGGCCTGGGGTGCCTGTGCAAACCCCCAGCCAGTGACCGCAGCTGCCTCCGACGGGCAGCCTCCCCCGGTCACAGTGAGATTTCTGAGCTGACTGAGTCATCCCGGGAGACAGGATGTTCCTCTTTGTGCCCCAGCGGCCTCTGTGATTGGGCAGGCTGCTCTGTGGCACGGCTAGCAAAAAGCCCTTGAAAAAGTCAAAAAACCACACGCCTCCCCAGCCCCTTCCTCAGGCGGATGTTTCAGAAATAGAAGAGCAACAGCTCTTAGCACCTGTCACACCTGCCATAGTCGCAGCGGCGGGGGGGTCTAGTCAACCTGAAGGGCTGGCCTGGCTGGGGATGCTGGTTCAAAACGCGGACTCCTGGGCCCTATCCCCAGGGCCACCAAGTTCGGCTCTTTGGGTCAGCCTAGGAGTCTACATTCTTAGAGGATTCTTAAGAGCACTCAAGTTTCAGGCCCACTCACAGGGATTTCCAAGGGGGATATAGACACCCCAGAGGGTATGGGAAAAGGATTAGAATGTCCCTTTAAAATATTTATTTTCTATTGCATCTTTGATATATTTTTTCCAATATATGTAATATATTAGCATGAGACTACGTGTCTATAAAGTTATAAGAAATATACCAGGTTAGGCAATAGTAAGTTTATAGTTGTCCATATAGAAAGTAATACAATAATTAACAAGTAGTAATACAAGAATAAACGCTGTTTCCCGTACTCACAACTGTAACCCTACTTTTGCCCCACCCTATATATACGGTATACAGGCAAATTTATATTTTTCCTGATGAGCTGTGTGATTAAAAAAATTTTTTGGAGACTACTGGGCTTTTCAAAGGGGGACACTTTCAAATCTTGTTCCGTCACTAAGCAGCTGGGTGATCTTGGCCACGTCCCTTCCATGTTGAGCTTCTGTTTTCTCATCTGAAAAGTAATTTTCCCGGGACCCACTCCCCTGGGAACCTACAGGGAAAGCGTCGAGCCCAGGCCGGCAAGAGAAGAGAAGCCTGGGGAGTGGGGTCCCGGGGTCCCTCACAGGGTGATCTGGAGGACATTGTGGGGGAGAGAGGAAGCTAGAGGCAGGGAGGGGAGGAGGCCCCTGAGCCCCTGCCCACGGAGCAGGGTTGCCGCCAGAGGGGAGAATGTTGTTCCCTGTCCCCACCCCAGGCCTCGAGGAGGCTGAAGGCTGCAGCCTTTCTCGGGCACCATGTTCCCAGGGGAGCTTCTCTCCAGAAATAGTTGCCTGCTGACCTTTCTCAGCCGTGCACATCAGACTGACCCAGACCCACGTGCTCACGAGGCTGCGGAGACAAACACAGACCCGTTTGTCCTCGGAGGCCCAGAGGTTTTTATACTCGGTCATCTCCACTCCATGGAAGGACGAGCCTGACCTGGGCTCCAAGGTGACCTTTCACCCCAGTCTGGTCCTGGCTGATGTGTGGCTTCGGGCAAGGCCCCTCTGCTCTCTGGGCCTCAGTTTGCCCACCTGTAGAGCCAGGCCTGGCGGCCCCGCCGAGCTTCTTGCCTGCTGCTGTCTGCTCTGTTCCCAGGACTCTGTTCCCAGCGGGGGCGCCTGGGGAGTGTTGGCCATAGCAGGAGGGCAGGGAAAGAGGAGGCAAGAGGAGATGAGAGGGAGGGAAGGAGCGGGAGAGGAGAGGATAGAAGGCAGGTGGGGAGGAGTCCTCTTTCTGCTGCCACAGGCCCCCCTGCAGCCAGGCTCCCCACTTCTGGTTCATCCCCCCCCCCGCCCCCCCCCCCCCGAGCAGCCAGAGAACTTCTGAGCCACACCCCGGTGTGCTCTCCCGGATCTGGGATGCCCTTCAAGGGCCTGAGCAGGACCTCAGAGGCCCTCCTGAGTCTGGCCACCACCCCTCTGCCCATACTCTCTGCCATCCAGTTGGTAGTGGTCTGTACCAGTCACCCCCTCTGGCCTCTCGGCCTTTGTCCTGGCTGGTCCCCCTGCCAGGAATGCTTTTTTTTAAAAAAATTGAGGTGATACTCACATAACATAAAATTAACTATTTTAAAGTGAACAATTCAGTGGCTTGTGGTATATTCACAAAGTTGTGCAACCGCCACCTCTATCTAGTCCAAAACATTTTCATCACCCCAAAAAGAAACCTGTGGCCATTAAGCACTCATTCCCCAGGGCCCCCGTCCCCCAGGCCCTGATAACCACCAGCCTGCCTTCTTGCATTTACCTGGTCTGGATATTTCATGTCAATGTGGCCACACTGTGTGTGGCCTTTGTGTCTGGCCTCGTTCACTCAGCAAAATATTTCAGGTCCATCCAGGCTGTAGCATGGATCAGCACCTCATTCTTTTGTGGCTGATTAACAGGACATTGTGTGTTTAGGCCACGGTTGTTTACAGTCACCGTTGATGGATGTTTGGGTTGTTTCTACCGCTGGGCTCTTGTGAGTAGTGCTGCCGTGAGCGTGCGTGTGCATGTATGTTTGTTTATCTGTTTTCTATTATTGGGGGTCCTGGAATGCTCTTTTCTCCATCCCCCTACTCCCGATTTGAATTCTTACCTGAGGGGGGTCAGGGAAGGTTCCGAGAGGAAGTGGCTTCTAAATGGGCTGGGCCCCTGCCCCCCGGGCTCTGGCCTGTGCCCAGCGCCCATGCACGGAGCCTGGCACCTGGTAACAATCCTAGCACACATCCCACACCTGCCAATGCTGGCCGCCGGGCCCCTTATCATGTATCTCAGGTCATTTCCCCCAACTCTTGAGGGAGATGGAATTAGTATCCCAATGTTACCGAAGAAGGACATGAAAACAGGTGACTTGCCCAGGGTCACACAGCTTCATGGGGATGGAGCCAGGAGCTGAACCAGGGCTTTTGATTCCAGAGTTCCGGCTGGTAACTTCTTGTTCTGTAGAAAGAAGGGGACCTGAGGGTTAATGCTGTCCCTCGACTGTGTCCCCGACAGGCCGCAGGCAGGATGGCTGGTGCTGAGAGGAGCCGGTGACTCTGATGCCCTTAGCGGCGGCAGCTCCACGTCCTGAAGATGAAGTGGCCCAGGTGAAGCGGTCCAGGTGACGCGCAGGCCGGGCCCAATGGCCAGCTCGGGGACGGAGGTCCACTGGTCCGAGCCAGGCCTGGGGAAGGGGCCCCAGCGGCGGCGCTGGGCCTGGGCCACGGAGGAAAAGGATGCTCGTGGGGGCGGCCCACACAGCTGGGGAGCAGAGGAGCCCTTTCCCAGCGCCACCAGCCCCGAGCTCCTGGAGGACTTCGGCCTGGCCCAGCAGCACCTGCAGCCTCGGCCATGGGACCCAGAGCCGCGACCTGATGGGCACCGAGGATCCGAATCCGAATCGGGAGAGTCTGCCGAGGAAGGTGAGACCGACTCCCCCAGCCTCACACTGGCGTCCCCCAAACGTCCTACCTTCTGGCAGGAGGCGGGGAGTGGGAGGGAGTTTTAGAAGCTATTTTAACTGACATCTATGAAGTCTATAATTTAAAAATCTTAAAGATTTAAATTACATAAGTGATACTGTTTATTGCAGAAAATAGAAAAAGAGGAAAAACTAAAAATGACATATCCAGATAAATTCTTCCTTATGTGTCTATGTGTGCAAATGTAACATGGCTGTATTGTAACCTGCTTTTTTGTAACTTAATGGACATGAACATTTTCCCAGCTCATCCAATAGTCTTCCGCAAGTCATTCCTAGTGGCTGACGAGGAATTCCGTGGTGTGGATATTCTGAAATATGCTGGCCCAGTCTCTTGCTGCTGGGCACTTAGGTTGCTGCTAGTTTTTGCCATTATAAACCGTGCAGAGGTGGGTATCGTTAGCACATCTCTGCACACTCGCTTTGATTAATAACCCTGGTCGTTGAAATGGCCTGGTCCAGGGGTTATGCCCATTTTGGAGATTTTGTGAAATCCCATTTAGCAGTGGGAATGTTGGCATCCCTTGTTTTCTAAAGTAAGTCTTCCCTTTGCATTGAGACCAACTTGCCAAGAAGGGCTTGGCAAGGCCCTTCTCCTCTCTGAGTCTTGGTTTCCCCATCTGTGAAATGGGGGTAATAATGCCCTTGGGAATAGCAAGAGCTCGATGCATGGGATCTATTAGACTTTGAGTATGGAAGAAACACCCCTGTCTTAGGATTCTGCGAATCAGGCAGCACCCCGCCCCCCGTGGGTGGTAGAGGAACCATTAGGCTGGTAGTGGATTTTTTGTGCCATGACCCAAAGTTCCTCATGCCAGAGCTACCCACTCAGGATCTGTTTCTGAGCGCTCCCTCAGGACGGTGACTGAGATGCCCTGGGAGGAAAGGGCAGAGGCATTTCTTCCTGAGGTCACATGGTAACCCCTGCTATGATGTAACAGCAGCTGCCATGTCCTTTGCCCCTACTGTGTGCCCGGTGCTGGGCTAGGCACAGCCCGGGACTTGTCTCATTCCCTCCAGGTAGGAGGGACAGCCTGTAGTCTGAGTAAGGACTGCCAGAGAGCCAGCTATTTGCCCATGCCCCCCTGGAAGGGATCTGAGGGACCAGGACCGAACCCAGGGCTCCCTGGCTCCAAAGCCCACTCTCTTCTCTCACTGCATGACCCCCAGTGGCAGAAGCTAACTTGCCTGCATGGCTGGGACCTGGGTTTTAGGTCCCAGGCCTGCTGTGAACTGCTGTGTGATCTTTGGCAAGATGCTTAACCTCTCTGGACGTTGCATGCGCTGCTGTAAACAAGAGAGACTTGCTGAAGGAGATTCAAGGAGGTGAAGGATGTAGAGATTCCAAGGGTAGGGGAAAGAGCATAGGGGAGCAGAGAGTGGTACAAGGGTTATGACAATGGTGCTTCACCAGAGCAGAGAGCCTGTGCCGGGCAGAAGACAGACTGTGTCTCAGACAAGGTCTGTCTCAGAGGCTTTCATCGTATCGAGGACAGAGACGGTGCTCCATAAACACGGACTACATGGATGATGTATAGACGGATGGGTGGGTAGGTAATGGGTGGGTGAGTGGCCGGCTCGATAGGTAGATGGATAGACGAGTGGGTGGATGGATGAGTGAATATTTCTGGAGCACCTACTATGTAACAATGACAACAATTGCCCACTTTCTGGGGCTTTGCATACTTTATTGTCCTCCCTCCCTCCCTTCCTTTCCTTCTTTCCATTAAGTCAACAAGTATTGAGCACCTACTCTGCAAATGCCATAGTAAATAAAAACAGGGTGTCCTTCCGCTTATGGAGCTTACAGTATAGTGTAGGGGGGATGTTAATGCTACAGCCACATAAGTAAGTGCAAAGCTGCAGCTGGGATAAGTATTCATAGTGAAGGTATTCAGTCTTGTGAACACGTAGGAAGGGAGACTATGACCTAGTTAGGGAGATGTGATAAGGCTTCCTTGATGAGGTCAAGGTTGAGCTAATGCCTGAAGGACAAATAGGCATGAACTAGGCCCAGGGAGGGGAAGGGTGGGAGGACCAGCATGTGCAGAGGCCCTGTGGTGGGAGAGGATGTGGCAGGACTACAGCAGGGAGAGACAGGGGGGCCCTGGAGAGAGATGGGTCAGGAGAGCTAATGGGGCTGGAGGCAGGGACCTGAGGACCTTACAGAGGTTCAGCTCTACCCTGGGAACAACAGGAAGGTGTTGATGAGTTTTCCGATGGGGTCGGGGGGAGGGGGGGAGGGTGAGGACTGAGGAGACGATTAGGTGGTTACTGCAGCGCTTCAGGTGAGAGGATGTTGTCTTGGGCAAAGGTGGTGGTGCCGGACTTCGGAGCAGTGGGTGAGTGACAGCTCTATAGGAGGTGATGGAGACAGATTGGATTATGGGGTCGGGGGTGGGACGGGGCGGGGGCCGATGACAAGATGCCTCCCAGGTTTCTGGCTTGTGCAGCTGGATGGGGATGGTGTTGCCATTTGCTGAGACAGGTTTGAGGTTTGCGTTTGGAGGACCTTTGAGACAGCTGGAGGAGGTGAGGTAAGCACGTGGCCATAGGTGGGTGGGGGCTTTCTGGGAGTCTTGCCATCCCCACTGATGAGGAAACGAACGCCCGAGGGGTGAAATGACTTAGGCAACAGTCCACGGTGAGTCCAGACCCGAAAGTGCTCAGAGAGGACCTGTCTTTCCAGAGTTTGAAGCAGAGGATGTGGACAGCCCCGAAAGTTCCAACTCGCCTCTCGGCTGGCTCCCCCAGCAGGACCCCCCGCCGGGCATGACTGAGGAGGAGCCAGAGGAGGCCCTCGGCGATGATGAAGCCGGACAGAGCCCCCCGAGGTCGGAGTGTGAGGCTGGTCTCTGCTCCGGGGACGATGGAACCACCAGCCCCGTGGCTCTGGGGTGGGGTCAGGCCGCAAGCTGGGTGGCCTCGGGCAAACAAGCCAGGGGAGACAAACTTCCAGAACATTCTGAGGTCAACCCAACTGTTGACCTCAGCTCTGCTAAGTCCTGGAGCAGTGGGACCGTGAGCCTCGACCACCCTAGTGACAGCCTTGATTCTACCTGGGAAGGAGAGACGGATGTCCCCCAGCCCACTGCCCTAGAGGAAACTTTACCACAGAGCCCCAGCCACCACCTCCTAAGTCCAGATGACAGAACTGGAGGAAGCGTTGCCCTGGCAACGCCCACGGAATTCCAGGACTCCGCAGCACCCCCAGCCCAGAGCCTCCAGGGTCCTGCAGATAGATGGAGGAGAGGACCGGCCAGTCTCTCCTGCCCTCAGCCGGGGGACCACACCTGGAAGCGTGCACGGATATCACCTAAGGCGCTCCCTTCACGATTCACTGGCTCCATCAGCCGCCTGAGTCCTCCGCCCAGGCCAGCCCGGCAGGACAGGCCGCCCAGGCAGGGAGCCACGGTGGCTGGCCACTCAGCTTCTGATGCCCCCAAGTACGGCCGGGGGCGGCTGAACTACCCGCTCCCTGATTTCTCCAAGGTGGGACCCCGGGTGAGGTTCCCCAAAGAGGAGAGTTACCACCCCCCCAAGGCCAGGAGGCATAGCAAGCAGCCTCAGGACCCCAGCAGACCCCTGATTTTCAAGTCACCTGCCGAGATTGTGCGGGAGGTGCTGTTGAGCAGTGAGGAAGCCTGCTTGGGAAAGGACCCACCTCCTGCCCACCCCATCACCAGGGTACCTCAAGAATTTCAGACGCCTGAGCAAGCCACCAAGCTGGTCCATCAGCTCCAGGTAAGCTGGACGCATGTCTGCAGGCGTGTCGCCACGGCACCTGCTGCTGGCCTGGGAGGGTTGGGGGGCCCCTGATGCTGGAGAGAGGGTTGTACCCTGATCCATGAACATCGTCCCAAGCCCTTTGCTCAAAAAGAGCAGTGATGACACTCATGCTGCAGGCATGTGTTTGCTTGTTTTTAACTTCTGCTGTGAAAAAATTTGAAACATACAGGAGTAAAAATAGTAAAAGGAGCCCCCATCTCCATCACCCAGTTTCCACCCATTTACCTGACACCCAGCCCCTGGCAACCTTTTTCCTCTGTGGCTCCCCCTCCCCCCACTCACCCTACTGGAGTATTTTTGGAGCAAATTTCAGGCATCAGATCATTTTATTCAAAAATATTTTAGTACCTACATTGAAAGATAAGGCTTCTCCCTTAAACATAACCACAATACCATTATCAGAGCTAAAAGTTAACGTCAGTTCCTTAATATTATCGATACCCAGTCCATGTTCAGCTCTCTCCACGTGTCTCATAAATGGCTTGTTTGCTTTAGTGGGTTCGGATTAGGATCCAAACACAGCTCGTCGATTGCCTTTGGCCAGTGAGTCTTTCGGGTTGTGATCACCTGTTTATTTCCCCTCCAGACCATGAGCACCAGACAGGTAGGGAGTTTGGGGCAGGAACACACCATGGGTGGTCCCCTCCGGAGGCAGGGGAGGCCTGCTGGCCTCTGGGCTGTGGTGTGAGTGGCCACCGATGCCATTGCCTGGATCAAGTCCTTCACTTGGGGTGACGAAGGGTGGCAGCCTCAGGCCATCGTTCCTTCTGTGTTTACGTGATGGAAATCGTCTGTAGAGTAAAACTTTCCCTCATCCACTGCTTGGTTACCAAGGTCTTGTTCCCATGGGAAAGACGGGAGAGATGCTTGATTCTGCCCTCATTGCCAGTTTTCAGAACAACGCGTCACTTCCCTAAGCATCCTGCAAAGGTGACCGGTGACGTCTGCTTTTGCTTTCCCCTCTAGCATGACTTGTTTTAATGACGCTCTTCTGTTTCGTTTAAGGAAAATAGTGACTCTGAGTAGATGCGACGGTCATTTTCAAGTCCTCTATTTTTCTACTAAGGGAACCCTTGACCGTTCATTCATTCAGCCATTAAAATGTACTTACTAAGCACGTACTACATAAGCTGCGAGTGGGCCTTACCTACCCACAGAGCCCACAGACGGCCGGGGGATCTGGATGCGAGTAGTTAGGGTCCTCCGTGATGGGGGTATGTCATGCTTGGTACCACAGCCCAGGGGCCCTCCTCCCTGACTCCTTGCCGGGACGGTGGGAGGGCTGCTGGCTGAGTTGGCCTGCTGCCTCTCACACCCCAGAATTTGGCCACAGGGGTCTGCATTACATGTGAGCCTGAAAGAGTCTCCCAGAAGCCCCTCTGGGGGGTGGGTTCCCTGTGGGGGCCTGGCCTGGGCCGTGACCACTTTGCTGTCCCTGCCCTGCAGGAGGACTACCACAAGCTCCTCACCAAGTATGCGGAGGCCGAGAACACCATCGACCAGCTGCGCCTGGGGGCCAAGGTACGGCTGGGTGGGGGAGGAGTGAGCCCTGGGTGGGGGAGGCGTGGGCCCTGTCCGCTGGGGGATGACCCTTTCCCACAGTCTGCCTCCTGCCTCCCGAGACCTGCCTCCTGGCCATAGTGGAGCCCAGCCCTTCCTTGTCCTACCGCAAGGTCACTTGGCCTGTGACCTTGACCAGAGGTCTCCAGGCCCAGGCTCCTTTGTTAGTTGACGTTCTTGAATCCTAGATTCCAGGGTCCCCAGGGACTGCACCAGAAGCTCTCTCCTTCTAGTTGAGCTCTGGGTTAAGAGGGCCTGGGCTCGATTCCTGAACCCATTATTGCTCAGCTGTGTGACCTTAAGGAAGACCCTTGGGCTCTCTGAGCCTCAAGGAAGTAGCTCAGAATTTCTTCTCAGCCCCTGGTGCTTGTTTCCTGGGCCTGATCCTCCCTGGGTCCCCACTCCGCCTTCCTTCTTCCCCATCATTGACCACAGCCTCCCCCCCCAGCCCCCCTCTGAATGCTGAGCGAGTGCCAAGTGTGTGGCCGGGGAGCATGGAGGGAGAAACCCACCCACCCAAATAGAGCTGGCTGCCAGCCCGCCCAGCCCCCACCCCAACTTGGGAGGAGGCTGTGGGACCTTCCCCTTTTCTGGGGTGAGGCAGGAAGTGAGACCTGCGGCAGCCCTGTGGTTTCCTGTCTCCCCCTCCCACCTCTTGCCCCATCAGGTAGCTGAGGAGGAGGGGGCGGAGCTGAGGGGCAGAGGTGCAGACCCTCCCCTCCCTGGCCTCCCCTCTCCGGGGGACCCCCACGTGCTCCCGGCCCTCCCCCTGCCACAGGGCTGCACTCAGCCTTCTAGAAGAGCTCTGAGTGTGGGCGGAAGCAGCCAGATGAGACAGCGGAAGGGGCCTGCCCTGGAGCAGTTCTCTGTCCCCACACCGGCCTCGCACACAGGCAGGCCCTTCCCATCCCAGCCTCCCCGGACACGTCTGTGCAGGGGGTTCATCAGACCTGCCTCTGGGCAGCCAGTGGGCTCTGCCCGGTATCTTAAGCCTCCTCACAGCTCTGAGCTTCTGAGCGGACTCAGGGGTGCGAGGGAGGGGTGCTGGGAGGACAGTAGAGGGGCTGGGTGGGGCCGCATTCTCATGACTGCAGACCCCAGAAGGTCCTGCGGAAAGGAACTGTGATCCGGTCCAAACCCGCAGCGCCCTGGCTTACAGATTGGGGAACTGGGGCCCCAGGAGAGGCAGAGGCTGCCAGAGGTCACGGTCAGGGGCAGAGGCCCGAGGCATCTCCTTCCTCCCGCCTTTCCTTCTGTCCTTTACTGATGAAGGGGAGGAGTCGGTATGGGGACCTGGCACTTGGCCAGTTCTTCCATAGAGATAGGGAATATCATTGTTCTGAGTAGTGTCACCATGGAGGTGTGTACTGGGTGCCCAGGTGCCAGGCGCAGCGCAGACACGGCAGGGTGGACACAGGGGGAGCACAGCCGCGGTGCCTCCTCTCATCCCCAACCCAGTGGGGACTGGTCTCCCTGTATGCGGTCACCTCTGGGGCCTGAGACCCATCGGGAGGGAAGCCGGGCGAGGCTGGGAGTGGTTCAGTGCCAGCTCACCTGCTCCACTTTCTGGAAAAAGGCCTCCTTGGCCTGTGGGTTCTCCTCACGAGAAGGGTGGGCATTGTCCGCTGGAGCCTTCTAGAAGCTGGACACCCAGTCTCACAGCTGCCCTGGGCAGCAGGAAGGCAGGGCTCGCCATCCCAGGGTGCTGAGGACACGGAGCTCAGGAGGGGCGGGGACTCGCCAGGTCCCACCACGGGGCCTAGGGCTTCTAGCCAGGCAGGCTTCTTGCTCTACCCAGGGCTCCGTAGACTCCACCCCGGGCAGGGAGGTGGAGGTGTACCTGCCCTTCGGGCCCCTCAGCCCCAGTGACCTCCCCTGGGCCTGCTGAGCCCCTCCCTCTGCTCCAAGTCTTACTGGGGAGGGCTGGACCTCTGTGGGGGGAGGAGGGAGCCAGGCTGGGGATGTTGCCCTGGGCACGCAGGCCAGGCCTGGCAGTGGGTAGCCAGCAACAGTGGGGACCCAGGGGAGGAGACGGCCTTTGCTGAGCAGTGAAAGGCGCCAAGAGGAAACCGAGGCTCAGCCAGGCGGAGGGGTTTGCTCAACATCCCACGGCTGGCAAGGGCTTAAAAGCTGGGGATTAACCCTGAGCCTGCCTGGTCCAAGGTGGGTGCTTCTCCCCATGCTGGGGGAGCCCAGCAACAGCCCAGCAACATGGCAGACATGGGGGGCCAGACAGAATGATGATGATGGAGTGATAATAGCAATAATAATAATAAGGGAGGTTAATGGCCACCGTCCTAGGGAATTTACCATGGGGGAAACTGAGGCACAGGGAGGTTACGTGATTTGCCCCAAATCACTCAATAAATAGGTGCCAGAGCTGGGGTTTGATCCAGCAGTTTGGTTCCAAAGCCCACGTCTACCACCACACTGTCGAGCAGAACCAGGCTCTGGCTTCTACAGCTGGGGAGCTGACCGGGAAGTCCATGGCCAGGCCTGGGACCATCCCTGGATCGGGACTGGGTGGGGGCAGGGAGCCCCGGTGGTCAGGAGTCACTGCCTGGCTCTGTTCTCTACACCAGCGGAGAGCCAGAGTTTATGGTGACCTCACATATTCGATGTCCAATGGCCACCTCCCTGCAGCCTCTGTCCCCCGTCTCAGTGCCTCTCAGCGGCCAGGGGATCTGGGAGGCTGCGGAGACCAGAAATATCCCCAAAAAGAATGGAGGGAAGGCGGGAAACTGCCTTCTCTAGAAGTGTGTGGCTTGAGGGCCACTAGTTGGTCCAAAAGCCCCTGGTGGAGGTGGGATGTGGTGGGGGTTGGAGCACGAGAGGTTTCTGTGTTCAGAGGAACTGAGGAAACACGTCCTGTTCTCTCCACTCTCTCCCCTTCTTCACCCCATTCATAAAGCCCATTAGCATTTTAAAGGCTGGGAGAAACCCATCTGTGCAGAGTGTAGTCAGTGATTTAACCCAATGTTTCCCACACTCACTGATTCCCCATTCACCGACTAACCCCCTGAGGGAGGGAGTGCAGTCTAGGGGAGCACCATGGGACGCCGAGGCTTTAAGGGACACCTCAGTAGCTGCCCACACCACCCTCAGCTCCCCCCGCCCCCCAGGGCATCTGCACAAGCCTTTGTCCCCTCTGTTTCAAGCTCCTCTGATCCCCAAAACAATGGGGCCTCATGCTGGAAGCTGCTCAGTTCCTGTTGCTCCTCAGGTTGGGCCTTGGTGGGCCAGGTCTGAGGTTGGGGAGGGACAGGTGAGACAGGGGGCCACGGAGGGCTGGGCTTCCCCCAGATTTGGGTCACCCTGGGAGGAGAAGGGTTCGGGTGGGCAAGGCCTCACGGTTGGGTCTGAGCAGATGGCTGAGGGGATTATTAAAATCCAGCTTTGTTCTCTTTGAGGCTGGGCCTGAAAGAGGAGGAGGCAGCTGGAGGCGGAGTGTGGGGTGTGGGGTGTGGGATGGGGGGGAGTATGCCCAAGTGATGATGCAGGGCCATTGTCCCTCACTTTGGAGCAGATTTTTCTGCCACAGCCAGGACGTGAAGAGCAGCTTAAACAGGGAGAGGCTGCCTGGGGCTAGGGAGCTCCTTCTACCAGGCCCACCCCGAACTGCCCTCTCCTGACCTTGGGGAAGCACAGGGAAGTAAGACCTGCCTGAGGGCTTGAGGAGCAGGGGCACTGAGGCAACACTGGGGAGTAGCTTTTCCAGGGACCTGCCTTGGGTGGAGAGTGATCTGTGGTGATGATGATGATGATGGTGATGCTGGTGGTGCTGATGGTGATGATGATGATGATGATGATGAAGATGATGATGATGATAATGATGATGATGGTGATAATGGTGCTGATGGTGATGAATAAGATGATGGGGATAATGGCGATGATAAAGGTAATAATGGGGATAATGATGATGGGGATAATGGTGATGATGGGGATGAATGTGATGATAGTGGTGATGATGGTGATAATGGTGATGAATGATGGTGTTAATGGTGATGATGCCATAGTGATAGGTATTACAGTGATGATGGCAGTGGTGATGGTGGTGATGGTGATCATGGTGATGATGATGGTGATCACGATGATGAATGTTGGTGGTGTTAATGATGATGATGGCAATGGTGATGGGGATTATAGTGATGATGGCGACCAGGGTGGTGACGGTGGTCACAGTGGTGATTGATGAAGGTGATGATGAATGTGAAGGTGGTGGCTGCAGTTCACTGAACACGCACTGTGCACAGAGAGGTCAGTTAAGTCAGCTGCTCCGGGACTCAAAGGTGGACGTGAACCCAGGCTCTGCAGAGCTCCCACGTGAAGCCGGGGATCGGCGAACTTTCTCTGCTGAGGGCCACACAGTGCCTATCTCCAGCTTGGTGGACCACGCCGTCTCCATGGCGGCGACTCAACTCTGCCGTGGTAGCATGAGAGCAACCAGACACAACACCTAAACAAGTCAGCGTGTCTGTGCTCCCTGAAACCGTGTTCACAACACACCATAGTTTGCCAGCCTTGCCGTAAACGACCGAACGGTGCGCGGGTCTCCTTTAATTCCGAGCTTCAAAAGTCTTCCTTGGCTGGCTGCCTGACTCCAGACTTCTCTCTCACACGCTGGGCTGTTTACCACGTCGAATTTATCCTCCGTGATGGCGGTCTGCTGCCACGGAGAAAACAGTCCATTTCGTTGTTGGTTTACTCATTCACTCAAAGCAGCCATTAATTGCTGATAGTTATTATTAGAAAGTTTTTATTCATACATATTATATCATTATAATATGATTATGCTTTCTCTATGCTAAATATGATACGAATATATTATTATGGTTATAGTATAAATTATTATAACAAATATTATTTTAAAATTATCAGTATGAAAAAAACATGGACGTTGGGGTCAAAGCCAGTTTCTAATCCCAGCCCAGGGATTTATGTGCTGGGGATTTTGAGTAGTGACTTAACCTCTCTGAGCCCCAGTTTCCTCTTCGGAAAAATTGGGATGACGGTCCCTGCCCTGCTTCCCTTTGGGGACTACCTTCAAGAGAGAATGAAATGTAAGCCCTTCGCCCCGTGTTTGGCTTCCCTACCCTCGGGCTCCACTCACAGGGAATAACAAATGCCTGTTTGTTGAGTGTCTGTGTGACGGTGTGAATGAGGGCAAGACCTTTTGCGTGGGTTTGCCCCAGTCCTGACGTGGCCCTGCCTGTGCCTCTCTCCCCAACAGGTGAACCTGTACTCGGACCCACCCACGCCCAGCCACAGCATCCACACAGGGATGGTGTCCCAGGGGACCAAGGTCCTGACCTTCACCATCCCACACCCCCATTCTGTGGAGCGGTGGCCCGGGCCTCCTGAGGCCCCACAGACCTCTGAGGCCTCAGGTGAGTCTGGGAGAGGAGTCATGGCCGGAGGGCTCCCTTTGCCTGTGATTCTGCTCCGCGGGCACTTGGCTCGCCCTCGGGGGGCGCTGGCTTCAGGCCCCGGGAGAGAGGAATGTGCGGCCCCTCCCTGGGCCCCGGGACGTGAAGAGGTCATTGGAGATGTGGAAAGTGTCTCGCTTTAGGCCGGAGCAGCCGGGGATGCCCTCCCTCTGCCACTTGGCAGCTGGGTGATCTTGGGCGAGTTGCATGACAACAAAGAGTCTTGTCACCGTGGAGCCCATGTGGGGACCAGGCCCCGTGCTCAGCCTTGCCACGCATGATCCCACTTAACCCCCCGTTCATCTCCATGGCTGGGTGCCTGCGGGTGTTACCCATTGACGGTTAAGAAGACCAAGGCTCAGGAGCGGTGAGCCCGTGCTGAAGGTCACACGGCTGCACCGGGGAGGGCGGGATTAGAACCCGCATCCTCCTGAGTGAGAGCCCACGCTGTTCCTGGAGCCCCGAGCCTGGCTGGGCTCCCGCTGTGAGATGCGAGGCAGAACCAGACCTTGTTCTCTCCGGTCGACGGGAGCAGCACTGCCCAGCCACTCCTGTGGGCCTGGGTGAAGAGGGCGTGACCAGGAGATGAGTGAGGATGGAGGCAGTGGTTTGGAGGTGCAGCATCTGGGTCTCAGCCCCAGGAAGGACCGTCCTTGGCTCCAGTGTCCCGTGGTTGTGTATTCCAGGGGGGTCGTCAGCTCAAGGAGACCCGAGCCCCTCCTCGTCCTCCAGTGCGCCCACCTCAGGGTGTCTTCCGGAGAACCCCGGCATCTCCCCGGACCAGGCCTCGGCAGAGCGGACCCAGGCGCTGGCTTCTCAGGCCAGACGGTTCCTGGCCAAGGTGAGTGGAAGCCCAGCTTTGCCACGTGGGACATAAGTCACCTGGAGAGACTGGGGCCTCTGCCTGCTTAGTGGAGCGGCTCTGTGAGGCTCACTGTCCCCGCCCTGCAGAGTTACCCTGCTCATGCCTCCCCTGGCTTTAGAGGCCACGCGGCTCCAGCCTCCTCCTTGTCACAAAGGAGCTAGGGTTCACTCCCACATCACCCAGCTTGTTAGTTCATTTCATTACAGAAGTCAATTCTCAGTCACCCCTCAAAGGGCCTTCATATTTTCATCAAACAGTCCAAACAACAGTGAATTGTTTGCAGGTCTGTTTATAAGTACACCCTTGGCCTTTTTCCAGAAGCAGTTAGAAAATGCGTGCCTTATAACCACAGTATACAAACGGAAGTGAGAAACTGGGGCAAAGGGGAAGAAAGGGTAGGAAAACATTAAAATGAACTTAGGGCGAAATGAGTAAACAAAGTATTCTGTTGGACCCTGAACACTGTCGGATTCATGTTTGGCTTTGAGCTTCCTGGCTGTCATTGCGAAAAGGGCAATGGAGTTGTTACATACACGACCGCGTTCAGAAAACTAATTTCTTCAGAGACACACCAGCATTCTTTTCTTCTTTTGGTAACAGCTTTATTGAGATATAATTGACTCATTTAAAAGGAATGCTTCAGTGATTTTTACTATATTCACAGTCATGTACCACCACCACAATCAACTTCAGAACATTGTCGACCGACATACGAAAACTCCACATCCATGAAGCAGTCACTCCCCAGGCCCCCTGCCCCAACCCCTGGTGGTTACTCATCTACATTCTGTCTCTGTGGGTTTGCCTGTCCTGGACATTTCGTTTACTAGTTGTCCTTTTGAGTCTGGCTCTTTCACTTAGCGTGATGTTTTCAGGCTCATCCCTGTTGTCAGCATGAATGTCACCGCCTGGGTCCTGTAACTGGAGACATTTCTCCTTGTCCCGTGTGCTGTCAGGTGAAGCAAAGCCAAGGTCATCACACCGATCCGGAGCCGGGGTACCGGCTGAGCCCTGATGATCCAGAGCTGTGCTGTCTGGTCCAGGAGCCACTGATCACATGGCCATTGAATCCTTGACCTGTGGCCAGTCCACATTGAGGTGTTCTCTAAGTGGAAGACACACTGGATTTCAAAGACTCCGTGTGACAAAAAGAACACAAACTAGCTCACTGATAATTTTGTATATTGATTACATGTCAGAGTAATATTTGAGGTTTACAAAATACACTCTTCAAGTTAATTCACCGGTTTCTACATGTTTAATATGGCTACTAGAAAATTTAAAATTAGATATGTAGTTCTCATTATACTTTTATTTTGTTATGTAGATTTGATGATATAATCATATTTTATAAACTAGCGTTCCCGTTGCAGGAAAAATCCTGCAATAGGGCTTCCTGCTGCACTCTACCCCGGCCCCGCCTGCGCTCCTCCCTCCTCCCCCGCCCCGCCTTCTCCGCCAGCCCGCCTGCTTTTCCCTTCTCCCCCGGCCCCGCCTCCGCTCCTCCCCCTGGCTTGCTTGCTTCTCCGCAGCTTTGCTCCCTTCTGCAGCTCTTGGCTTCTTTCTAAGCTGTCTTGATATGCAAATTAGCTGCTATCTTTGTTGGGGTAATTTGCATACTCGTCCTGATTGGTTGGTGGGCGTGGTTTGGCTGGTGGGCGTTGCGAAGGTGCGGTCAATTTGCATATTTGTCTATTATTAGGTAGGATTTCTATGTTACTTTTCAACCCTGATCTAGATAGAGCTTTCCCAGAAATGACCCCCGAATCATCGTATGCTGCAGCGTGGTCGGGTGGGTGGGGTGGGGTGGGGGTGAAGGGGACAGTTTAAATGCCTATCTGTGGAATAGTGTGCAGACAAGAAGAGGAAGGCATGTGTGTATGTTCTGATGAAAACATTTATTATAATGGTAATAGATGCACACAGTACGCAGGTATAGTCAGTGAAAAGTCTTTCTCACCCTTGCCCTTCGTTCCTAGCAGAAATGTTCACATGCATTTATAGAAATGGTCACACAAGTATAGGGTACCTTGAAGTTTTTAATGTCCCACATTGGCAATAAATTCACTCTGTTCCGAGTTCGAAGGAGGCAGAGAGTAGAAAACCTCCCTCCCGTCCCTGCCCTTCCACCACCCAGTTTTCCCCGGAAGTAATTAATGTTTCCGTGTCTTGCATCCTTCTCGAGAGAGCTTATATACAAGCAATTGTATTTATAGTTTTCCTTTTTTATTTGCCACATATTTTATACAGATGGTAGCACACGAGAAACACTGCCCTGGTCTTGGAGGCATTCATACATCAGAACATACACATGTGCCTTCCTCCTCTTGTCTGCACACTATTCCACAGATAGGCATTTAAACTGTCCCCCTCCCTCCCACCTCACCCTTCCCCACCCGGACCACGCTGCAGCAACTATCCTGCCTCATAGGTCTTCGTGCACATGACTGTGCTTTGCTGTCCATAAATTCCTGGAGGTTCCTTTAATTTTCCCAAGGTGCCATGGCCGAGGTCGGGGATGAAGTCAGTTTCTGGCTCATGCCTCCCCAGGCTTGGCAGAAAACCCACATCCCGAGGCGGGACCCAGCTCCTCGTGCCAAAGCGCCAGTGTGGCTTGCTGCGGGAGTCTGGGTTCATGGAGCGTGCTTCCTCCTCCCCACGTGCAGGTGGAGTCCTTCGTGGGCCTGATGCAGGCAGGACGGCTGACGCCCCAGGATCAGCTCAAGGTACCGCCCACTTGGGGAGATAACCTTAGAGCTGCCAGATCACTGCTCTGTCCCCCATCTCCGAGCCTCGGAAGCCTCATCTGCCGCAAGACGGGCCAGAGAATCCAGACACAGCATCTCCTTTCAGAAGAAACGGCCCCTGCTTAGCTTCCCATGATAATGATCATTATCTCGCAACAGCTACCACTTATTAAGCAACGGTGGTGGCGTGCCAGGCACCGTGGCAAGCTGGTGAAGTACATGGTTTCACTTTATCATCATAAAAACCCAGCAGGGCAGTTACAGTCCTCACCACCATGTCACTGGGATGCAGCCGAATCCCAGAGAGGTGACTTGGAGGTCACACAGCTGATAGATGGCAGAGCCTGGTCTGTCTGATTCCCACGTCCAGGGTCATCATCGCTGCCCTGCACGGCTTCCCACCAATTATCCGGCTCTCGGCCACCAGAAAGAGGCCTTTTCTTTTCTTTATCATAGTAGTAATTGCCCCAAACTGAAAACTAGCTGGGGAGCAGGGGGATGGGGGAGACCCCTGATCTAACCATTACGGACTTTGATATTTCTAGGCAACTGTCGTATGTAACACTTGGTTTTCTGCTGCATCCGCCAGCGTCCCAAAGGAGCAGGCAGAGGTCTCAGAGCTGGGATTTTGGGGTTGGGGGGGGGGGTGTCAATGAAGGGGCAGTTAGCAGGGTTGTGGCAGTGTCAGGGGCCTGACCAGGAACAGGGCAGCCCAGCGACCAGCACCTACGCGGAGCCGTTCCCTCCCGGGTGTCTCTCCTCTCGCCCTGTGACCTCTCCTGGGTGCCTCCTGCTGGACAGACCCCACGGGAAGCCAGCGTGTAGGGAGCTTGAGGCACGGAACAGGATGGGGAGAGAGAGGGCCAGGAGGGACGGGTGTAACACACCTGGTTTGTAGAAAACATAATGTACGGGTATTCCCCTCTGTTGTTGTAGAGACGTCATATGCATTTACCAATTACGAACGTAGGCTGTGTATTATGTTATCTCATTGAGTGGATGATCAAGGACCTTGAACGTGAAAACGGTCAATCTTCTTTACCTCTACCCTGATTCCTCCAGATACAGGGGGGTTGGGAGCTGTTGGACGAAGGAGCTTGACTGCGGACTATGGGGACTAGGTTGTCCTTGGCCTCAGTCTGTCGTCAGCATAGAGTGAGTGGAAGGGGGTGACACTAAGTCAGGGATAGGGAGCCCACCTCCCGTAGGTTTAGCCACGTGTTCGCTATTATCACATTTACTGTGCGGGCCGAGCATGAGTGTGAGGCCCATGAGCTCTGGAGCCGGAGGGCCTGGGTTCAAATCCTGATGGCCAACTTGCTCACTGTGTGACCATCACCAATAACCTCTCAGGCCTGTTTCCTCTTTAAACGAAGAGGGTCACACAGCCCTCTCCCTAGGGTTTGTTGAAGGTTAAATGGACAATGGGAAGTGCTTTAGCACAGGGCCTCCATGCCCGGTGATGCTACTTATCATTATTAGAGGCGTGATGATGATAACATCATCCGTCGTGATGCTCTATAAGGATTCGGGAAAGAGTAACTAAAGTTCCAAAACCCACAGTGTGGCAAATCAAGAATGAAGACCGTGGTCTCTCAAGTACTAGGTCCTTAGGGGGGACACTGTGATAGCATATCTGACACTACAACTGTCATGGAACATTGGGGTTCTTACAGTTCTACCCAGGAGGGACTGGGGCCTCGGGAGCTGGCGCCGAGGCTCCGCGCCACGCCTCCGCGGCGCCAGCCTGATGGCAGATAGCTCAGCCAGGGCGGGCAGGCTCCAGAGGGTCCCCACCGAAACCTCTCCCAGGGACTCGGGCCCAGAGGCCGCCGCAGGCCCAGGCTGAGTGCCATGGCCCTTCCATGGGCGGTCTTGCCCTCTGTGTCTGCAGGGAGGGAGTTCCCAGGGGCTGGGCACGCAGGTCTCCCTCACCTGGTGTGGTTTCAGGTCTTCCAGCAGCTGAAGGCTGCCCACTCGGCCCTGGAGGAGGAATACCTGAAGGCCTGCAGGGAGCAGCACCCGGCGCAGCGGCTTGCCGGCTCCCAGGGGCCGCCTGGGAAGTTTGATCCTGGCAGGTACTGCTGGGGAGGGAGGCCCCGGAGGACAGAGGGGGCAGGCCCCCCTCCCTCGGTCACCAGGAGGGGCACGCTTCATTCTCATAGTGTATACACTAGGGGAACAGCAAAGGCCTAGCGTGATTAGGCACATATTCCAATGGGTGACTAGCCAAGGCTGAGATTTGTGTCTTCTGGTCTCCCTACAGTGGGGAGTGACCTTAGAGACAGGAACTGTAACCCCTCGTTGGAGAATGGGGAAACTGAGGCCAGAGCAGGGAGGGATTTACTCCAGGTCCCATAGCCTGTTGGTGGCAGCGGGGGACTCGGGCCGAGGCCTCTTGATTCCCAGACATGCCTGATGCAGCTGCCGTCCCCAGTGCCCAGAGTGGTGTTTCCCCTTCCAGGGAGCTGGAGGCGGAGATATTCCAGCTGGGCATTCGCCTGGAAGAACTGAAGGACCACATGGAACAGAACCAGCAAAAGCCTGAGCGAGCCGGGTCAGACTCACCTCTGGACAGCCCCCTGGCCACGCCCTCCCGCCACCGCCCAACGTGCTTGCCTTCTCCCTCAGGACAAGCCCACACGCCGGCCATCCAGACCCTCTGCCTTAAGGTATCTCTTTGCCCATCGTATTGGTCCGTTCCATCCTTCATTCATTTCTTCATTCACTGACTTCTTTCCTACATATTTATGGAGTGTGCACCCCTATGCCAGGACCCACGACACATGGTGGGAAATCAGTGGGAAGCACAAAAATAGGTGGCTTCTACCCTCATGGAGTTTTCTGTCTAGTTGAACCAATTACACAGTCATTTAGTTGTAATTTTGATCAGTGGTCTGAAGGAGAAGTATGGGGTTCTATGAGAGTAGATAACAGGGTAACATAAATGAGTTTGAGGGAGTCGGAGAAACTTTCCTTGAGGAAGTAATGTTTAAGTGAGATCTGAGAGTGAGGAGGAATTACCAGGAGCAGAAGAAGAAAAGCTGTCCAGCAGGGAACACAGCCTGTGCAAAGGGCCTGTGGCTAGCGTATGGGACGTGAAGGGGCCTCTGAGAGAGGTGGCTGCAGAGGCAGGCAGGGGCTCCATAATGTAGGGGCTGGTGGCTCACATCAAGCATTTGGTCCTAAACTGCCAGGTTTTTAATTTTAAAAAATGTTTATTTATTGACTTGAGAGAGAAAGAGAGGGAGAGAAAGAAAGAGAGAGAGAAACATCACTTATTTACTCCACTTATTTATGCATTCATTCGTTGCTCCTTGTATGTGCCCTGATCGGGGATCGAACCCACAACCTTGATGTAGCTGGACGATGCTCTATCCAACTGTGCCACCCAGCCACGGCTAACCTGCTAGGCCAGTGGTCGGCAAATTCATTAGTCGACAGAGCCAAATATCAACAGTACAACGATTGAAATTTCTTTTGAGAGCCAAATTTTTTAAACTTAAAACGTCTTCTAACGCCACTTCTTCAAAATAGACTCACCCAGGCCGTGGTATTTTGTGGAAGAGCCACCCTCAAGGGGCCAAAGAGCCGCATATGGCTCGCGAGCCGCAGTTTGCCGACCACGGTGCTAGGCTTTTCAACAGGACATGACCTAAGAAGATTTGCAGGTAGGCCAGTCAGAGACAGGGAGGTGGCAGAGCAGATGGAAAGATGCACGTGAACTTGAGAGGTTTGGAAGGCACATTTGACTGGACTTGGAATGGTACTGAGAGGGGAGGGAGCCAAGGATGACCTCCAGGCTTCCCGCTTTTGGTACTGGATGGATTTGGGGATGTTCACTAAGACAGGTGTCCTTGGACAAGGGCTGTCCATGGAAGGGGCTTTGTAGACCTTTCTCTAGTCCACGTCACAGCCCCTGAGAGGCGATCACGATCTGTGTTTTGCGGTGGTCGCACAGGTGACGAGGTGGAGTCTCTGCCTCGTGGCCTGTGCTCCTGGCCACCCACAGGCCACCGGTGCTGCAAGAACATCTCTGTTGGGGATTGGAGCAGGAGAATGCTGCCTGCTGGGTGGGGCGGGGCTGGTGGAGGGCGGGCACTGCTTTAAGGGAAGTTCTCTCACATTGTGCTCGGCCCCAGTTGGTAGGAAACCATACCAGGCGCTCTCTCTTGTACTTGCTGGTAAAAGCCCGAGTGCGTGAGGGACTTCCATGCTCCCGCAGCGAAGGTGTTGTGGGGGCTTGGATGTCCATCCTGGAATGGAGGGGGGTCAGGAGAGATGCTTCTGGCAGGAACTCTGGGTTGAGATCTCAGCTCTGCCCCTTACTTCTGTGTGACTTTGGGCAAATCATTTGCGCCTTAGTTACGTGTCTGTAAAATGGGTCATAATAATCGTATGTGCCGGTGGGATTGTTGTGAGGTGATACCTGTACAGTGTCTGGCATGTAGTAGGTGCTCAATTAATGGTAGTTATTGCTGAGAATCATATGATCCAGTCCCTACATGTTGCCCACACATAAAAAGGGTGGTGGTGAGTCTGACCTAGTTTTTACTCTTCCACACCAGCATGAGGAAGGTCCTTTAAAAAAAGTAAAGTTTAGCCCGGCCAGCGTTGCTCAGTGGTTGAGCATCGACCTACGAACCAGGAGGTCACGGTTCGATTCCCCATCAGGGCACATGCCTGGGTTGCACACTTGATCCCCCGTGTGGGGCGTGCAGGAGGCAACTGATCAGTGATTCTCATTGACGTTTCTCTCTGTCTCTCCCTCTTCCTTCCTCTCTGAAATAAATAAAAAAACATATATTTTTAAAAGTGATGTTTCGGTATCTGCTGAATCTCTGCCCCTCCTCCTTTCTGGCCCCCAGCCTGACGCTCCCAGCACTGACCCCTGCGCATTGCACGTGAACGTGGAGGTGAGCCCTGCAGGCAGTGAGGTGGAGGGCAGGCTGCTGGGCCTCCCGGTCCCTCTCAGGCACAAGGAGCTGCAGGTGGAGCAAGACTTCCAGGGGCTCCTGGAGCGGTGAGTGCCCACCAGGAGGGAGCCGGGTATCGGGCCCCATGGCTGGATCTTGGCTGTCCCTGCTGGGCAAAGGTCATGCCCCCCTGTGTGTGTCCTTCTGCAGGTACCTCAGTGTGAAGTCCCTCCCAGAAGCCATGAGGGCGGAGGAGGAGGAGGAGGAGGAGGAGGAGGGCAGAACCCTGGAAGTGGACGGGTCAGCTTCAGCTCCGGGGAAGGCACAGACCACCAGGCTTCCCTCACGGCAGCTCCCGGTGCGGGCGGAGAGAAGTCACGGGACCCCCCTCGAGTATGTCTGTGAGCCGCCCTCCTCGCCCCCACTTGTCCCAGACCCACTCTGAAACGACAAGGGTGCTGACTGTCTTAGTGAGTTAGACCGCTCTTCACGGTGTGGACATGGCTTTCCTGGCCTGTAGCTCAGCGTCTCTCCGGAGTGTGGAACGTGCCCATTGACGGCGCTTGACAATGGCTTTGGGTTGTGGGATGTGAGTTTCAGGAGGTGAGACGCAGCATTAAACAGCAGTCTTCTCCTTGTCGGTCCGACCGTCGAAGTGCATCCAGGAGAGTCTCAGTGAGTGCTGGCATGTCTTTCTTGGGCTTCCTTTAGAGAGAGAGAGAGAGAGAGAGAGAGAGAGAGAGAGAGAGAGAGAGAGAGCAGGTCTCAGGCCTGAGTCTTCAGCAGGCAACAGGATCTATTTAGGTAGAAATACAACAATATTGTCTTCCTGTTTGTTTTAAAGTTAGTTTCTATTTGTAACACAAAATGTCGGTCTTCCGTTTATAATGGGGACCAAGTCTTTCTGAGTAGACTGACGTTTGTGGACGTGGCTGACAGAGGGAAAATGGGGTGCTCTTCACTCGTCTGTTTCCACACTATTTCCCCTGCGGTGTGTTGGGTGCGTTTTTTTTGGCATCACATTTAACAGTCGAGAAAAATGAGGTTCAGAGAGGGGAAGTGTCTCGCCCAAGGTCACACAGCTAGAAGGTGACAGAGCCAGAGTGGGCATCCAGGGGTGTCTGACCAGAGCTTGTGCCCTGGGCTGCTGACTCCCAGGGCAGGGCTGCCCGGCTCACGCCAGGGCCTCACATCCTCTCCTTCGCTGCCAGGGAGGCTGTGGAGCAGTCGGCGTCCACGAAACCAGCAGGCTTCCATGCAGCCATGGCCGGAGATGGGCACCAGCTGGGCCTGGGCAAGGCCGAGGCAGCCCCCCCGGGCCCTGGTAGGCCACCCCACTCTCGGGGCACCAAGCCGGCGGCGTCCCACCAGAGCAGTCTGACCAGCCTGGAGGGAAGCGGCATCTCCGAGCGCCTTGCACAGAAGTCTCTACGCCAGGCTGGCGGGCACCTGGAGGTAGGTGTCCAGGGGGCCCCCGGGCTCAGCCTCGGGGAGCTTCCTGCCCCCAGGCCTTTGCTCACACCGTTCCTTCTGGGAATGTCTGCTCCTGTCGCTGCCAGTCACAATCCTGCCCAACAGACGGGGCTCAGGCCCAATGCCACCTCTTTGCCTTGGCCTCCCCCAGCCCTGCCCCTCTGCCAGCATCTCCTGTTCCTCCTCTGACCTTGCAGCCCCCTCAGCACAGCTGGGGGACTGTTCTGGACTCCATGCCCTGTGTGCGCCATTGGAGCAGGGATTTTAAACTGTAACAGGGGTCACAGATCATTATGGAAATGTGACTTATTCCCAGAGAATCTCACACACACACACACACACACACACACACACACACACACACACACACACACGTCGTCCTAACGCCATGGTACGGAATCTGCACTGGAGCGTGAGGGCAGGCACCTGGCTCACTCGGTGTGTGCTCCGTGCCCTGCATGTGAGGCCGGGTGTGCAGGGAGTTAGACGGATTCCCTTTTCCGAGTCCCTGGGCATTTCTGCAGTCAGAGAGGACCATGTGTCCAGGCCCAGGCCAGGCGACACGAAAATGAGCACCCCTTCCCCTATGGGACTGCTTTCTCCTCTTTCTATTCCTCGGCTCGGGAAGTCTGCAGTGTCCCTCCCCAGGGCCGTGGCTCCCACTCCTCAGGGGAGGGGGACTCCCTCAGGGTCCTCTCAGGGTGCGGCGGCCCTGCTCTGGGACTGGTGCTCATGGGACTCCACACCTGGGGACCCTCACCCCTGGGCCTGGCTGTTGGGAACTGGGCCAGTCTCCCCAGTCCAATCTGTCAGCCCCTGGAATGTGAGGCCCCTGGCCGGGGACTCGGGAGTCTTCCCAGTCTGCCTCTGGCACATTCCTGGGACTTAAAGGGACACTGCCTCTTTCAGGAATCCTGGATGGCATCCCCCGAGACAGACAGTGGCTTTGTGGGCTCAGAAACCAGCAGAGTGTCGCCCCTAACCCAGACCCCAGAGCATCGGCTCTCCCACATCAGGTACCCCGGGGACCCCACCCTTGTCCCATCAGTGCCAGATAGCCTGGGAATCGAGGGACCTGTGAGCAACAGAACAAGGGCTGATGGTCTGGGCCTTCTTGGAGCCTTCACTCATCCCCCCAACAATGCTTCCTCGCCCCCATCTTATTGATGGGGGCGGGACCTGAGGCTCAGAGAGGGAAAGGGACTTGCAGTCACTCAGCCAGTTAGCGACAGAATGGGAGATAAGGATGTGTTGAGCAAATAACTGAGCGGATGTGAATGAATAATAAAAACTGGGAGGGTGGTGTGAGGTGAGCAAAAGACGAGGACAAAGGGCAGTTGGGATGGCCTCCTGGGGAAGAGACCCCTGGAACCCGAAGGGAAGAGAGAGGGTGGAGGGACTCAGGTGAAAGGGGAGTGACGGAGCCTCAGGGCCAGGTGCTGGCCCCACGGGGACCCACATGGCAACCGGGGCTGCAGGGGAAGAAAGGGTTAGAAATTCTGCTTCTCTGTATATCTCCAAAAATAAAATTGAGCTTTTTAATTTGGCCTAGATGGGTGGGCCGGTGGGCAGCTGGCAGGTGGGCAGCTGGCATGTATAAGGGGGTGCGTCCTCAGAAAGACACAGTCCTAAAGTCCGGAGCCATTGGTTTAGGGTGTGGAGGGGCTCGGAGGCTGTGGCCTCTCTCTACGTGACCTCAACGTGTCTCTCCCTCCGTGATCCCCTAGTGCCCCAGGGACATTAGCCCAGCCCTTCACTGCTTCTGTGCCCCGGGATGCAGCCTCCCACCCCCACACCAGGGGTCTTCCGGTCCCCAGAAGAGCCACTGAGCCCAGAACACCCAGGAGTCGAGCCCAGAGGCACCCCTCCACCCGGGACAGTCCTCTCCGCCAGAGGGCACCCAGCTTCCTCCTGGAGCCGGCGGCGGCAGCCGAGATGGGTGAGTGGATGGTACTGTACCTGGGTTGGCCAGGCCCTGGCGGTGGCCGGATTGCCTGGATTAAAGAAATCAAACCAACAAAAAACTTGCATTACCCTTTAAGATACAAAATATCATACAGGTTCATTGTAGGAAAATTTGAAATTACAGGCAGGAAGGACACAAGGGAACAAAAGAAAAAAATACGCTGAAAACTGTCCGTGCTGACATTTTGGTATAGAACCTGTGGGCTGCTTTCTATGCCAGTGTGTGTGTGTGTGTGTGTGTGTGTGTGTGTGTGTGTGTGTGTATCTGACATTTTTGTATAGAATCTGAGGGCTGCTTTCTGTGTCAGTGTGTGCGTGCGTGTATGTGTGTGTGTGTGTGTGTGTGTGTGTGTGTGTATCACATATGGGTGTGTGCTGATTTACATACACTTAAAATGGAAATAGGATCATGTTATGTTTGATACATGTATGTTAGATAACCTTTTCCCCCCCATTAATCACTGTATCATGAACACTTCCCATGTCTATCAAATCTATCTCTATTTTTTTTACATTTAAAAATGCATGTGGGCTTTTTACTGAAATAAAATATACAGGAAAGAACACAAATGGATGTATTTTCCCAAAGTGAACACAGACCAAGAAACGAAGCATGATCAGAGCCTCCGCACCCACTCCAGCCCTTCCATCGCTCCTACCCTCCCAAGGGGAGGCACTGCTCCGACGTCTAAAACCTCAGATTAGCTTTGCCTCATTTTAAGGTTCATCGTTTACAATTTTTTAAATGAAACTTTAACTGAAGTTTTATTAATTAATTATAGAAGTCATACACTGAGATTCCACGTGCCCTTTGCCCGGGTTCCCCGTGGCACAGCCAGATCCTGACATGGACTCGGTGGGCTCCTTCCACACACAGGCCGCCTCCATAGACACGCCCACTTCCCTCCCGCCTCCCGCTCTCCGCAGCTCCTGGTGACCACTAATCTGTTCTCCCTGTCTGTAATTTTGCCATTTCCAGAATGTTATGTAAATGGAGTCGTATAATATATATCCTTTGCGGTTGGCTTCTTCACTCTGCATGACTCTGAAGGTTTATCTAGACTGTCCTTTGTGGTTTGCTCCTTTACCTATCCCCGGGGCTCACTGCTGTTAACGCGTGGGCCACATTAGCGCTCAACCCCTGGCCGCCCATCCCTTTGGGAGGCTAAAGTGGGGAACGTCCTCCCCCAAAACACACTCGTGGGCAAAGGTGTGACTCATTTCAGAGAGAGGTGGAGGCTCCGAAGCCAATTCCAGAACCACAGTGAGATGCACGACAGAGTCTGGGGGACCCACGTGAGGAACAATGAGCTCTTTGTAGGGGAGCGGGGGAGGTCCTGGAGGCTTGGATCTGATGCCAAAATAGTGGGCTGTGAGGGGCATGCTAATTACAAGTAGCTTAGCAGGCCGAGCTTAGCGCCCCAAACTCCCAGCAGAGACCACGTCTTCTGGTTTTGAGGTTCGTAGGTCACTGACCTCACCAGGAACTTCATTAGTGACCTCAGCCGGGCACTGTCTCTTCACCCCCGATTCTTCCACCCAAAATACAAGTTTGCACAGTGAGGGTCTTCTCCACATAACTCACTTTGGTCTCCTTCTGCCTCCCCAGCGGTCCCTGGCTCGCAGCTGGAGGGGCGAAAGCGGATTTCGGAGCAGCCCCGCCCCAGCACGGGAAGCAGCCCAGCCTCCACCCAGGGCCCTGCAGCGGCGGCTCTGCCCCGCGGACCGGCAGACACCACCTCAACCCTCCTCACCAGGACAGGGCGCGAGTAAGTCAGGTGCTTGGGCACTGCAGATTCAAGGTCGCCATAGAGACCAGAGAGTGATGCCGAGGGAGGCAGGGCTTGCTCAGCCCTCACATCCAGCGGTGGCTCCCGCCTCCCAGGCTATTCCTGTGGGACCTCATGGACGCAGACTTTGAAGACACGTCTCCACCAGTGGGAAATGATGTGGAGGGTCACCTTTCTGGTGCTGAAACCCCTCTTCCTGCCCCCCAACATTTCCCTCCCAAGATATGTCTGCACGAGCCAGGGCTGTGTTTTCTGCAGTTTATGCATTCATTGTATGAACTGAGAAGATACGTTTTCTTTCTTTCTTTCTTTCTTTCTTTCTTTCTTTCTTTCTTTCTTTCTTTCTTTTTTTTTTTTTTAAATGTTTCTATTGATTTTTTTAGAGAGAGAAGAAGGGAGAGGGAGAGATAGAAACATGGATGCATCAACATCAATAGGCTGCCTTCTACACGCCCCCTGCTAGGGATCGAGCCCACAACCTTGGCATGTGCCCTGACCAGGAGTCTACCGGTGACCTCCTGGTGCGTGGGTTGATGCTCTACCACTGAGACACCCTGGCCGGGCGAGGCTGTTTTTCCACTTCTTTTTAACCCGAGCACACTTTTTCTACTAAGAAAGTGGTTCCTTGCCTGGTGGAGCAGAAACGGGAAAATCGGTTGGTCAGCCTTCTCAGCTCTCCTCCGAGTTGGTTTTGGCCCAGTGGTCCACCTCATGCCTGTGCTAGGACGGGCTGTCTGCCCCAGAATCCGGGATGCGCCGGGGAGACCCTGTGCAGTGACCACCCGAAACCTCCCTGGCTTGTGCCATCACGGGGCCGTGTGTCCTGTTGTCTTTGTGAAGTCAGGTCCAGCTGCTGGCGTTGGGCTTCCAGGCCTGAGCTGAGTAAGTGTACCCCTGCGGTCTCCCTGACACCAGCATGGGAATTAGAGGCGCAGGAATAGAATAGTGGGCGAGACACTGTACTTGGCCTCATGAGGCTCCCCATCTTGTAAGGTGGACAAAGAAACAGGTGGTCACCCCCCTCAGTGTGGTAAGTACAGTGATGGCAGAGGCTCAAAGGGCTGTTGAAGCACAGAGAAGGGGCATTTAGCTCAGTCGGAGGCTTTCAGGGAGGGCTTCCTGGAAGAAGGGGTGTCTCAGCTGAGACCAGGGGAAGAGTCATGAAAGAGTATCCCAGCAGAGGGAACAGCATGTGCAAAGGACTCGAGGTGTGAGGGCACCATCGTCTTTGAGGAGTCAAATGTTCATTCTAGCCAGATCCGTGAGTGAGAGGTGATGGGTGTTGAGCAATAAAGGCAGAGAGGTCGATGGGGAGACCTGGGTGGGGGATCTTGGAGGGCCTCAGAGGCCGTGGGTAGAGGTTTGGATGGTGGCTCAGCTCAGAGGTGTTCACTGAATATTCATGAATGCATACAGACTCCCCCGAGCACAGTGAGGGGGTCTTAGCAGGGGAGTGGTGTGGTCAGGTTGACGTCTTAGAAAGAGCTCTCTGGCCACTACATGCGTGAGAATGGGGGCCTGGAGACTAAGAGGCTGCCTCGCCCAGAAGAGAGGCGATGGGTGGGGAGGGGAGGGGTGGGAGATGCATCTGAGAAAAGATATTTAGGCGTTGGGCCCACAGGACTTGGTAGGTGGGTAACGTTAAGGGGTGTTCAGGGAAGGAGTAGGATGTAGAATGACTCCCGATTTTTGGCTGGCCATACAGTTGGATGCTAATATGGAGATGGGGACCCCATGACGGGGAGTAAGTTGGCAGGGAAAGGTGAATTTAAGGGTCAGCTGAGTCACTAAAGAGTTGCCAGGAAAACTGAGATCCTGATAGAAAGAAGCCAGAGAGAGCAACACCCAGGCGGGTGTTCCCACCCCCAGGCCCTGGTTCAGCGGCCTTGGGCAGGGGCAGGCTGCCGGAGCCAGAGCCGCCCCGGTCCTGCCTCCCAGGGGTTAACTGGTGACAGAGTCTGGCTCTCCTGCAGCCGCCTCCCTCACAGTTGGCCCTGGAAACCCCAACAAGCGTCTCCCTGGGGATTACCAGGGAGACCAGCTGCCCTTGGTCGCACTGCGGGGTCACAGCAGGAGCTGGAGAGAGGCCTCCCACTCCCTCCGCTCCCCCACCTGAGAGCTGATGTTTGCTGGCGGTGGCGCCAGGAGACACCCATGGGTCCAGGGGCCACCAGGCAAGTGGTAACCCTGAGGGGAGCCCGCATCAGCCCGGAGGATGGTCATACCGAACCAGACTCGGACACTCCGTTGGGGTTGGAGTGGGGAGGGGGGTCGTGTGTGGGAGGGAGTGGGAGTATTGGGTGGGATTGTCTGCCAGGGTGCCAGTGACACCCTGAGAGCGAGCTGGAGGTTCAGGGACCGGTTGGAGAGAAATGCATACTTACTCCCTAGATGCTGGGGGCTCGTTGAGACGCCTTCCGATAAGAGGTGCGCTGGGTTTGGGGTTCGCAGGCATTCCAGCAGCCCCTTTGCTCTGCTCCCTCTTGGAGCCCCGAGTCCCGGTCAGTAACGTTCCCAGAGCTCCTGTGCGGTGTAAGGGTCTCGGGTTGTGAGGCAGGAGGCCTGCTCCTTGCCTGCCCGCGGCCCACTATCTGGCCGGGGAGGCAGGCAGACAAAGCATCGTCTGCCAGGAGCGGAGAGATGGGCTTGGACCACGCAGGAAGCATCTGCGGGGAGCCAGGAGGGAGTGGCCAGGTCAGGGCGGGGAGGGGCCGGGCCTGAACGGATAGTGAGGATTTCTACAGACAGAGGTGGAAAGAGGGAGGGCAGCCGGGGCCTGAGGCCGGTCAGAATTCAGATGTTAAAGGGAGACTTCAGCCCATGCCCTCTGTATTCTGCACCCTTGTCTCTATCGAGAACTGGTCACCAGTGGTCAGAACTGCCACTCAGAGGCCCCGCATGTTAGGACCGGTGAACCTCAGAGACATTTCTGCTCTGCTCACCGAATGTGCGGGACGTGATCTCAGAGAGGTTCGAGATGTGCACCAAGGCCCTGGGCAGGTAGATGCGCTGGTTGGAGCATCGTCCCAATATGCCAAGGTTGTGGGTTCGATCCCTGGTCAGGGCACGTACCAGGAATAGCCAATGAATGCACAAATGAGTGGAGCAACACATAAGTGTTTCTCTGTCCCTGCCTCTGCCTGTCTTCCTCTCTGCCTCTCTCCCTCTCTCTCTCTCTCTCTCTCTCTCTCTCTGTTTCTCTCTTAAAAAAAAAAAAAGATAGTGGCAGGAAACGTGAACACACAGGGAAGTTCTAGACTCAAATGGCAGCGGAGTTGGACCCTGTGACTCCTAGGAAAGACAAGCCTGCTCCATCGGGCAGCACTCGGGGTGGCTGAGCTCCCCTCATCTGCATCCGTCCTTTGTTGCTGTCTCCACCCCACCCCAGCCAGGCCATCCGCGAGCTGCAAGAGGAGGTGTCCCGGCTCCGGCTCCGGCTGGAGGACAGCCTGCACCAGCCGCCCCAGGGCAGCCCCACACAGCCAGAGTCCGCCGTCAACCACCCTGTCCGGGCCCGGGACCGGCCAGCCGACTCCCCAGCCGCCTGGGGCATCCCCTATGGCAGGTGGGTGACCCCCAAACTCCTACCCCATGGCCTCGGCAGCAGCCGCAGAAGGTAGACATGGCTGACCTCTGGCTCTCCCCAGAGATGTGGACACAGCCACAGCCATACCCCTCTCTCACTCATCTACTCATTCGTTCACTCAATCATTCATTCACTCAATCATTCATTTACTCAATCATTCATTCACTCTTCGTTTTTTTACTATGTAATATTTGATGCATAAAAATATAGTAAATATATGCGTTAATAATAAAGTGATACAATGACTATCCCTGAACTCACCACCTAACTAGTGAATATTTTCAGGACTCTCACCCACTGCCTCAGCGGACATTCGTGATGATAACATGAAACCAGCTAACTTTGAATGCTTCTCTGGGAGGCTCTAGGCTAAGGATTTTAGGGAGCTTGTCTCACTAATCCTTCTAACAAACCCTCTGAAGTAATTGCTCTGATTATTCCCATTTGACAGATGAGGAAACTGAGGGTCAAGCCACTTTCTGTGATTCTAACTGCAGGGTCTTTAGTTTGGACCGTGCTCTCCTCCTCCCATTACAAATATTTCTCTGGGTTGGCCTTCTCACTGCATAAAACCTCATCCGGTGACATCAGCTCTTTCTCTCTCTCTCTCTCTCTCTCTCTTTTGCTAGTAAATCCACAGAGAGATTGTCCAGTGAGCCTGGAGGTTCAGAGTCACCTGTCCCCGCAGGAAGGCGGCGAGCCAGGTCCTCCTCGGTGCCGCGGGAGGTGCCCCGACTGTCCTTGAGTAAGTGACCGCCTGCCAGGGCTGATTTCTGGAGGCCAGTCTGGGCCTGTTGTTCAGCGGTCAGGGACCGTAGCAACAGGCTTAGACAAAACGTGGAGAAGGCTTTTGTGTATCTGTGGTAGACAATCTCACTTCACCTTCCCTGCAAGATAGGTCCTCCTACCCACGGCCTGCAGATAAGGACACCCATGCCCAGAAGTGCAGGGGACCTGCCTAAAGTCACACACAGCTCTGGAATCAGTGGCCGGGGTCAGCCCCAGGTCACGCCTTCCTGGCCGTGTGACCTTGACCGGGTTGTTTACCTGTTCCGTGCAATTAAAGGGACAGCTACCGGTGCAGGAATGATAGCATCTGCCTCCGGGGGTTGCTGTGGGGGTGCAGGACACTGTATGGGCAGTGTCTGGACCAGTGCTGGGCACCAAGGCAGGGGTCCGAATGTGTTTGCTGTCATTACTAAGGGTGGATGTGGATGAGCTGCATGAGCCCGACGGCCTGTCCCCTCTGACGCCCCTCTTCCCACCCTAGGTTCCGAATCTGAGCCAGCCTCCCCCCGGCTGTCCTCTCAGAAGGGCAGGACCACCAAGGACAGCCCCCGGGCAGCTCGGGACAAAACGAGAGGAATGCGCAGCACCGGGCGGCCAGACAGGGTCACCTTCCGGGGTCAATATACAGGTGAGCAGAAGGGAGGGCGGAGGGGTCATGGCCCCCAGGAAGGTCTCCTCTGCCATTTAGCCGTTCAAATATTACACGTCTATGAGTCCTGTGATACAGGAAACTTCAGGGAGCACCGCCTCTGGATCTCAGTGCATTTGTCCACCCGTTCATTCAGCAGATAGTTTCCGTTGCCTCCCCTTTGCCTGGGCCCATGCTTGGATCCGGGGAAGCCCTTTCAGCCGGTCCATGGTAAAGAGGTTTATGAGGCGCCTGCTGTTTGCAGGACCTGAATCGTTTGCTCCAGGCGGACCTTCAGATCTGACTCCCCAGGGGCCTCTCCTCTTACGAGCTAGGCACCCGGCACCTAGTAATGCTTGAGGTGACACATGGTAGGAGTTCAAAGTGCTTAACATGAGAACAAATATGGATAGGGCGCCAGCCTTCATGAATCTGACTGCCCGTGGAGAAGACACTGACAAACAAGCATTTACAGCAAGTGTGTTGACGGTTATGGTGAGTGGGTGAGTGATAGGCATGGCTCTCACCCTCACCTCCCTGGGAGGGAGAGGGGTGAACCTCAGACCCATATGCTGGATGCTGGGGACAAGGCAGGAAACAGGGGACATGTGCCCTGCCCCAGTGGAGTGGACAGAGGCCAAGGAGGTAGAAGTGAGAGCAGCCGTGAGTCCAGGGGACCCCCGTGTGACACCCCATACAGCAGAGGAGAGAAGGAGGAGTAATCAGGCAACATTCAGAAGATCTTATTTGAGACTCCAAGATGGACAGGGCCGGGGATGGGTCAGGATCTGAGAGTCTGACCCACGTTCCAATAACAGCGAGTCCTTTGTATCTGCCAGGCGCCGGGCAGCCTGCCTCCTGGATAGGGTCCCATTCAGTCCTCCCAACAAGCCATTCACAAGCTGTTAGTACTCTAGGGTGGGTCTGGGATTAGCTACACCTGCTCCCCGAGCTGCATGACCCCCATGCATAAGCCATTTGCATCCCAGCCAGCCACTCGGGTCTGGGGAGAGTGACAACGCTCTTTGTCACTGCTTGTCATGTCTGCCTGGCTTGCTATCAGATCCTACTGAGCCTGGGTTACTTCATTGCTTCTGTATATTGAGAACTAGGCAGGTGGTACCTAAGTAGGATCTGAGATGAAATGAATCTGAGAGTTCACGATAATCAGAAAGACCAATGTGTCTTTATGTACATGTGTATACACACACACACACACACACACACACACACACATCCTATCTAATAAAGAGGGAATATGCTAATTGGCCCTCACGCCATCGCAAAGATGGTGGCACCCACAGCCAATAAGGAGGGAATATGCTGATTGACTGTCCCAAGCTCAAAGATGGCGGTGCCCACAGCCAATAAGGAGGGAATATGCTAATTGACTGCCACGCCCTCAAAGATGGCGGTGCCCACAGCCACAAGATGGCTGGCAGGGAGGGCAGTTGTGGACGATCAGGCCTGCAGGGGAGGGCAGTTAGGGGTGACCAGGATAGCGGGGAGGGCAGTTGGGGGGGGGGACCAGGCCTGCAGGGGAGAGCAGTTAGGGGTGACCAGGCTGGCAGGGGAGGATAGTTAGGGGTGACCGGGCTTGCAGGGGAGGGCAGTTGGGGGCGACTGGACCAGCAGGGGAGGGCTGCTGGGGGCAATGGGGCTGGCAGGGGAGCAGTTAGGTGTCAATCAGGCTGGCAGGGGAGTGGTTAGGGGGTGATCAGGCTGGCAGGCAGAAGCGGTTAGGGGCAATCAGGCAGGCAGGCAGGTGAGCGGTTGGGAGCCAGCAGTCCCGGATTGTGAGAGCAATGAACGACTGCGGGTAATCGGACATCCCCCAAGGGTTCCCAGATTGGAGAGGGTACAGCCTGGGCTGAGGGACACCACCCCACCCCCCCAGTGCATGAATTTTGTGCACTGACCACTCAGTGTACTTATGTATAAGGAAAAGTTTGCAAATCTTTATATGTCAAGGGACCAGGAGATAGTGGCCCCCAGCCTCTGGCTAGTAAGCACTCTGCTTCTCTCTAACTACCCACAATGCAGTTCTTATACATGAAAAAACCTTATTTTAAAATCTCAACTCCGTGGTCAGTCTACACTGAGTGGCCAGATTATTATGCATTCAGAGATCATAATAATCTGGTCACTCAATTGTGTGTGTGTGTGTGTGTGTGTGTGTGTGTGTGTGTATATAAATACTAGAGGCCTGGTGCACAAAATTCGTGCACTGGCCGGGGGGAGTCCCACAGTTGCTTTGCTTGCCAGCTATAAGCCTGGCTTCTGACTGAGCGGTGCTCCCCCTGTGGGACCACACTGACCACCAGCCAGCAGCTCCTGCATTGAATGTCTGCCCCCTCAGTGCATGTCATAGCAAGCATTTGAGCAGCCTTAGCATATCATTAGCATATTACGCTTTGATTGGTTGAATGGACGACTGGACACTTAGCATATTAGGCTTTTATTATATAGGATATGTATTTATGCACATATATCATGTGTGTCCACACAATACAGAGACAGAGAGGTCATTATACTAAACCCCCTTAAATCTGCAGCCATGTGGAGAGCTGACACCAACTGTTCTGTGTTCGCCCCCAGGCCAGGAATACCATGTTCTGCCCCCCAAGATTGTCCCAAGAGGCAATAGCACAGTCTCCTGTCCTCACTGCCAGCCTGTGAGGACCCAGGACACAGGTAAGGGATGAAGCGGCCAGGGCACAGAGAGGAGGGTAATGTCGGGCCAGATGTGGGCCTGCCTTCAGCTTAGAGGCAGGTCAAAGGTACAGACCAGGAAATCGTATTGTCCTGGGATTCTCAGGTGTCCCAGGGTGTCCTGCCCTCACACCTGTTGCTCCAGGTGCTAAGGCCTAAAGCCACCCTCCTTGACCTTGACATGGAGAAACCATGGACATGATTTAAGCAGTTCCTGAAGAGTCCTACTAGGAGGGTGCGGCCAGCAAGGGGACTGAGAGCAGCGATTCCATCCTCTCTCCCCTCCCCGCTCCCTCCACTCCCATTCTTTGCCCCAAACCCAACAGGAAAGAGTCATGGGGGGAGCAGTGGCCTGAGAATATGGACATTGGGTTCTAGTCCCAGCTCTCCCCACTGACTTGCTGTGTGACTTAGGCAAGTTCCTTAACTTCTCTGGGCTTCAGGTTCCACATCCATAATGAAAGAGTTGGAATATGGGCTCTGGGGCCTTTCAAGCAATGATGTTGAAAGAGTTGGAGATGGTCTCTGGGGCCTTTCAAGCAATGATGCTGATAATGATAATGATAATGATAATGATGGAGCTGACATTTATTAATACCCTTCTGTATACAGGGCATCATGCTAAGGGTTTTACAAACATTAATCCTCCCAATTCTATGAAGTATGTTTTGCCTGCTTTGTTATTATGGCCATTTTATGAGTAGGGAAGCTCAGAGAGGTCAAGGAACTTGCCCAGGGGCATATAGCTTTCAAGTGGTAGAGCTGGGATTTGAACTCAGGTCCTTGTGACTCCAGAGCCCTAGCACTCTACTATGCCCTTCTTCCTTTGTTGGAATTCCAATAGTCCTCTCAATTCGCTGGTTGGTTCATTCATTCATTCATTCATTCACTAACCACCTTCCAATGCTGGGCCCTGAGCCCTGTCCCCAAGGAACTCTAGACAATGACACAGTGGTGTGGTCAGAGCTGGGGAGGGGCAGCTCAGGGTGGCTGAGGAGCACGTAACTCAGCCCGGTGTGTGGGAGGGTTTCCCAGAGGGAGCGATGGCGGAGCTGAGGCCTGAAGAACAAGTGGACCGGCCCTGGAACTGAGCCAGAGGGGGCATCGAGGATTTACCTGGGAGAGAACAAGGTGCCCACTCTCCTGCTACCTGGGCAAGTTTGGGCCTCCGCTGACCCTCTGGTGCCCGGGACCATGGTGGGCCCCTCCCACATGGAGGAGGGGCCTGTCTCACTGTGGAGGAAGGACCACAAGCACTGGCTGCAGTCAAGAGATCTGGGCTTGGGGTCAGAGAGAGGACCACCGCTTTGAGACCTTGGAGAATTCTTCAAACTCTCAGAGCCTCAGCGTTCCCATCTGTAAAGTGGGAGTGACGGCAGCAGCTAGCCCAGTGGCTTGTTGGACTTGATAAAATAATGCATGAAGGCCCTGAGCTCATTCAATGTGGCCTCTCACTGTCATGGTTGCCATCAGTATTGTCTCCTCTGCACGGTTCCTGAGGGAAGCTCAGTGCTTTGGGGGGTCTGCTTAGGAAGCTCCAGGCCTGATGCCTCAGACATAATCCCCTAACCCCACATCTCTTTCTGGTTTTCCAGGTGGTGCTGTCGCCAGGGACCCACTGGGACCATCTCCCACTGATGCCCCGCGATGTCCCCTGTGTGGTCGAACTGGGTCCCCTGGGTCCCCCGCAGAGGGTGACGGCCCAGACCCAGCCACCTCAGGTAGGGACAGATGTTCAGTCTCTCCCCTCAGCTCTGCCAGTGGGGGCTTGGGGCCCGTGTGGGGTGTGCAGGGCTGCTGCTCCCCCCCTCCACACCCCTCCCTTGTTCTGGAGCACACTGGGCAGAGGGTTCGCCTCCCAAATCCCGGCACTCCCAGCACAGCCAGCCCCGTGTCCAGCTTGCACAGGGCAGGGCCTGGGCGGACCCTCTGTTCTCTGCTAGATCTTCCAGGTGGTCATACTGTCTCTCTGGTGTCCTTACCTGGCAGGAGCAGGAAAGTCCACAAGGAGAAACGCCCCTTCCGCTTGCAGCCCCAAGCAGAGGAGCAAGCGGGTGGGGTCCCCGGCCCGGACCCCGCCGCCCCCAGGACTGTGGTATCTGGCTGCTGCGCCTTCGGGACCAGCCCCTCCTGCGTTTGCCTACGTCTCCTCGGTTCCCGTGATGCCTTACCCGCCTGCCACTGTGTAAGAACCCCCTTCCCACCCTCCCGGCCTCTCCTCTGAATTGCTTAACAACTAGCCTGGGGTCTTTGTCAGGCAGCTGAGCACCTGGGCGTGTGTACCCCTTTGTCTTCTCCTGCGGGTACGGGTACAATGTGCCCAGCTCACGGGAGCAGAGGCACAGGGCACCATCGAGCCCCAGCCCCCATGAGGCTCCGGCTACCTTGTCACTTACAGTGGAGTCTGGGCAAGTGGTTCAGGAACCTTCCTCTCTGGCAGCTATGAGAGGCCGTGCTGCGTGCTCAGGCCTCGGGCACAGGTGGAGACCCTGCCTGTGCTCCCACTCACTGGGCAGGAACGGTTTCACCTGGACTTTGGTGGCCCCGCAGAAACTCCGAGTGCCCGCTGTCACCTGGGGGTGTCTACTTCTGCGGCCGTTCCCTGTCCTTCCAGGCTCACACCTGTGGACAGAACTAACCAGCGTGCTGTCCCCAGGCGTGGATGGGCCAGGGGGGAGGAGAAAGTCCCCGGGCTCAGGGCACGACTGCATAGCCATGTTATGGTTTGGCCAGGTCACTGTTCCCCTGTGACATGGGCTGTGGTGAGGATTAAGTGAACTAATAAATGTATGAACATCCATACTGCATAGAGGGTGCCAGGAACCATAGTGCTTCTAACTCTGCTGGGACTTGGGCTGATGGGGCCCTAAATGTTCTCCAGCTGCAAGACTGAGCATGCTCAGAGGCTGAGAGGCCTGTGTGCCCTTTAGAAAGCTGCATGTGCCTCTGCTGCCCCCTGGTGGCCCACTGACTTATAGCGCCTGCTTGCTAGAAGGGTTGGTTGGGTTTTTTATTGGTGGCTTCTGCCCTGGGGGATGTTTTGGGTAACTCTCAGGCCAAGCTGGTCCCAACTTCTCAGAAAGTAGGGGTGTGTGGGCATGGAGTAATGAACCCAGATGGTCTCTGAGGGAGAAAATTGGATTCAAGAAGCCTGTTTATTGGTCACTGGGTTCAGGTGACATGTATCAGCATCTAGTGGGTGCTGATTAGCCCTGGATGTGAATCCAGGACTGGCCCCTCAGCTCTGGGACCCTGAGCCTCAGGAGCCGACATTTACAGAGCACTTGCCTTGGCTAGGCAGCTCACAGAGCTGTTTACCTGAATTTTCCTATTGGACCTGCCCAGGGAGGTAGTTTACGTGACGAAACGAAGCTTTAAAAAGGTGAAGTGGCCTGGCCAGCATTCTGTGGCTGGACAAGCGGATTGAGATTTGGAGCAGCCCCCCGGCATCACATAGCTTCTCTGAGCTTCGTTTGCTCATCCTATCTAATAAAGAGGGAATATGCCAATTGAACCTCACACTGTCGCACAGATGGCGGGGCCCACAACCAATAAGGAAGGGATATGCTAATTGCTGTCACGCCCTCAAAGATGGCGACACCCACAGCCACAAGATGGCCTGCAGGGTAGAGCAGTTGTGGGCAACCAGGCCAGCAGGGGAGGGCAGTTGGGAGTAACCAGGCCTGTAGGTGAGGGCAGTTGGGGGTGACCAGGCTGGCAGGGGAGGGCAGTTGGGGGGTGACCTGGCTGGCAGGGGAGGGCAGTTGGGGGCGACCTGGCCGGAGGGGAGGGCAGTTGGGAGCAATAGGGCAGGCAGGGGAGGGCAGTTGGGGGTGTCCTGGTCGGAGGGGAGGGCAGTTGGAAGCAATCGGGCAGGCAAGGGAGGGCAGTTGAGGGTTACCGGGCCGTTAGATGAGGGCAGTTAGGGGCAATTGGGCAGGCAAGGAGGGCAGTTGGGGGTGAGCGAGATAGCTGGCAAAAGCGGTTAGGGCAATAAGGCAGGCAGGCAGGCAAGCGGTTGGGATCCAGCAGTCCTGGATTATGAGGATGTCCGACTGTTGGTAGTTGGACATCCTCTGAGGGGTCCCAGATTGGAGAGGGTGCCGGCTGGGCTGAAGGACACCCCCACCCCCAGTGCACAAATCCTGTGCACTGGGACTCTTGTCTGTGAAATAAGCATCACAGGCCTGAGCAGTGAATGAGCTAGTGCTGATAAAGCACCTATTCCAAGCCTGGCACCTGGGTCCCGAGGATGAGGATCCGGTCCCTGCAGGGCACTGGTTAACCGTTAGGGCAACTGTCAGACCGTTCCCAGAGTGCCGGCACCGCTTTACAGCAGAGTGTGCGGGAGCCAGTGTCCCCACACCCTCGCCAGCACTTATCCTGTCTTTTTGACGTTAGCCGTCCACATGAGCGTGAACTGGACAAAGTGGCACCTCACGTGCCTTTGATTGGCATCTCCCTGATGGCTAATGATTGCGGGCATTCACTCCACAGCACAGGGGCTGCCTCTGTTGTTCCCATTGTAGAGGTGAAGAAACTGAGACCTTGATCGTAGGGGCCAGCGGCTTAGCTGGGGCTCAGAATGGGGTTGGTTACAACCCGGCGCTCCTTGGCTGCACCCAGCCTTCTCTGGAGTTAATGGCCAACTTCCCTCTCCTCAGGTTCTACGCGCCTCGAGGAGGACCTACCTCAGCCCCCTCCACCCCCTCAGCCCGACCAGCTGGCGAGTGGCCCCCCGCAGCCTCCTCCCGGGCAGCTGGAGGACACCGGCGCTGCATCCAGCTGGACCTGGAGGACCTGGAGGAGCTCAACAAGGCCCTGAGCCGAGCCGTCCAGGCGGCCGAGAGCGTCCGCTCCACCACCAAGCACATGAGCCGCTCCCTGTCGGCCGACCTGCGCCAGGCCCACAGCCTGCGGGGCTCCTGCCTCTTCTGATGGCTCTGGGGCTCAGAGACAGATGGCGGAAGGTGGGCGTGCAGCCTGCTGCCGTCTCCCCGAAGGCCCTGCGGACCCCTCACGAGGGGTTCTCCCTCCAGCACAGGCCCCGCTGCTCAGGCTCGGTGTTGGCAAAACGGGAGAGCTCTGCTCATCAGGAGAGGTCACCTCCCAGGGCACCAGCCCCCGAAGGAGGTGCCGGGACCAAGGCCGGGACCAAGGCCACAGGCAGTCTCTGGGCGTCTCCTGCACGTGTCCACCTCCAGCTAATAATATGTACTTTCTATCCGGGTGGACAGTTCTTAAACGGAGGCGTGTTCCTGGCCTTGCATCCTCCTCAGGAAGCCAGATAAGAAGGGGTGGGGCCAGGGGCTCTGGCACAAGCCTGGCCACTGGCCTGTGACCTGCCGCTTGGCAGTAGGCATCTCTGGAAAGACAAGGCAGGTGGTGGGACACTGGGACCATTGGAATATCTTGGGGTGCCGCCCCCCAGGATGACCTGCGTCCACCTCCTCTGTGATTGGAGCAGCCTTTCCCATGGGCCTGCTGGGATGGAGACCCCCCAGGAAGCCGTCCTCCATGGCCCCCTCTGTACCTCATCTCGAGCCCCCGCTCTGTCCTGGGTATCCGTGTGGAATTGGGCCAGTGGCCAGCTACCTGCCAGGCCGTGGCCTATGGCCCTGCACCAGGCCGTGTCCTATCCCCCCACCCCGTAGTGGCGTGTACCTCAGCTTCTCTGGAATGTGTGTGCATGAGTGATATTTGTATATTTGGGGCATTGGAAAATTCTATTTTTGCTATGAGGCAAATGAAGAAGAATGAATATTGATCATAAAAAAGAAAGAAAAACCAAAAAACCCCAAACCATTCCTAGTTTCTGGTGTTTGTGGTGCATGTCAATTGACTTGTGGTTTCTAAAGTCAGTCAGGTGGGGTGGAAGGTTGATGCAGCCATCCCCCTTCCCCACTCGTGGGCCTGTTGGGGGCACATTCCCACTCTTCCTGCCTCCCTCTGTGCTTCTGTGCCTCCAACTTTCCCCTGTCTCTGCCCTGGCCCTGGCCCTGGCTCTGGCCCGGGTGCTCACCTCCCAGATGGCCAGGGTGATGTTTGCCCTAAGGTCCTTCAGGCCTGGCACCGTGCCGTGTGCCTGAGTCCTCTCCACCTAATCCACCTGAACTCCCGCTTTGGGTCCTCTGCCTTATGTTCCTCAAACGCGTCCTCTCAGACCCTTGGCTTGCAGCGGGAACAGCAGGTGTTACCGAGCTCCTAAGCTTTCTGGGCTGGTTGAGATGCCCCTTCCAGGAAGCCTTCCCAGATTCCCCCTGCAGAAGGAACCTCCTCGTGCTGGGCTCCCACACCACGTGCCATCGTCCATCCTGGCGTGTGTGCTGGGGGTTACAGCAGGGGCACCGGCTTCAACATGAATGAATGAGTGAATGAATGAGTGAGCAAATGGCAACCTGCCTATTCCAAATGCAGACACTTTATTGATGCAACTGGGGGAAAGAACTGAGGCACAAAGGGAGAGTGGGGGTCTTAGGATGGGCCCCCAAAGTCCCCGAGGTCCTAATCCAACGCTGTGCCTGTCTCGGACCTCTCCTTTTCCTTCCTCCTCTCCTTGTCGTGCTGCTTCTCCAGCGGCAGGCACAGGTTCTACAGGACAGCGGGAGAAG
The DNA here is from genome assembly GCF_027574615.1 of Eptesicus fuscus. NCBI lineage: Eukaryota > Metazoa > Chordata > Mammalia > Chiroptera > Vespertilionidae > Eptesicus > Eptesicus fuscus. The sequence goes on from NC_072487.1 coordinate 69,438,581, forward strand.
AAAGCACAGTGACGGGGGAGGGCAGGGACTCCTGGGGGAAGGTGGAGTGCGCTCTGGACTGGGCACCAGGCCCCATGGGCCTCTGGGAAGCTCAGTGGTCCCCGCAGTGAGATGGGCACAGAAAAGCAGGCTCTCCTGCCTTGGTGTGCAGCCCTGGATGGGAGATGGCCCTCTCTGGGCCTCTGGGCTGCCCAAAGCAGGAGCGCCCTCTGGTGGGCACCACCTAGTCCTGCTGGCCCTCACCTTTTTCTCATCGCTGTACATGACTTCCGACTTGTCCATGCCCATGCACGTGAGGTAGTCATAGAACTGTTCCATTTGCTCCGGGGTCACCTCTGGCTTGTCAGCTGCAGGAGGGAGCAAGGGGACAGGTGAGCATATCAGTGTGTGTTTGTGTGTGGGCGGGGGGGTTGGGGTGGGGCTGGGTAGAGGCCAGGGAGGTCTGGAGGTCTAGGGGCCCAGGCCTAGGAGCAGGTGGCCCTGGGGGAAGCCTGGTGGGAGTTTGGGGTGCTTACCAAAGAAGGACAGCCCCATGTTCTGCTTGTCTTCTGGGAAAGAAGCGAGCATGAAGGTCTTGGGGTCCTTGGGGAGCAGCAGTTGGCCATAATGTTCTGTGCCATTCTCTGGAAGAGAGAGCGTCTGGGTGAGACCATGGAGATGGTACAGTGGGTCCCTCCTCACAGGTGAGGCAACCTGGGGGTGCCCAGGCCCACACAGCCAATGGGTGAGGGCCAGGGGTTCACCTGGGCCATGTGTCCCTCACTCCTACTGGGCACCAGGCCCTGTGCCCAATGGATGTGGCATCAGAGGAGCCTCGTGTGAACTGTGGCTGTCAGGGCCTGTCTCCCCATTTTACAGATGAGGAAATGAGGTTCAGGGAGGAGCCTCAGGTGTTCAGTTCCATTGGCATCTGTGTGTTCCTGCTCTGTGCCTTCTCTGCAGTGATGGCGGGGACATGGGTGGGCTGCCACCCTTAGGGCCCAGAGGACAAAGAGTGGTTGAGCCCTAGCCGGTTTGGCTAAGTGGATAGAGCATGGGCCCAGGGACTGAAGGGTCCAGGGTTGGATTCCAGCCAAGGGCATGTACCTCAGTTGCTGGATCGCTCCCCGGCCCTGGTGTGGGAGGCAACCAATCATGTGTCTCTCATATTGAATTTTCCTTTCTGTGTCTCCCCTCCTTTTCACTCTCTAAAAACCAATGGGAAAATATGCTCAGGCGAGGATTAACAAAACACAAAAACAAAAGGAGTGGTTGAGAGGCAGGACTGGAACCAACCTGGGGTTGAGTGTAGGTCTGACTGCAAGATGAGAGAGAGAGACAAGAGGGCACCTGTCTCTCCATGTCCTGAGCTGATCACTGGGATGCCCTCCTTGGGTGGTTTATGAGTATTAATGTGGGTTAATTCACACGAAGCCCTTCAAACTGCACCTGGCACGTAGTAAGAGCTCAGAGATGTTGGCAGCTATGACTGACTGCTTCAGTTTGCAGGCAGCTGGCCCATGGAGATGTAAGAAGTGGGCATCTCCCGGGCTCTCTGTGCCCAAAGCCCCCAGGTCCCCTCCTTTGGGCTGGCCCACCCACCATCTCCTCATCCCTCACAGCAACCCTTCCCCTGAGAGCTCACCATTTTTGGTCAGGGTCGCATTTTCTCGATGGACCCTCATGTTGGTGGAGTTATAGATGCACTTGCCCTCACTCAAGCAAGAGAAGAGGAGAGAAAAACAGTAAGTTAGTCAAGGAGAAGTGGACTGTCACAATCTTGGAGGGGTGAGTCAGGTGGCAATTAGAGTCAGCCCTGCCCCCATTCCCTGGATGAGAAGACTGAGGCCAGGCAGGGGCAGTGGTTTGCTTCAGGGGTTTGGGCAGCTAGGAGCAGGGGCCAGAAGCTGGGCTGAGGCTGGAGCTGAGATGGTATCCGAGGGACTTGTGGGGGGCTTACACAGTCATGTACTCTCTGAGCAGTATTGTGTCCTCCGTGTGGTTGGGGGTGAAGTAAAAGAAGGATGCATGGATTTTGCTAGCTTCCTTCTTGTACTCCGGGAAGCGGTAAGCCGAGGCGATATAAAACCACTTGCCAGAGATCTGAGGAGAAGCAGGGGCAGGTGATGGAGACTGAGAACTTAGTCCTGGATAGTCAGCTGGGAGGAGACTCCAGCAGATCTTTCCACTTTGCAAATCAGGAGACAGAGGCCCAGGGGAGGGGTGGGGCCTGCAGGAGCTCACTCTGGGAATCAGCCATCGCTCTCCCTCCCTCCACCTCCTCCCTGCCTCCTGCGGCCCCTCCCCCAGTGCAGCTTGTCCTGCTGAGGGACTTTGCAAGGAGGCTCTGAGCTTGGAGGCAGAGGAAGGCTGCTGGAGGCTGGCCTGGTTCTCACCTAGCGCCCAGGAGAGGCTGACCGCGAGCCAGCAGGGGAAGGGGGGTCCAGAGAGGGAGCTTGCTCCCAGGGCGCTCAGGGCCCAGGCACCCACCTGGTCCAGGGAGGCATTGGTGATTGGCACGGAGAAATTGGGACACGCCGGGCTCTGTGCGTCCAGCAGGGGAAGAAGGCTCAAGACCGCAAGGGCCCAGGGCAGCGCCATGGCCAGAGGAGGATGCTGCTGGCGTCGGAGGTACTGGTGACTGAGGGGTGCGGTGACCTTTATAGTAATGAGCGGTGGGCAGGGCCCTGGGGACCCGCTGTGACACAATCAGGTGAGCTTTTGGGAAATGCCATGCGCAGAACCTTCCCTCCTCTCTCAAAAGTCAGCCCAGGTAAAGCCTTCAACCTCGGGTCTTCTTTGGGTCACTGACCTTGAGACCAGGGCCCAATGGTCGGGCTTTTCAAAGCCAAGGTGGAAACGGCTGGAGTGATATTGGTGATAATAGAGGGACAAGTGCTCAGGGTTCCATCACCTCCTGCCCCGCTGAGTGCCAGGACTTGAGAGGGACCCAGTCATAAATCAGATGCTGAAGGCAACTTGGAGAGTCCCCAGGCTAGCCTTGAGAGTAGGGGTGATGGGCGGGGGAGAGGGGTGTAGGCGGTGGGGAAAGGCAAACATGGATTCAGTTCCAATTGAGTGTGGTAACAACTGTGAAAGACCAAAAGTCCAGAGAGGCCCCTACCCAGGCCTGGAGGCAGGGACATTGTCCAAGAAAAACACACACACACAAAACAACACGGGGCATTAAGTTGAATGTCTATGTTCAGTAAATGTATTATGTGAACCATCTCCAACACCTGAGATAGGAAGTCACTTCTGGTTTGTCTTTATCCTCTGCTATTCAAGAGGGAAGCTTGCTCTCTTTCACCAGCTGCCCCAATCCTGGAGCAGTGCCCAGCACACAGTGGGTGCTCAGGAAATCCCGTGGCATTACTAACTCTACCACCCTTCTGCATTTCGACATGACGGGGCCAAATCTTTATCCATACAAGTAATATTTTCACAAAGTATTATTATGGTATGCTTACAACTTTGGATGCTCATCCATTTTATGTTTTGTTTTGTTTTTAAATGATATTTTTATTGATTCCAGAGAGGAAGGGAGAGGGAGAGAGAGAAACATCAATGATGAGAATCATTGATTGGCTGCCTCCTGTAAGGCCCCTAGTGGGGATTGAGTCTGTAACCCAGCTTGTGCCCTTGCCCAAAATCAAACCTGGGACCCTTTATTCCTTAGGGTGATGCTCCATACACTAAGCAAAACCAGCTAGGGCCATTTTATATATTTTGAATAGTTTTTTATGTTTCACTGTAGTGAGTGGTTGTGATTTTAAAGCTCACATCACCTTTCATTCACTTCTTAGATTATAATTTACTTAATCAGGCTCTCTCTTTACATCTTTCTGTAGCAGTTTATGTTATTACTAGAGGCCAGTTGCACGAAGATATTGGTGCAATAGGCTTTCCTTCCCCTGGCTGCTGGCATCGGTTTTCGTCCAGCACCTGGGACCCAGGCCTTCCCTCTGGCTGCTGCCTTCAGTCTTTGCTCCTGATGGAGGGCCATTCCTGTAGTTCCCTGCGTCCCCACCCTCAGCCCCGGCCCTCCCCATGATAGCCGGTGTCCTGCTCAGTCTGGCCACTCTGTGCCTGCATGCTTGCTGCCCAGAGGCATGAAATGGCTGGGGGCTGCTGCCATCTTTGTTGGGTTAATTTGCATATCCACTCCTGATTGGCTCAGTCTCAGTGTTTGCAAAACGGGAGAGCTCTGCTCATCAAGAGAGGTCACCTCCCAAGGCACCAGCCCCTGAAGGAGGTGCCTGGACCAAGGCCACATGCAGTCTCTGGGCGTCGCCTGCACGTGTCCACCTCCAGCTAATCATATGTACTTTATATCCGGGTGGACAGTTCTTAAACGGAGGAGTGTTCCTGAGCTTGCATCCTCCTCAGGAAGCCAGATAAGAAGGGGTGGGGCCAGGGGCTCTGGCACAAGCCTGGCCACCTGCCTGTGACCTGCCGCTTGGCAGTAGGCATCTCTGGAAAGACAAGGCAGGTGGTGGGACACTGGGACCATTGGAATATCTTGGGGTGCCGCCCCCCAGGATGACCTGTGCCCAGCTCCTCTGTGATTGGAGCAGCCTTTCCCATGGGCCTGCTGGGATGGAGACACCCCAGGAAGCCGTCCTCCATGGCCCCCCTCTGTACCTCATCTCGAGCCCCCGCTCTGTCCTGGGGATCCGTGTGGAATTGGGCCAGTGACCAGCTACCTGCCAGGCCGTGGTCTATGGCCCTGCACCAGGCCGTGTCCTATCCCCCCACCTCGTAGCGGCATGTACCTCAGCTTTTCTGAAATGTGTGTGCATGAGTGATATTTGTATATTTGGGGCATTGGAAAATTCTATTTTTGCTATGAAGCAAATGAATATTGATCATAAAAAAGAAAGAAAAACCAAAAAACCCCCAAACCATTCCCAGTTTCTGGTGTTTGTGGTGCATGTCAATTGACTTGTGGTTTCTAAAGTCAGTCAGGTGGGGTGGAAGGTTGATGCAGCCATCCCCCTTCCCCACCCGTGGGCCTGTTGGGGGCAGGTTCCCACTCTTCCTGCCTCCCTCTGTGCTTCTGTGCCTCCAACTTTCCCCCTGTCTCTGGCCTGGCCTTGGCCCTGGCCCGGGTGCTTACCTCCCAGATGGCCAGGGTGATGTTTGCCCTAAGGTCCTTCAGGCCTGGCACCGTGCCGTGTGCCTGAGTCCTCTCCACCTAATCCACCTGAACTCCCGCTTTGGGTCCTCTGCCTTATGTTCCTCAAACGCGTCCTCTCAGACCCTTGGCTTGCAGCAGGAACAGCAGGTGTTATCGAGCTACTAATCCTTCTGGGCTGGTTGAGATGCCCCTTCCAGGAAGCCTTCCCAGATTCCCCCCGCAGAAGGAACCTCCTCGTGCTGGGCTCCCACACCATGTGCCATCGTCCATCCTGGCATGTGTGCTGGGGGTTACAGTAGGGGCTTCTGCAGCCAGGGGCGCCGGCTTCAACATGAATGAATGAGTGAGCAAATGACAACCTGCCTATTCCAAATGCAGAAACTTTATTGATGCAACTGAGGGAAAGAACTGAGGCACAAAGGGAGGGTGGGGGTCTCAGGATGGGCCCCCAAAGTCCCCGAGGTCCTAATCCAACGCTGTGCCTGCCTCGGACTTCTTTTCCTTCCTCCTCTCCTCGTCGTGCTGCTTCTCCAGCGGCAGGCACAGGTTCTACAGGACAGCGGGAGAAGAAAGCACAGTGACGGGGGAGGGCAGGGGTTCTGGGGGAAGGTGGAGTGGGCTCTGGACTGGGGCACCAGGCCCCATGGGCCTCTGGGAAGCTCAGTGGTCCCCGCAGTGAGAGGGGCACAGAAAAGCAGGCTCTCCTGCCTTGCTGTGCAGCCCTGGCTGGGAGATGGCCCTCTCTGGGCCTCTGGGCTGCCCAAAGCAGGAGCGCCCTCTGGTGGGCACCACCTAGTCCTGCTGGCCCTCACCTTTTTCTCATCAGTGTACACGACTTCCGACTTGTCCATGCCCATGCACGTGAGGTAGTCATAGAACTGTTCCATTTGCTCCGGGGTCACCTCTGGCTTGTCAGCTGCAGGAGGGAGCAAGGGGACAGGTGAGCATATCAGTGTGTGTTTGTGTGTGTGTGTGTGTGGGGGGAGGGCGGGGATGGGGGGGTCTGGGTAGAGGCCAGGGAGGACTGGAGGTCTAGGGGCCCAGCCCTAGGAGCAGGTGGCCCTGGGGGAAGCCTGGTGGGAGTTTGGGGGTGCTTACCAAAGAAGGCCAGCCCCATGTTTTGCTTGTCTTCTGGGAAATAAGCGACCATGAAAATATTGGGGTCCTTGGGGAGCAGCAGGTGTCCAAAATGTTCTGTGCCATTCTCTGGAAGAGAGAGCCTCTGGGTGAGTCCATGGAGATGGCACAGTGGGTCCCTCCTCACAGGTGAGGCAAGCTGGGGGTGCCCAGGCCCACACAGCCAATGGGTGAGGGCCAGGGGTTCACCTGGGCCATGTGTCCCTCACTCCTACTGGGCACCAGGCCCTGTGCCCAATGGATGTGGCATCAGAGGAGCCTCGTGTGAACTGTGGCTGTCAGGGCCTGTCTCCCCATTTTACAGATGAGGAAATGAGGTTCAGGGAGGAGCCTCAGGTGTTCAGTTCCATTGGCATCTGTGTGTTCCTGCTCTGTGCCTTCTCTGCAGTGATGGCGGGGACATGGGTGGGCTGCCACCCTTAGGGCCCAGAGGACAAAGAGCGGTTGAGCTCTAGCCGGTTTGGCTAAGTGGATGGAGCATGGGCCCAGGGACTGAAGGGTCCAGGGTTGGATTCCAGCCCAGAGCATGTACCTCAGTTGCAGGCTCGCTCCCCAACCCTGGTGTGGGAGGCAACCAATCATGTGTGTCTCTCATATGAATTTTCCTTTCTGTGTCTCCCCTCCCTTTCATTCTCTAAAAACCAATGGGAAAATATCCTCAGGTGAGGATTAACAAAACACAAAAACAAAAGGAGTGGTTGAGGGGCAGGACTGGAACCAACCTGGGGTTGAGTGTAGGTCTGACTGCAAGATGAGAGAGAGAGACAAGAGGGCACCTGTCTCTCCATGTCCTGAGCTGATGACTGGGATGCCCTCCTTGGGTGGTTTATGAGTATTAATGTGGGTTAATTCATAGGAAGCCCTTCAAACCGCACCTGGCACATAGTAAGAGCTCAGAGATGTTGGCAGCTATGACTGACTGCTTCAGTGTGCAGGCAGCGGGCCCATGGAGATGTAAGAAGTGGGCATCTCATGGGCTCTCTGTGCCCAAAGCCCCCAGGTCCCCTCCTTTGGGTTGGCCCACCCACCATCTCCTCATCTCACACAGCAACCTTCCCCTGAGGGCTCACCATTTTTGCTCAGGGTTGCATTTTCTCGATGGACCCTCAGGTTGCTGGAGTTATAGAGGCACTGCCCCCGCCTAAAGCCAGAGAGAAGAGGAGAGGAAAACAGTAAGGTGGCCAAGGAGAAGTGCTGTCACAGTCTTGGAGGGGGAGAGTCAGGTGGCAATTAGAGTCAGCCCCGCCCCCATTCCCTGGAAGAGAAGGCTGAGGCCAGGAGGGGGCAGGGGCTTGCTCCTGGTCTTTGCTCAGCTGAGAGGAGGGGCCAGAAGCTGGGCTGAGGCTGAGCTGGCAAGCCAGGGCCCTGTGCTGGGCTTACATGGTCATGTACTCTCTGAGCAGTATCGTGTCCTCCGTGTGGTTGGGGGTTAAGTAATAGAAGGCTGCATGGATTTCACTAGCTTCCTTCTTGAACTCGGGGAAGCGGTAAGCCCAGGCAATATAATACCCCTTGCCAGAGATCTGAGGAGAAGCAGGAGCAGGTGATGGAGACTGAGAACTTAGTCCTGGATAGTCAGCTGGGAGGAGACTGGGGCAGATGTTTCCACTTTGCAAATCAGGACACAGAGGCCCGGGGGAGGGCAGGGAGGTGGGGGCCTACAGGAGCTCACTCTGGGAATCAGCCATCACTCTCCCTCCCTCCCCTCCTCCCCACCTCCTGCGGCCCCTCCCCCAGTGCAGCTTGTCCTGCTGAGGGACTTTGCAAGGAGGCTCTGAGCTTGGAGGCCAAGGAAGGCTGCTGGAGGCTGGTCTGGTTCTCACCCAGCGCCCAGGAGAGGCTGACCGCGAGCCAGCAGGGGAAGGGGGGTCCAGAGAGGGAACTAGCTCCCACGGCGCTCAGGGCCCAGGCACCCACCTGGTCCAGGGAGGCATTGGTGATCGGCACCGAGAAATTGGGACACGCCGGGCTCTGGGCGTCCAGCAGAGGAAGAAGGCTCAAGACCGCAAGGGCCCAGGGCAGCGCCATGGCCAGAGGAGGATGCTGCTGGCGTTGGAGGTACTGGTGGCTGAGGGGTGCGGTGACCTTTATAGTAATGAGCGGTGGGCAGGGCCCTGGGGACCCGCTGTGACACAATGTGGTGATCATTTGGAAAATGCCATGCGCAGAACCTTCCCTCCTTTCTCAAAAGTCAGCCCAGGGAAAGCCTTCAACCTCGGGTCTTCTTTGGGTCACTGACCTTGAGACCAGGGCCCAAAGGTCGGGCTGTTCAAAGCCAAGGTGGAAACGGCTGGAGTGATATTGGTGATAATAGAGGGACAGGTCCTCCGGGTTCCATCACCTCCTGCCCCGCTGAGTGCCAGGACTTGAGAGGGACCCAGTCATAAATCAGAGGGTGAAGGCAACTTGGAGAGTCCCCAGTCTAGCCTTGAGAGTAGGGGTGATGTGTGGGGAGGGGTGCAGAATGTGGGGGAAGGCAAACATGGGTTCAGTTCCAATTGAGTGTGGTAACAACTGTGAAAGACCAAAAGTCCAGAGAGGCCCCAACCCAGGCCAGGAGGCAGGGACATTGTCCAAGAAAAACACACACAAAACAACACGGGGCATTAAGTTGAATGTCTATGTTCAGTAATGTATTATGTGAACCATCTCCAACATCTGAGACAGGAAGTCACTTCTGTGTTGTCTTTATCCTCTGCTATTCAAGTAGGGAGCTTGCTCTCTTTCACCAGCCGCCCCCAATCCTGGAGCGTCCGCTCCACCACCAAGCACATGAGCCGCTCCCCGTCGGCCGACCTGCGCCAGGCCCACAGCCTGCGGGGCTCCTGCCTCTTCTGATGGCTCTGGGGCTCAGAGACAGATGGCGGAAGGTGGGCGTGCAGCCTGCTGCCGTCTCCCCTGAAGGCCCTGCGGACCCCTCACGAGGGGTTCTCCCTCCAGCACAGGCCCCGCTGCTCACTCTCGGTGTTGGCAAAACGGGAGAGCTCTGCTCATCAGGAGAGGTCACCTCCCAGGGCACCAGCGCCTGAAGGAGGTGCCGGGACCAAGGCCACAGGCAGTCTCTGGGCGTCTCCTGCACGTGTCCACCTCCAGCTAATCATATGTACTTTATATCCGGGTGGACAGTTCTTAAACGGAGGCATGTACCTCAGCTTTTCTGAAATGTGTGTGCATGAGTGATATTTGGGGCATTGGAAAATCCTATTTTCGTTAGGAGGGAAAATGAAGAAGAATGAATATTGATCATTAAAAAAAAAAAAAAAAAAAAGAAAAGCCAAAAACCCCAAAATCATTCCCAAATTTTCTGGTGTTTGTGGTGCATGTCAATTGACTTGTGGTTTCTAAAGTCAGTTAGGTGGGGTGGAAGGTTGACGCAGCCATCTCCCATTACTACCCGTGGACCTGTTGGGGCACATTCCCACTCTTCCTGCCTCCCTCTGTGCTTCTGTGTCTTCAACTTCCCCCCTGTCTCTGCCTTGGCCCTGGTCCTGGGTGCTCACTTTGTCAGGCTCTGCCCATCTCACCTCCCAGATGGCCAGGGTGATGTTTGCCCTAAGGTCCTTCAGGCCTGGCACCGTGCCGTGTGCCTGAGTCCTCTCCACCTAATCCACCTGAACTCCCGCTTTGGGTCCTCTGCCTTATGTTCCTCAAACGCGTCCTCTCAGACCCTTGGCTTGCAGCAGGAACAGCAGGTGTTACCGAGCTCCTAATCTTTCTGGGCTGGTTGAGATGCCCCTTCCAGGAAGCCTTCCCAGACTCCCCCTGCAGAAGGAACCTCCTCGTGCTGGACTCCCACACCACGTGCCATCGTCCATCCTGGCATGTGTGCTGGGGGTTACAGCAGGGGCTTCTGCAGCCAGGGGCGCCAGCTTCAACATGAATGAATGAGTGAGCAAATGGCAACCTGCCTATTCCAAATGCAGAAACTTTATTGGCGCCACTGAGGGAAAGAACTGAGGCACAAAGGGTGGGTGGGGGTCTCAGGATGGGCCCCCAAAGTCCCCGAGGTCCTAATCCAACGCTGTGCCTGTCTCGGACCTCTCCTGTTCCTTCCTCCTCTCCTCGTCGTGCTGCTTCTCCAGCGGCAGGCACAGGTTCTACAGGACAGCGGGAGAAGAAAGCACAGTGACGGGGGAGGGCAGGGACTCTTGGGGGAAGGTGGATGCGCTCTGGACTGGGGCACAGGCCCCATGGGCCTCTGGGAAGCTCAGTGGTCCCCGCAGTGAGATGGGCACAGAAAAGCAGGCTCTCCTGCCTTGGTGTGCAGCCCTGGCTGGGAGATGGCCCTCTCTGGGCCTCTGGGCTGCCCAAAGCAGGAGCGCCCTCTGGTGGGCACCACCTAGTCCTGCTGGCCCTCACCTTTTTCTCATCGCTGTACATGACTTCCGACTTGTCCATGCCCATGCACGTGAGGTAGTCATAGAACTGTTCCATTTGCTCCGGGGTCACCTCTGGCTTGTCAGCTGCAGGAGGGAGCAAGGGGACAGGTGAGCATATCAGTGTGTGTTTGTGTGTGTGTGTGTGGGGGGGGGTGGGGCTGGGTAGAGCGAGGTTAAAGAGTACTGGAGGTCTAGGGGCCCAGCTTAGGAGCCGGTGGCCCTGGGGAAAGCCTAGTGGGAGTTTGGGGTGCTTACCATACAAGACCAGCCCCATGTTCTGCTTGTCTTTGAAAAAAGCGAGCATGAAGGTCTTGGGGTCCTTGGGGAGCAGCAGGTGAACATAATGATCTGCGCCATAATCTGGAAAAGAGAGCCTCTGGGTGAGTCCATGGAGATGGCACAGTGGTCACTCATTCAGAGGGGAGGCAACCTGGGGGTGCCCAGGCCCACACAGCCAATGGGTGAGGGCCAGGGGTTCACCTGGGCCATGTGTCCCTCACTCCTACTGGGCACCAGGCCCTGTGCCCAATGGATGTGGCATCAGAGGAGCCTCGTGTGAACTGTGGCTGTCAGGGCCTGTCTCCCCATTTTACAGATGAGGAAATGAGGTTCAGGGAGGAGCCTCAGGTGTTCAGTTCCATTGGCATCTGTGTGTTCCTGCTATGTGCCTTCTCTGCAGTGATGGCGGGGACATGGGTGGGCTGCCACCCTTAGGGCCCAGAGGACAAAGAGCGGTTGAGCCCTAGCCGGTTTGGCTAAGCCAGTGGTTGGCAAACTCATTAGTCAACAGAGCCAAATATCCACAGTACAAGGATTGAAATTTCTTTTGAGAGCCAAATTTTTTAAACCTAAAACTTCTTCTAACGCCACTTCTTCAAAATAGACTCGCCCAGGCCGTGGTATTTTGTGGAAGAGCCACACTCAAGGGCCAATGAGCCGCATGTGGCGCGCGAGCCACAGTTTACCGACCACGGGACTAAGTAGATAGAGCATGGTCCCAGGGACTGAAGGGTCCAGGGTTGGATTCCAGCCAAGGGCATGCACCTCAGTTGCAGGCACGCTCCCCAACCCTGGTGCGGGAGACAACCAATCAGTGTGTGTTCTCACATAGATGTTTCCTTTCTCTCTGAGTCTCCCCTCCCTTTCACTCTCTAAAAACCAATGGGAAAATATCCGCAGGTGAGGATTAACAAAACACAAAAACAAAAGGAGTGGTTGAGAGGCAGGACTGGAACCAACCTGGGGTTGAGTGTAGGTCTGACTGCAAGATGAGTGAGAGAGACAAGAGGGCACCTGTCTCTCCATGTCCTGAGCTGATCACTGAAATGCCCTCCTTCGGTGGTTTATGAGTATTAATGTGGGTTAATTCATAGGAAGCCCTTCAAACCGCAACTGGCACATAGTAAGAGCTCAGAGATGTTGGCAGCTATGACTGACTGCTTCAGTGTGCAGGCAGCGGGCCCATGGAGATGTAAGAAGTGGGCATCTCCCAGGCTCTCTGTGCCCAAAGCCCCCAGGTCTCCTCCTTTGAGCTGGGCCACCCACCATCGCCCCATCCCACACAGCAACTCTTCCCCTGAGAGCTCACAATACATGCTCAAGGTCGCATTTTCTCGATAGACCCTCAGGTTGTTGAAGTTATAGAAGCACTGCCCCGACCTAAAGCCAGAGAGAAGAGGAGAGGAAAACAGTAAGGTGGCCAAGGAGAAGTGGACTGTCACAGTCTTGGAGGGGGAGAGTCAGGTGGCAATTAGAGTCAGCCCCGCCCCCATTCCCTGGAAGAGAAGGCTGAGGCCAGGAGGGGGCAGGGGCTTGCTCCTGGTCTTTGCTCAGCTGAGAGGAGGGACCAGAAGCTGGGCTGAGCCTGTGGCTGAGATGGTACTCCAGGGCCTTGTGGGGGGCTTACATGGTTGTGTACTCTCTGGTCAGTATGGTGTCCTCCGCGTGGTTGGGCATTAAGTAATAGAAGGATGCATGCAATTCACTAGCTTCCTTCTTCAATTCGGGGAAGCGGAAAACCAAGGCGATATAAAACCACTTGCCAGAGATCTGAGGAGAAGCAGGAGCAGGTGATGGAGACTGAGAACTTAGTCCTGGATAGTCAGCTGGGAGGAGACTGGGGCAGATCTTTCCACTTTGCAAATCAGGACACAGAGGCCCAGGGGAGGGGTGGGGCCTGCAGGAGCTCACTGGGAATCAGCCATCACTCTCCCTCCCTCCACCTCCTCCCCACCTCCTGCGGCCCCTCCCCCAGTGCAGCTTGTCCTGCTGAGGGACTTTGCAAGGAGGCTCTGAGCTTGGAGGCCAAGGAAGGCTGCTGGAGGCTGGCCTGGTTCTCACCCAGCGGCCAGGAGAGGCTGACTGCAAGCCAGCAGGGGAAGGGGGTCCAGAGAGGGAGCCAGCTCCCACGGCGCTTAGGGCCCAGGCACCCACCTGGTCCAGGGAGGCATTGGTGATCGGCACCGAGAAATTGGAGGAACAGGCCGGGCTCTGGGCGTCCAGCAGGGGAAGAAGGCTCAAGACCGCAAGGGCCCAGGGCAGTGCCATGGCCAGAGGAGGATGCTGCTGGCATTGGAGGTACTGGTGGCTGAGGGGTCCGGTGACCTTTATAATGAGGAGTGGGCAGGGCCATGGGGACCCGCTGTGACACAATCCGGTGAGCTTTTGGGAAATGCCTTGTGCAGAACATTCCCTCTTTTCCCAAAAGTAAGCCCAGGGAAAGCCTCCAAGCTCAGGTCTAATTTGGTTCCCTGACCTTTGTAATGCCCAGTGTTCAGAATCCCCAAAAACCCCCCAGGAAGGAGCCAAGACCCGCTGTAACTGCAAGAGAACCTTTATTCGTGCTAGCACGAGCTCTCATCTCCAGCGCTCACCGGGGACCAAGAGAAATTCTCTCGCCAACACAAAGGCTTTAAGGGGGTCTCAAGCAGTGGGCAGGGAGAGTGTTTATGATTGGTCAGGGGTAGGGTGAGGGGTCCAGTTACACAAAGGTACACTGGGTAGCTTGCTTAAGGTGGACTGAGTCCATCTCTCTACATTCCTATTGGCAGGTTCATGCAATTGTTACATTCTCGCGGTTTTCTAAGAAAAAGGAGTTATATACATAGTTACACAGGGTGGAGGGTACAGTACATTTTGTGCTGTCCTGCTCTGCCCTTTCATTCCCCCCTTGTCTTGGGACACCCGGCTCAATCATGAGACGGTTTGTATTTTTACTTTGTCTTTTACTTCTGGTTAAGGCCTTTAGTACTACAGTCCCCAACAGTACTGTCCACAGTGAATTCCAGTTCTTCTCCTGCAGGTGTTGAGTTTCCTCCTGGCCTGCGTGGAGCCCAGGCTAGGGATCTCACGGGTGAGGCCGCTGGTTGCCAAGATCTAGGCCGTTTCCTGGTGCAGGAGCTGGGAGTGGTGTAGCCAGGTCTGGACGCCGTCTACTTCAACAGCCGTGGGCGTGCTCAGGATAACAGTGTAGCATCCCTTCCAGGTTGGGGTGAGTCCTTGGGCAGTGAACTTCTTTACCTATACCGAGTCCTTGGGCTGGAAGGGTTGTACAGGAACAAGCTTATGGGTGGCTTTCTGGGTATACTGCACAGCCTGTAAGGACTTGAGTAAGGGAATGGTTATGAATTCCAGCTTTCAGTTTCTTCCTGTCCCTGGAAAGGAAGCGGCAGGGGGAGGTCTATCATATATGATCTCTAAAAGGGGGAAACCCCTACCGGTAGGGGGTACACCTGGCCCATAAGAGGGTGAAGGGTAGGAGGTTGGTCCAGTTTTCACCGGTTTCTAGGGTAAATTCAGTTAAATTCTTTTTTTAGTCTCGCGCATGGCTGTCCTAAGGCTTGAGCTATATTTTGAGATATCTTGGCTACAAAAGGCGGGGCTGTTATCTGATCCTATGACTACTGGCAGCCTGAATCTAGGTATAATCTCCTGGAGTAATCTCTTGACAATTATAGAGGCAGTTTCTGTCCTAGTGGGGTATGCTTCAACCCAACCCGAGAAGGTGTCTATGAGAGCTAGCAGATACTTATACCCTGACGCTAGTGGCTTAATCTCTGTGAAATCCACCTCCCATGCTCTCCTGGGGAATTTCCGTGGGGCCCGAATTCTCAGGGGGACCCTCTTACCTTGCTTAGCATTTACCTGTGCACAGACATTACTTCTAGTGACTATGCTTTTAATTATTTTATCTAAGAGTACCTGCCTTGTAGAACTTCAGAAGTCTTGGTGACGCCAAGTGGGTAGCCTGGTATAACTGGGTAACTAATGTCCAACCTATAGCCTCTGAGACCAACAGTCTGTCATCTGGTAGGGTACACCAGCCATCCGGTTCTTTAATGGCTTGCTTCTGTTCTGCCAATTCCTCCTCTTGTTTGGTGTAGGAGGGGGTCTGCATAGGTCCAGGTACGGCAGGGTTACTAAAACTTGTAAAGGCCCCACTGGTTTTTGGGCGGCTTCCTTGGCAGTTTGGTCTGCGGCTCTATTTCCTCTGGCTTCAATTGTCTTCCCTTTCTGATGTCCTTTGCAGTGCACTATTGCAACTGCCCTTGAGAGCCAGATGACCTTTAATGTGGCTAAAATGTTTTCCTTATTTTTAATTTCCTTTTTTACTGCAGTTGGTAACCCTCTTTTCTGGTGGATGGCACTGTGTTCCTATTGGAGGGCCTGGATTAAGGCCAAAAGCTCGACCTTTTGTGCTATGGTTCCCCTATTTAGGGACTGTGCCCAAATGGTGCGGTTCAGGGTGACTACTGCTGCCCCTGCACATCGGATGCGATCCTGAACATAACTGCTCCCAACCGTGAACAGTACCTTGTCTGGTGATGATAGTGGGGCATCTTTCAGGTCTGGACGAGCCGTTTGTACTGCGTCTGTTACCTCTGTGCAGTCATGAATGGGTTCCTCTGGCTCATCATCTGGAAGCTCTGGAAGCAGGCTGGCAGGGTTGATGGCCAGTGTCTTATGGAACCGGATGCAGGGCTGGTCCAGGAGAAGAGCTTGGCACTGGGTGATCCTGGTGTTTGACATCTATCTCTCCAGGGTACCTCGAAGGAGGGCCTCCACACCATGCGGTATTATTAGGGCTAGTTCCTGGCCCAGAGTTTGCTTATCTGCCTTCTTTACCAGCGATGCTGTGGTGGCTACTGCCCAGAGGCACGCTGGCCACCCTGCTGCCACGGGGTCTAGACTCTTAGACAGACAGGCTACAGGTCTCTTCCAGGGACCTAGAGTCTGAGTGAGAACCCCTTTGGCAATGCCTCTTACCTCACTCACGTGGAGGTGGAAGGGCTTCGTGAAGTCTGGCAAGGCTAGGGCAGGTGCTGAGATGAGAGCTTTCTTTAGCTCCTCAAAGGCCCATTGTTCTTTTTCGGACTAGTTCAGTGGCTGCGTTCCCCCAGTACTTGAGTCTAGAGGTTTAGCAATCCCTATGAGCCCCAGTATTCATAGGTTGTAGTATCCAACTGCCCCTAATAATTCCCGCTTCATCCCCCGCAAAGGATATGATGGCAGTCCAAATAGTTTCTGTAGGAGGTCACATCTACATAGGGGGTACGGGCATTCTGGCATGACCAGAAATGAATGAGTTACCGTGTTCTTTCCGAGGTCCATAGTCCTTTTTGATGTCTAAGGAAAACAGGCAATTTGTCCGGTGGCTTCCTGGACTGCTGTCTTCTTAGAGGTTACGGGTCCCATAGGCCCTGTCAAGACTGAATAGGCTGTTTCAGTGTCCACCAGGAAACTAACAGGTTTGCCCCCCACTTGTAAGGTTACCCTGGAGGCTTAATAGAAAGGAACCCCGGTCCTGTCAGTCCTTTTCTTCTAAGTTAAAGACCCTTGGAGTCTGAGTCTCCCCTTTCTGCTTCTCTAGCTAACCTGCCAGGACATTTTCTCTTCCTGTGCCTCTGCTTCTTACAATAGGCATACTAATTCCTTCCTATTTGCTGCTGGCTTTTTCTTCTTTCTAATATTTCTCTGTTCTTCTTCTTACTATTTATAAACTTTTATAAATTTTATAATTTTAAATTAGTCTCTAAACTTTTTTATGTCTTTCAAAAATGTATAATCATGCCTCAAATCTTTTATTACTTTAAAATATTTAGAAAAGGCAGAGGGAGAAGGGAGCAGGCTCAGCCGCTTGAATTTCAAATTGTTATATTTTTCCTATAGATAAGAATATCAGATTCTGATAAGCCTGGAATGGGGAATTTCTAGCTGCCGCCTTTAAGCCCCCTAACAGAACACGGTGAAAAGTGTCCAAGGAGTTGCCGAGGGTTCTTGGGACTCATTGGGGCGGAGGGGGTCACAAGGGAATTTCCCTCCTTGTTGCTGCCTCTAGCCACTTAAAACAATCCCTGGAGGGGAGGGACACCGGGTGGGCGGAGGCAGGGAGCGCGGCGCGGGTCCCACCGAGGCGTTTTCATCTGGCAGCCCACTCTCTGTTCCCACTGGGAAAAGTGCTTGCCTCCTGCTAACGAAGGTGGTGTGGGGGAACCGGTGACCCCTACACTGTAATCAGACTCCCTAACCTTTCTGAAAAGCCACTCTGCTTGAGTGTGTTTCTATTAAAAATTACTGATTTCAAAATTATAACTTAAGAGTTGCCACACACACACAAGGACCAAGTGGCCTATAAAATATTTTCCTTTTCTTTTAAAGGTTTTACAATGTACAATAATCATATCAAACTTAATGGCCAATTGAGACAAACACTTCTGAGACCGTTCCTCCACCACTGATTAAGACTGGGTGGTGGCGGGTGTCAGAAATAAGATTCATTTAGGTTTTGAGCTTGCTGGGCAGACTTGGTGACTTTGCCAGCTCCAGCTTCCTTCTTATAGTTAATTTTAGAATGTGGTCCCTGCTTTAAGTCTCTTTGGATTACAATTGTTATAACTTTATATCTTCACATTAATAAATATAGACAGAAATGTTGTTAGGCAGGCCGATTCCCCCTCTGACAGAGAGAAAACACCCCTGGGAAAAAAGAATCCCAGTGGCCACTCGGGGGGATTGCTACCTGTCAGAGCACTCAGCCTTAAACAAATTAAATGTGTTGTTGTTTTTTTTTCTTCTATATATGAACAAATAATTATAACCAGGCAGACAACAAAATATCAAACAAACATCTGTCCTTATATCATTTCAGTAAATAAGTATTCTTATATTCTTGGGATCTAAGCAGATAACAGGAACACTGCTTCTAAGTCCCCTGATGGGGGCCTCCCTTTCTTATCGTCGCTTTTTCTGGCTTCTGCCATAGGCCAGTGGGCGGGACCAGTGTGTTGAAGGAAAAATCATCCTGCAGTCCGGCTCGGGAAGGGACAGGTTACACATGGAGCGTTGTTTCAGGAGAGGCAAAACCTTGATAAAAGCTCCGTAATTCAATCACACAGTCAAAGGTTAAACTGGAAGGGAAGAACCACTCAATGTCCTCTAAGAGGATTTTAACAAACTGATAACAAACTGACAAAACCTTGACAAATCAAAATTCAATAAATAATATATACATATAGGGCCCAAGACAAAAAGACAAAACAAACAGTCCTGATACCAACATGACAAAACACAAAACAAACACCTGTTGAGAGGGAGAGCCTCCAGCCCCTTCCGGGGGGTCCCTCTCTCCTCTCGCAGGAGGGAGAGCCTCCAGCCCCTTCCGGGGGGTCCCTCTCTCCTCTCGCAGGAGAAGATTTCTTGTGAGCTTAAAGCCTGGATGGCCTCCTGAAAGAAAAGATTTTTAATCCAGTTACAGATGCTATTAGAATCAGGATGAGAGAGGAAGGGAAAGTCCAGGTTATGTCCTCTCTGAGGATCCTAATAACTGAAAACAGTAAGTTAAACAAACGGTTAACGGGGTCTATAAAGAGTTAATAGTAACTTCAGCCTTAGTTCCACGTTGGACTATGATGTCACAGGCCTGTAAATCTTTCCGCCCTGTGAAGTTGTTAGCTGGGAGTCTCCGAGCACCAAAAGAGATAAGGAAGCTGTAAATAAAAGTTCCTTTGTTCTTTGAAATGTTATAAATGGATACTTTTAAATCAACCTTAGAACTTTAAAATTCAATTTAATACAGTAAATTCACAAATCAGAGCAAACTGAAACCTTCATTTATACAAACAGAGGAATTTTTATCATCTAAGTGGGCTTATTCCCTCTCTGACGGAGAACAAAGGACTGAGAAAAAGGTGTCTCAGCAGCTGCAGGTCCGCCCTATCTTTAAATAAATTAAACAGCAGAAAGAGATAACAAATATTTTCACATTTATATTTATATACCAAACAGTCCGAGTTTTTGACTCCTACTAGATATTTACCAGAGTTTAAACAGACACCTGATTAATTTGCCTGAGGAAGCTTTATGGCCTTCGGGGGGGGGGGGGGGGGGGAGATTAAGCTCCCCTTTCCACTCACTTGGAGTGGACTGAGTCTGTCCCATAATGTCCGTCAAGAGAGTCCACAAAACAAAACAAAAACAAATCAACACACACAAACAGAGGATCCTTAAGAACAGCTCTCCAACGCGAGTCCGTTGGAGCAGAACCAGAAGCGTGGACGACGGCCTCACGCCGACCGGCGGGAGCGACCCACCTCGTCCCAGAAACTGAGGGGCATACACATCCCTCCTGAAAGAGGATCGAGACGTCTCCCGATGCCTCTAGCCCGTGGTCCTCCAGCACGTCTGCCTAGACCGCTTCGGGCACTGCCAGAAATTCAGATTTGAGCTCACACAAGAGACAAAGGACAAACAGACACCTACCGTGGCCAGTCAGGTTCTCCAGGTTTGGGGGTCCCTCGGAGGGCTTGGGGATCCCGGACGAGCCCCCAAATGTAATGCCCAGTGTTCAGAATCCCCAAAAACCCCCCAGGAAGGAGCCAAGACCCGCTGTAACTGCAAGAGAACCTTTATTCGTGCTAGCACGAGCTCTCATCTCCAGCGCTCACCGGGGACCAAGAGAAATTCTCTCGCCAACACAAAGGCTTTAAGGGGGTCTCAAGCAGTGGGCAGGGAGAGTGTTTATGATTGGTCAGGGGTAGGGTGAGGGGTCCAGTTACACAAAGGTACACTGGGTAGCTTGCTTAAGGTGGACTGAGTCCATCTCTCTACATTCCTATTGGCAGGTTCATGCAATTGTTACATTCTCGCGGTTTTCTAAGAAAAAGGAGTTATATACATAGTTACACAGGGTGGAGGGTACAGTACATTTTGTGCTGTCCTGCTCTGCCCTTTCACCTTGAGACCAGGGCCCAAAGGTCGGGTTGTTCAAAGCCAAGGTGGAAACGGCTGGAGTGATATTAGTGATAATAGAGGGACAGGTGCTCAGGGTTCCATCACCTCCTGCCTCGCTGAGTACCAGGACTTGAGAGAGACCCAGTCATAAATCAGATGTTGAAGGCAACTTGGAGAGTCCACAGGCTAGCCTGGGGTGTAGGGGCGATGGGCGGGGGAGGGGTGCAGAGTGTGGGGAAGGCATACATGGGTTCAGTTCCAGTTGAGTGTGGTAACAACTGTGAAAGACCAAAAGTCCAGAGAGGCCCCAACCCAAGCCCGGAGGCAGGGGCATTTTCCAAGAAAAACACACACAAAACAACACGGGGCATTAAGTTGAATGTCTATGTTCTGTAAATGTATTATGTGAACCATCTCCAACACCTGAGACAGGAAGTCACTTCTGTGTTGTCTTTATCCTCTGCTATTCAAGAGGGAAGCTTGCTCTCTTTCACCAGCTGCCCCCAATCCTGGACCAGTGCCCAGCACACAGTGGGTGCTCAGGAAATCCCATGGAATTACTAACTCTACCACCCTTCTGCATTTCTACATGACGGGGCCAAAACTTTATCCATACAAATAATATTTTCACAAAGTATTATTACGGCATGCTTACAACTTTGGATGCTCATCCATTTTATTTTTTTTATTGACATTTTTATTGATTTCAGAGAGGAAGGGCGAGGGAGAGGGAGATAGAAACATCAATCATGAAAATCATTGATTGGCTGTCTCCTGCAAGGCCCCTACTGGGGATGGAGCCTGCAACCCAGGCTTGTGCCCGTGCCCAGAATCGAACCTGGGACCCTATAGTCCCCATGCTGATGCTCCATCCACTGAGCAAAACCAGCTAGGGACATTTTATATATTTTGAATAGTTTTTTATGTTTCACTGTAGTGAGTGGTTGTGATTTTAAAGCTCACATCACCTTTCATTCACTTCCTAGATTATAATTAACTTAATCATGCCCTTTCTATAGCCTTCTATGTTATTACTAGAGGCCTGTTGCACGAAGACATTCATGAAATAGTCCTTCCTTCCCCTGGCTGCTGGCATCGGTTTTCCTATGGCACCCGGGACTCAGGCCTTCCCTCTGGCTTGCGCCTTCAGTCTTTGCTCCAGATGAAGCACCACTCTTATAGCTCCCTTGGCTCCCCTCCCTCCAACCCATTCCCTCCCCCTCATAGCAGGGGTCCCACTCCCTCCAGACACTCTGGGAGGTGAGGCTGCTGTGGGCTTTGTTGAGTTAATTTGCATATTCACTCCTGATTGGCTAGTGGGTGTAGCGAAGTGACAATCAGTTTGCATGTTTCTGTTTTAGTATAGATTTCCAGCTTTATTGAGGTACTAGAGACCCAGTGCATAAAATTCTTGTATTGGGAGGGTGATGGTCCCTCAGCCCAGCCTGTACCCTCTCCAATCCAGGACCGCTCGGGGGATGTCTGACTGCCGGTTTAGGTCCATCCCACAGGGACTGCATCCCTCTCGCAATCTGGGACCGCTGGCTCCTGACCCCTTACCAGCCTGCCTGCCTGATCTCACCTAACCACTATGCCTGCCTGCCTGATCGCCCCTAACTGCTCTTCCCTGACAGCTTGATTGCCCCTAACCTCCTCTGCCTTGGCCCCCACCACAGTGACTTTGTCTGGAAGGACATCCCGAAGGATGTCTGGTCTAATTAGCATATTACCCTTTTATTAGTAGAGATATATACATGTATTTATGCACATATACCATGTGTGCGAACACAATAGAAAGAGAGAGAAAGGTCATTATACTAAACCCCCACAATTCTGCAGCCATGTAGGGAGCTGACACCAACTCATTTGTTTTCGCCCCCACGTCAGGAGTACCATGTTCTTCCCCCCAAGATTGTCCCAAGAGGCAATAGCACAGTCTCTTGTCCCCACTGACAGCTTGTGAGGACCCAAGACACAAGTAAGGGATGGAAGCGGCCAGAGCACGAAGGGGAGGGTAATGTCTGGCCAGATGTGGGCCTGCACCGAGCTTGAAGGCAGGTCAAAGGTACAGATCAGGGAATCGGATTGTCCTGGGATTCTCTTGCCTCCCAGGGTGTCCTGCCCTCACACCTGTTGCTCCAGGTGCTAAGGCCTAAAGCCACCCTCCTTGACCTTGACATGGAGGAACCATAAACATGATTTAAGCAGTTCCTGAAGAGTCCTACTAGGAGGGTGCGGCCAGCAGGGGGACTGAGAGCAGCGATTCCATCCTCTCTCCCCTCCCTGCTCCCTCCACTCCCATTCTTTACCCCAAACCCAACATGGAAGAGTCGTGGGGAGAGCAGTGGCCTGAGAATATGGACATTGGGTTCTAGTCCCAGCTCTCCCCACTGACTTGCTGTGTGAGGTTAGGCAAGTTCCTTAATTTCTTTGAGCTTCAGGTTCCACATCCATAATGAAAGCATTGGAGATGGGCTCTCAGGCCTTTCAAGCAATCTTACCTTATAATAGACAAATATGCAAATTGACCGCACCTTCGCTATGCCCAAGCCACGCCCACCAACCAAGCCACGCCCACCAGCCACGCCCACCAGGAAACCGTTGCAGGGAAGCTGGGGTGCTGTGGAGCCCAAGTCCTGGAAAGCCGCCCGAGGCTTTCCCGGCTTTGGGCGCCAGCGGGGTGCCTGCTCTGATGGCAGGAGCAAGCCGACCTGGGGGGTCGGCTCGCTCCTGCGATCGGGTCGCAGGGATGCTGGGGTGCGGTGGAGCCCAAGGTCCGGAAAGCTGCCCGGGGCTTTCCCGGCCTTGGGCGCCAGCGGGGTACCTGCTCCGATCGCAGGAGCGAGCCGACGTGGGGGGTCGGCTCGCTCCTGAGATCGGGTAGCAGGGACGCTGGGTGCAGCCGAGCCCAGGCCACCGCCCAGGTCCAAGCCGGGACCCTGAAAGAAGGTAGAAGGTGGTGGCCACAGCCAAAGCCTGGGTCCCCGGTGCCGGCAGAAAACTGGTGCAGGCAGCCAGGTGAATGAAGGTCTATTGCACGAATCTTCGTGTAAACGGGCTACTAGTGATGATGATAATGATAATGATGGAGCTGACATTTATTAATCCCCTGCTGTATACAGGGCATCATGCTAAGGGTTTTACAAACATCAATCCTTGCCATTCTATGTAGTAGGTTTTGCCTGCTTTGTTGTAATGGGCATTTTATGAGTAAGGAATCTCAGAGAAGTCAAGGAACTTGCCCAGGGGCATATAGCTTACAAGTGGTAGAGCTGGGATTTGAACCCAGGTCCTTGTGACTCCAGAGCCCTAGCACTCTACTATGCCTGCCTTCCTTTGTTGGCGTTCCAATAGTCCTCTCCGTTCGGTCATTTATTCATTCATTCATTCTCTCATTCACTAACCATCTTCCAGTGATGGGCCCTGAGACCTGTCCCCAAGGAACTCTAGACCAGGGGTCGGCAAACTCATTAGTCAACAGAGCCAAATATCAACAGTACAACAATTGAAATTTCTTTTGAGAGTCAAATTTTTTAAACTTAAACTATATAGGTAGGTACATTGTTATTAACTTCATTAGGGTACTTCTAAACTGGCCTTTGCTAAACACTCAAGGGGCATCCTTGCTTGTTTGGCTTGGCAGATAGAGCATTGGCCTGGGGACTAAAGGGTCCCAGGTTCGATTCCAGCCAAGGGCACATGCCCAGGTTGCGGGCTGGATCCCCCAGTAGGGGGCATGCACCAATCAATGACTCTCATCATTGATGTTTCTATCTATCTCCCTTCTTCTCTAAAATTAATAAAAAATATATAAAAAATAAAATAAATAAAAACTTAAGGGGCCAAAGAGCCGTGTGTGGCTCGCGAGCCGCAGTTTGCTGACCACTGCTCTAGACAATGACACAGTGGTGTGGTCAGAGCTGGGGTGGGGCAGCACAGGGTGGCTGAGGAGCACGTAACTCAGCCCGGTGTGTGGGAGGGTTTCCCAGAGGGAGCGATGGCAGAGCTAAGGCCTGAAGAACATGTGGACCGGCCCTGGAACTGAGCCAGAGGGGCATCGAGGATTTACCTGGGAGAGAACAAGGTGCCCACTCTCCTGCTACCTGGGCAAGTTTAGGCCTCCACTGACCCTCTGGTGCCAGGTACCATGGTGGGTCCCTTATATGGAGGAGGGGCCTGTCTCACTGTGGAGGAAGAACCACAGGTACTGGCTGCAGTCAGGAGAGCTGGGCTTGGGGTCAGACAGAGGATTGCTGCTTTGAGACCTTGGCCAATTGCCGGGGCTCTTGTCCCAGCATTACGAAGGTTTCAGCAATCTGGAGAAAGAAGTTGTGCGTAGGTTCAATAAGGAGTCCAAAGACGAAAGATAGTTTTGAAATGCATTGGCGGTCAGAGGAGCTTCAGCTAAAGGAGCTAAAGACTACCCCTTGACTCAGGACCCAGTGCTATTTATTTATTAACACAAATTGTCCTAAGGCAAGGTGGAGACAATACACTTCAAAGGGTAGGGTTTACAGAAGCATTGTCAATTTGGGGATAGCCTACAGTTGTTCAGAGGTTTGGCCAACAAGGGCAATAACGTGCAGATTAAGATGCTCTGAGCTGTCTGGCAGCAAACTATCATCCTATTCAGGTTTGGGGGAGATGCTTTTGAGCCATCCCAGGTGATTCAGCCCTGCTGACATGCTGAAATTGGCTTCCAGCAGCGAATTCTTCAACCTCTCAGAGCCTCAGTGTTCCCGTCTGTAAAGTGGGAGTGACGGCAGCAGCTAGCCCAGTGGCTTGTTGGACTTGATAAAATAATGCATGAAGGCCCTGAGCTCATTCAGTGTGGCCTCTCACTGTCATAGTTGCCAACAGTATTGTCTCCTCTGCACGGTTCCTGAGGGAAGCTCAGTGCTTTGGGGGTCTGCTTAGGACAGTGATGGGCAACCTTTTGAGCTTGGTGTGTCAAACTTCGCCAAAAAAACTGAGCATAACTCGGGTAGTGTGTCACTTTGAGGAAAAAACATTATTTCGCAAATGTTTCATCCTCAGGAGCAGCAAATGTTTCATCCTCGGCATGCGGCCGCCTCAGCGCCCGCGTGTCATCAGAAATGGCTACGCGTGTCAGTGCTGACACGCGTGTCATAGGATCGCCATCACTGGCTTAGAAGGATTCAGGCCTGATGCCTCAGACAATCCCCAACCCCACATCTCTTTCTGGTCTTTCAGGGGTGCTGTCGCCAGTTACCCACTGGGACCATCTCCCACTGATGCCCCGCGATGTCCCCTTTGTCGTCGAACAGGGTCCCCTGGGTCCCCCGCAGAGGGTGACGGCCCAGACCCAGCCACCTCTGGTAGGGACAGATGTTCAGTCTCTCCCCTCAGCTCTGCCAGTGGGGGCTTGGGGCCCGTGTGGGGTGTGCAGGGCTGCTGCTCCCCCCCTCCACACCCCTCCCTTGTTCTGGAGCACACTGGGCAGAGGGTTCGCCTCGCAAATCCGGGCCTCCCAGCACAGCCAGCCCCGTGTCCAGCTCGCACAGGGCAGGGCCTGGGCGGACCCTCTGTTCTCTGCTAGATCTTCCAGGTGGTCATACTGTCTCTCTGGTGTCCTTACCTGGCAGGGGCAGGAAAGTCCACAAGGAGAAACGCCCCTTCCGCTTGCAGCTCCAAGCAGAGGAGCAAGCGGGTGGGGTCCCCGGCCCGGACCCCGCCGCCCCCAGGACTGTGGTATCTGGCTGCTGCGCCTTCTGGACCAGCCCCTCCTGCGTTTGCCTACGTCTCCTCGGTTCCCGTGATGCCTTACCCATCAGCCACTGTGTCAGAACTCCCTTCCCACCCTCCCGGCCTCTCCTCTGAATTGCTTAACAACTAGCCTGGGGCCCGTGTCAGGCAGCTGAGCACCTGGGCGTGTGTACCCCTTTGTCTTCTCCCAAGGGTACGGGTATGATGGGCCTCGCTGGAGAGGCGCCGGGCACCATCGAGCCCCAGCCCCCATGAGGCTCCGGCTACCTTGTCACTCTCAGCTGAGTCTGGGCAAGCAGTTCAGGAACCTTCTGCTCCTGCAGCTATGAGAGGCCGTGCTGCGTGCTCAGGCCTCGGGCACAGGTGGAGACCCTGCCTGTGCTCCCACTCACTGGGCAGGAACGGTTTCACCTGGACTTTGGTGGCCCCGCAGAAACTCCGAGTGCCCGCTGTCACCTGGGGGTGTCTACTTCTGCGGCCGTTCCCTGTCCTTCCAGGCTCACACCTGTGGACAGAACTAACCAGCGTGCTGTCCCCAGGCGTGGATGGGCCGGGGGGAGGAGAAAGTCCCCGGGCTCAGGGCACGACTGCCCTGGCCGGCATAGCCATGTCATGGTTTTGGGCAGGTCACTGTTCCCCTGTGACATGGGCTGTGGTGAGGATTAAGTGAACTAATAAATGTATGGGCAGCCGTACTGCATAGATGGGGCCAGGAACCATAGTGCTTCTAAGGCTGCTGCAACCTGGGCTGATGGGGCCCTAAATGTTCTCCAGCTGCAAGACTGAGCATGCTCAGAGGCTGAGGCTTGTGTGCCCTTTAGAAAGCTGCATGTGCCTCTGCTGCCCCCTGGTGATGTGCTGCCATATAGCCCCTGCTTGCTAGCCAGGAGGGTTGGTTGGGTTTTTTATTGGTGGCTTCTGCCCTGGGGAATGTTTTGGGTAACTCTCAGGCCAAGATGGTCCTCAACTTCTCAGAAGGTAGGGGTGTGTGGGCATGGAGTAATGAACCCAGATGGTCCCTGAGGGGAAAATTGGATTCAAGAAGCTGGTTTATTGGTCACTGGGTTCAGGTGACATGTATCAGCATCTAGTGGGTGCTGATTAGTCCTGGATGTGAATCCAGGACTGGCCCCTCAGCTCTGGGACCCTGAACCGACATTTACAGAGCACTCGCCATGGCCAGGCAGCTCACTGAGCTTTTTACCTGAATTTTTATATTTGACCTGCCCTGGGAGGTGGTTTTGGTGAGGAAACGGAGGTCTGAGAAAGTGAAGTGGCCTGGCCAGCGTTCTGTGGCGGGACAAGCGGAATGAGGGGATTTGGGGCAGCCCCTGGCATCACTTAGCTTCTCCGAGCTTCGTTTGCTCATCTGTGAAATAAGCGTCACAGGCCTGAGCAGTGAATGAGCTAGTGCTGATAAAGCACCTGTGCCAAGCCTGGCACCTGGGTCCCGAGGATGAGGATCCGGTCCCTGCAGGGCACTGGTTAACCGTTAGGGCAACGGTCAGTCTGTTCCCAGAGTGCCGGCACCACTTTACAGCAGAGTGTGCGGGTGCGCAGAGTGTGCGGGTGCCAGTGTCCCCACACCCTCGCCAGCTCTATCCTGTCTTTTTGACGTTAGCCGTCCACATGGGTGTGAACTGGACGAAGTGGCACCTCATGTGGTTTTGATTGGCATCTCCCTGATGGCTAATGATGCCGGGCATCTTCTTGGATGCTTGATGGCCATTTGTGTATCTTCTTTGGAGAGAGGTCCCTTCAGATCCCAGCAAAGCCCTCTGCACACTGCACACAAAGCAAGTAAGAAAGTGGAGGGTCGGGAGTAAGACCAGAGTTCACAGGATGCCAGCCAACGACTCAGGCCCAGGCCTGCTGAACTCATTCCTGTTTCATTTAAGTGAAATGCTCCTTTAGCCCCCTCTCTCTCACACGCTTCACTCCACAGCACAGGGGCTGCCTCTGTTGTTCCCATTGTAGAGGTGAAGAAACTGAGACCTTGAGTGTAGGGCCCAGCGGCTTAGCTGGGGCTCAGAACGGGGTTGGTTACAACCCGGCGCTCCTTGGCTGCACCCAGCCTTCTCTGGGGTTAATGGCCCACTTCCCTCTCCTCAGGTTCTACGCGCCTCGAGGAGGACCTACCTCAGCCCCCTCCACCCCCTCAGCCCCACCAGCTGCCGAGTGGCCCCCCGCAGCCTCCTCCCGGGCAGCTGGAGGACACCGGCGCTGCATCCAGCTGGACCTGGAGGACCTGGAGGAGCTCAACAAGGCCCTGAGCCGAGCCGTCCAGGCGGCCGAGAGCGTCCGCTCCACCACCAAGCACATGAGCCGCTCCCTGTCGGCCGACCTGCGCCAGGCCCACAGCCTGCGGGGCTCCTGCCTCTTCTGATGGCTCTGGGGCTCAGAGACAGATGGCGGAAGGTGGGCGTGCAGCCTGCTGCCGTCTCCCCTGAAGGCCCTGCGGAGCCCTCACGAGGGGTTCTCCCTCCAGCACAGGCCCCGCTGCTCACTCTCGGTGTTGGCAAAACGGGAGAGCTCTGCTCATCAGGAGAGGTCACCCCCCAGGGCACCAGCGCCTGAAGGAGGTGCCGGGACCAAGGCCACAGGCAGTCTCTGGGCGTCTCCTGCACGTGTCCACCTCCAGCTAATAATATGTACTTTCTATCCGGGTGGACAGTTCTTAAACGGAGGCGTGTTCCTGGCCTTGCATCCTCCTCAGGAAGCCAGATAAGAAGGGGTGGGGCCAGGGGCTCTGGCACAAGCCTGGCCTCCTCCCTGGGACCTGCCGCTTGGCAGTAGGCATCTCTGGAAAGACAAGGCAGGTGGTGGGACACTGGGACCATTGGAATATCTTGGGGTGCCGCCCCCCAGGATGACCTGCGTCCAGCTCCTCTGTGATTGGAGCAGCCTTTCCCATGGGCCTGCTGGGATGGAGACCCCCCAGGAAGCCGTCCTCCATGGCCCCCCTCTGTACCTCATCTCGAGCCCCCCGCTCTGTCCTGGGGATCCGTGTGGAATTGGGCCAGTGGCCAGCTACCTGCCAGGCCGTGGCCTATGGCCTTGCACCAGGCCGTGTCCTATCCCTGCACCCCATAGCGGCGGGTACCTCAGCTTTTCTGAAATGTGTGTGCATGTGTGATATTTGGGGCACTGAAAATTCTATTTTCGTTAGGAGGGAAAATGAAGAAGAATGAATATTGATCATAAAAAAAAAAAGAAAAGTCAAAAAAACTCCAAACCATTCCCAGTTTCTGGTGTTAGTGGTGCATGTCAATTGACTTGTGGTTTCTAAAGTCAGTAAGGTGGGGAGGAAGGTTGATGCAGCCATCCCCCTTCCCCACTCGTGGGCCTGTTGTGGGCACATTTCCACTCTTCCTGCCTCTCTCTGTGCTTCTGTGTCTCCAACTTTCCCCCTGTCTCTGCCCTGGCCCTGGCCCTGGCCCGGGTGCTCACCTCCCAGATGGCCAGGGTGATGTTTGCCCTAAGGTCCTTCAGGCCTGGCACCGTGCCGTGTGCCTGAGTCCTCTCCACCTAATCCACCTGAACTCCCGCTTTGGGTCCTCTGCCTTATGTTCCTCAAACGCGTCCTCTCAGACCCTTGGCTTGCAGCAGGAACAGCAGGTGTTACCGAGCTCCTAAGCTTTCTGGGCTGGTTGAGATGCCCCTTCCAGGAAGCCTTCCCAGACTCCCCCTGCAGAAGGAACCTCCTCGTGCTGGGCTCCCACACCACGTGCCATCGTCCATCCTGGCATGTGTGCTGGGGGTTACAGCAGGGGCTTCTGCAGCCAGGGGCGCCAGCTTCAACATGAATGAATGAGTGAGCAAATGACACCCTGCCTATTCCAAATGCAGAAACTTTATTGGCGCCACTGAGGGAAAGAACTGAGGCACACAGGGTGGGTGGGGGTCTCAGGACGGGCCCCCAAAGTCCCCGAGGTCCTAATCCAACGCTGTGCCTGTCTCAGACCTCTCCTTTTCCTTTCTCCTCTCCTCATCGTGCTGCTTCTCCAGCGGCAGGCACAGGTTCTACAGGACAGCGGGAGAAGAAAGCACAGTGACCGGGGAGGGCAGGGACTCCTGGGGGAAGGTGGAGTGCGCTCTGGACTGGGGCACAGTCCCCCATGGACTTCTGGGAAGCTCAGTAGTCCCCGCAGTGAGATGGGCACAGAAAAGCAGGCTCTCCTGCCTTGGTGTGCAGCCCTGGCTGGGAGATGGCCCTCTCTGGGCCTCTGGGCTGCCCAAAGCAGGAGCGCCCTCTGGTGGGCACCACCTAGTCCTGCTGGCCCTCACCTTTTTCTCATCGCTGTACACCACTTCTGACTTGTCCAGGCCCATGCACGTGAGGTAGTCATAGAACTGTTCCATTTGCTCCGGGGTCACCTCTGGCTTGTCAGCTGCAGGAGGGAGCAAGGGGACAGGTGAGCATATCAGTGTGTGTTTGTGTGTGTGTGTGTGCGGGGAGGGCGGGGGGGGGGGTGCTGGGTAGAGGCCAGGGAGGACTGGAGGTCTAGGGGCCCAGCCCTAGGAGCAGGTGGCCCTGGGGGAAGCCTGGTGGGAGTTTGGGGTGCTTACCATAGAAGGACAGCCCCATCTTCTGCTTGTCTTCTGGGAAAGCAGCAAGCATGAAGGTCTTGGGGTCTTGGGGGAGCAACAGGTGGCCATAATGTTCTGTGCCATTCTCTGGAAGAGAGAGCCTCTGGGTGAGTCCATGGAGATGGCACAGTGGTCACTCCTCACAGGTGAGGCAACCTGGGGGTGCCCAGGCCCACACAGCCAATCGGTGAGGGCCAGGGGTTCACCTGAGCCATGTGTCCCAGGTTCAGGGAGGAGCCTCAGGTGTTGGTTCAGTTCCATTGGCATCTGTGTGTTCCTGCTCTGTGCCTCCTCTGCAGTGATGGCGGGGACATGGGTGGGCTGCCACCCTTAGGGCCCAGAGGACAAAGAGCGGTTGAGCTCTAGCCGGTTTGGCTAAGTGGATGGAGCATGGGCCCAGGGACTGAAGGGTCCAGGGTTGGATTCCAGCCAAGGGCATGTACCTCAGTTGCAGACTTGCTCCCCAGTCCAGCTGTGTCTCCCCGCCCTTTCACTCTCTAAAAACCAGTGGGAAAATATCCTCAGGTGAGCATTAACAAAACACAAAAACAAAAGGAGTGGTTGAGGGGCAGGACTGGAAGCAAAATGGGGTTGAGTGTAGGTCTGACTGCAAGATGAGTGAGAGAGACAAGAGGGCACATGTCTCTCCATGTCCTGAGCTGATCACTGGGATGCCCTCTGTGGGTGGTTTATGAGTATTAACGTGGGTTAATTCATAGGAAGCCCTTCAAACCGCACCTGGCACATAGTAAGAGCTCAGAGATGTTGGCAGCTATGACTGACTGCTTCAGTGTGCAGGCAGCGGGCCCATGGAGATGTAAGAAGTGGGCATCTCCCAGGCTCTCTGTGCCCAAAGCCCCCAGGTCCCCTCCTTTGAGCTGGCCCACCCACCATCCCCCCCATCCCACACAGCAACTCTTCCCCTGAGAGCTCACCATATTTGGTCAGGGTTGCATTTTCGCGGTGGACCCTCAGGTTGCTGGAGTTATAGAGGCACTGCCCCCGCCTAAAGCCAGAGAGAAGAGGAGAGGAAAACAGTAAGGTGGCCAAGGAGAAGTGGACTGTCACAGTCTTGGAGGGGGAGAGTCAGGTGGCAATTAGAGTCAGCCCCGCCCCCATTCCCTGGAAGAGAAGGCTGAGGCCAGGAGGGGGCAGGGGCTTGCTCCTGGTCTTTGCTCAGCTGAGAGGAGGGGCCAGAAGCTGGACTGATGCTGTGGCTGAGCTGGCAAGCCAGGGCCTTCTGGGGGGCTTACATGGTTGTGTACTCTCTGCTCAGTATGGTGTCCTCCGTGTGGTTGGGGGTGAAGTAAAAGAAGGCTGCATGGATTTCACTAGCTTCCTTCTTGTAATCGGGGAAGCGATAAACTGAGGCGATATAAAACCACTTGCCAGAGATCTGAGGAGAAGCAGGAGCAGGTGATGGAGACTGAGAACTTAGTCCTGGATAGTCAGCTGGGAGGAGACTCCAGCAGATCTTTCCACTTTGCAAATCAGGAGACAGAGGCCCGGGGGGAGGGGTGGGGCCTGCAGGAACTCACTCTGGGAATCAGCCATCACTCTCCCTCCCTCCACCTCCTCCCCACCTCCTGCGGCCCCTCCCCCAGTGCAGCTTGTCCTGCTGAGGGACTTTGCAAGGAGGCTCTGAGCTTGGAGGCCAAGGAAGGCTGCTGGAGGCTGGCCTGGTTCTCACCCAGCGCCCAGGAGAGGCTGACCGCGAGCCAGCAGGGGAAGGGAAGTCCAGAGAGGGAGCCAGCTCCCACGGCGCTTAGGGCCCAGGCACCCACCTGGTCCAGGGAGGCATTGGTGATCGGCACCGAGAAATTGGGACACGCCGGGCTCTGGGCGTCCAGCAGAGGAAGAAGGCTCAAGACCGCAAACGCCCAGGGCAGCGCCATGGCCAGAGGAGGATGCTGCTGGTGTCGGAGGTACTGGTGGCTGAGGGGTGCGGTGACCTTTATAATGAGTGGTGGGCAGGGCCCTGGGACCTGCTGTGACACAATCCGGTGAGCTTTTGGGAAATGCTTTGTGCAGAACATTCCCTCCTTTCCCAAAAGTCAGCCCAGGGAAAGCCTCCAAGCTCAGGTCTAATTTTGGTTCCCTGACCTTGAGACCAGGGCCCAAAGGTCGGGCTGTTCAAAGCCAAGGTGGAAACGGCTGGAGTGATATTAGTGATAATAGAGGGACAGGTGCTCAGGGTTCCATCACCTCCTGAGTACCAAGACTTGAGAGAGACCCAGTCATAAATCAGATGCTGAAGGCAACTTGGAGAGTCCACAGGCTAGCCTGGGGGGTAGAGGCAATGTGTGGGGGAGGGGTGCAGAGTGTGGGGGAAGGCATACATGGATTCAGTTCCAGTTGAGTGTGGTAACAACTGTGAAAGACCAAAAGTCCAGAGAGGCCCCAACCCAAGCCCGGAGGCAGGGGCATTTTCCAAGAAAAACACACACATAAAACAACACGGGGCATTAAGTTGAATGTCTATGTTCAGTAAATGTATTATGTGAACCATCTCCAACATCTGAGACAGGAAGTCACTTCTGTGTTGTCTTTATCCTTTGCTATTCAAGTAGGGAGCTTGCTCTCTTTCACCAGCTGCCCCCAATCCTGGACCAGTGCCCAGCACACAGTGGGTGCTCAGGAAATCCCATGGAATTACTAACTCTACCACCCTTCTGCATTTCTACATGACGGGGCCAAATCTTTATCCATACAAATAATATTTTCACAAAGTATTATTACTGCATGCTTACAACTTTGGATGCTCATCCATTTTATTTTTTTTTAATGACATTTTTATTGATTTCAGAGAGGAAGGGCGAGGGAGAGGGAGATAGAAACATCAATCATGAAAATCATTGATTGGCTGTCTCCTGCAAGGCCCCTACTGGGGATGGAGCCTGCAACCCAGGCTTGTGCCCGTGCCCAGAATCGAACCTGGGACCCTATAGTCCCCAGGCTGATGCTCCATCCACTGAGCAAAACCAGCTAGGGACATTTTATATATTTTGAATAGTATTTTATGTTTCACTGTAGTGAGTGGTTGTGATTTTAAAGCTCACATCACCTTTCATTCACTTCCTAGATTATAATTAACTTAATCATGCCCTGTCTTTATATCTTTCTATAGCCTTCTATGTTATTACTAGAGGCCTGTTACACGAAGACATTCATGAAATAGTCCTTCCTTCCCCTGGCTGCTGGCACCCGGGACTCAGGCCTTCCCTCTGGCTTGCGCCTTCAGTCTTTGCTCCAGATGGATCACCACTCTTATAGCTCCCTTAGCTCCCCTCCCTGCAACCCAGACCCTCCCTCTCATAGCAGGCGTCCCACTCTGTCCACACACTCTGGGAGGTGAGGCTGCTGTGGGCTTTGTTGGGTTAATTTTCATATTCACTCCTGATAGGCTAGTGGGCGTAGTGAAGTGACAATCAATTTGCATGTTTCTGTTTTAGTATAGATTTCCAGCTTTATTGAGGTACTAGAGACCCAGTGCATAAAATTCTTGTATTGGGAGGGTGATGGTCCCTCAGCCCAGCCTGTACCCTCTCCAATCCAGGACCCCTCGGGGGATGTCTGACTGCCGGTTTAGGTCCATCCCACAGGGACTGCATCCCTCTCGCAATCTGGGACCGCTGGCTCCTGACCCCTTACCAGCCTGCCTGCCTGATCTCACCTAACCACTATGCCTGCCTGCCTGATCGCCCCTAACTGCTCTCCCCTGCCAGCTTCACTGCCCCTAACCTCCTCTGCCTTGGCCCCCACCACAATGGCTTTGTCTGGAAGGACATCCTGAAGGATGTCCAGAAGATGTCCGGTCTAATTAGCATATTACCCTTTTATTAGTAGAGATATATACATGTATTTATGCACATATACCATGTGTGCGAACACAATAGAAAGAGAGAGAAAGGTCATTATACTAAACCCCCACAATTCTGCAGCCATGTAGGGAGCTGACACCAACTCATTTGTTTTCGCCCCCACGTCAGGAGTACCATGTTCTTCCCCCCAAGATTGTCCCAAGAGGCAATAGCACAGTCTCTTGTCCCCACTGCCAGCTTGTGAGGAGCCAGGACACAGGTAAGGGATGGAAGTGGCCAGGGCACGGAGGGGAGGGTAATGTCCGGCCAGATGTGGGCCTGCACCGAGCTTGGAGGCAGCTCAAAGGTACAGATCAGGGAATTGTATTGTCCTGGGATTCTCAGGCCTCCCAGGGTGTCCTGCCCTCACACCTGTTGCTCCAGGTACTAAGGCCTAAAGCCACCCTCCTTGACCTTGACATGGAGAAACCATGGACATGATTTAAGCATTTCCTGAAGAGTCCTACTAGGAGGGTGTGGCCAGCAGGGGGACTGAGAGCAGCGATTCCATCCTCTCTCCCCTCCCCGCTCCCTCCACTCCCATTCTTTACCCCAAACCCAACATGGAAGAGTCGTGGGGAGAGCAGTGGCCTGAGAATATGGACATTGGGTTCTAGTCCCAGCTCTCCCCACTGACTTGCTGTGTGAGGTTAGGCAAGTTCCTTAACTTCTTTGAGCTTCAGGTTCCACATCCATAATGAAAGCATTGGAAATGGGCTCTCAGGCCTTTCAAGCAATGATGATGATAATGATAATGATGGAGCTGACATTTATTAATCCCCTACTGTATACAGGGCATCATGCTAAGGGTTTTACAAACTTCAATCCTTGCCATTCTATGTAGTAGGTTTTGCCTGCTTTGTTGTTATGGGCATTTTATGAGTAGGGAAGCTCAGAGAAGTCAAGGAACTTGCCCAGGGGCATATAGCTTACAAGTGGTAGAGCTGGGATTTGAACCCAGGTCCTTGTGACTCCAGAGCCCTAGCACTCTACTATGCCTGTCTTCCTTTGTTGGCGTTCCAATAGTCCTCTCCGTTCGGTCATTTATTCATTCATTCATTCACTCATTCACTAACCATCTTCCAGTGATGGGCCCTGAGACCTGTCCCCAAGGAACTCTAGACCAGGGGTCGGCAAACTCATTAGTCAACAGAGCCAAATATCAACAGTACATCAATTGAAATTTCTTTTGAGAGTCAAATTTTTTAAACTTAAACTATATAGGTAGGTACATTGTTATTAACTTAATTAGGGTACTTCTAAACTGGCCTTTGCTAAACACTCAAGGGGCATCCTTGCTTGTTTGGCTTGGTGGATAGAGCATTGGCCTAGGGACTAAAGGGTCCCAGGTTCGATTCCGGCCAAGGGCACATGCCCAGGTTGCGGGCTGGATCCCCCCAGTAGGGGGCATGCAGCTATCAATGACTCTCATCATTGATGTTTCCATCTATCTCCCTTCCTCTCCAAAATTACTAAAATATATATAAAAAATGAAATAAATAAAAACTTAAGGGGCCAAAGAGCTGCGTGTGGCTCGCGAGCCGCAGTTTGCTGACCACTGCTCTAGACAATGACACAGTGGTGTGGTCAGAGCTGGGGTGGGGCAGCACAGGGTAGCTGAGGAGCACGTAACTCAGCCCGGTGTGTGGGAGGGTTTCCCAGAGGGAGCGATGGCTGAGCTGAGGCCTGAAGAACATGTGGACTGGCCCTGGAACTGAGCCAGAGGGGCATCGAGGATTTACCTGGGAGAGAACAAGGTGCCCACTCTCCTGCTACCTGGGCAAGTTTAGGCCTCCACTGACCCTCTGGTGCCCGGGACCATGGTG
Source organism: Eptesicus fuscus (assembly GCF_027574615.1). NCBI lineage: Eukaryota > Metazoa > Chordata > Mammalia > Chiroptera > Vespertilionidae > Eptesicus > Eptesicus fuscus. The sequence continues at coordinate 69,474,447 of NC_072487.1, forward strand.
GGTCCCTTATATGGAGGAGGGGCCTGTCTCACTGTGGAGGAAGAACCACACATACTTGCTGCAGTCAGAAGAGCTGGGCTTGGGGTCAGACAGAGGATTGCTGCTTTGAGACCTTGGCCAATTGCCGGGGCTCTTGTCCCAGCATTACGAAGGTTTCAGCAATCTGGAGAAAGAAGTTGTGCGTAGGTTCAATAAGGAGTCCAAAGACGAAAGATAGTTTTGAAAGGCAGTGGGGGTCAGAGGAGCTTCAGCTAAAGGAGCTAAAGACTACCCCTTGACTCAGGACCCAGTGCTATTTATTAACACAAATTGTCCTAAGGCAAGGTAGAGATAATACACTTCAAAGGGTAGGGTTTCAAAGGGTAGGGTTTACAGAAGCATTGTCAATTTGGGGATAGCCTATAGTTGTTCAGGGGTTTGGCCAACAAGGGCAATAACGTATAGATTTAGATGCTCTGAGCTGTCTGGCAGCAAATTATCATCCTATTCAGGTTTTGGGGAGATGCTTTTTAGCCATCCCAGATGATTCAGCCCTGCTGAAAAGCTGAAATTGGCTTCCAGCAGCGAATTCTTCAACCTCTCAGAGCCTCAGTGTTCCCGTCTGTAAAGTGGGTGTGACGGCAGCAGCTAGCCCAGTGGCTTGTTGGACTTGATAAAATAATGCATGAAGGCCCTGAGCTCATTCAGTGTGGCCTCTCACTGTCATGGTTGCCATCAGTATTGTCTCCCCTGCATGGTTCCTGAGGGAAGCTCAGTGCTTTGGGGGGTCTGCTTAGGACAGTGATGGGCAACCCTTTGAGCTTGGTGTGTCAAACTTCGCCAAAAAACTGAGCATAACTCGGGTAGTGTGTCACTTTGAGGAAAAAACATTATTTCGCAAATGTTTCATCCTCAGGAGCAGCAAATGTTTCATCCTCGGCATGCGGCCGCCTCAGCAGGCCGCGTGTCATCAGAAATGGCTACGTGTGTCAGTGCTCACACGCATGTCATAGGATCGCCATCACTGGCTTAGGAGGATCCAGGCCTGATGCCTCAGACAATCCCCCAACCCCACATCTCTTTCTGGTCTTTCAGGGGTGCTGTCGCCAGTTACCCACTGGGACCATCTCCCACTGATGCCCCGCGATGTGTGGTCGAACTGGGTCCCCTGGGTCCCCCGCAGAGGGTGACGGCCCAGACCCAGCCACCTCTGGTAGGGACAGATGTTCAGTCTCTCCCCTCAGCTCTGCCAGTGGGGGCTTGGGGCCCGTGTGGGGTGTGCAGGGCTGCTGCTCCCCATCCTGCCCGCCTTGTTCTGGAGCACACTGGGCAGAGGGTTCGCCTCCCAAATCCGGGCACTCCCAGCACAGCCAGCCCCGTGTCCAACTCGCACAGGGCAGGGCCTGGGCGGACCCTCTGTTCTCTGCTAGATCTTCCAGGTGGTCATACTGTCTCTCTGGTGTCCTTACCTGGCAGGGGCAGGAAAGTCCACAAGGAGAAACGCCCCTTCCGCTTGCAGCCCCAAGCAGAGGAGCAAGCGGGTGGGGTCCCCGCCCCGGACCCCGCCGCCCCCAGGACTGTGGTATCTGGCTGCTGCGCCTTCGGGACCAGCCCCTCCTGCGTTTGCCTACGTCTCCTCGGTTCCCGTGATGCCTTACCCGCCCGCCACTGTGTAAGAACCCCCTTCCCACCCTCCCGGCCTCTCCTCTGAATTGCTTAACAACTAGCCTGGGGCCCGTGTCAGGCAGCTGAGCACCTGGGCGTGTGTACCCCTTTGTCTTCTCCCACGGGTACGGGTACCATGTGCCCGGCGGGCGGGAGCAGAGGCGCCGGGCACCATTGAGCCCCAGCCACCATGAGGTTCCGGCTACCTTGTCACTCTCAGCTGAGTCTGGGCAAGTGGTTCAGGAACCTTCTGCTCTGGCAGCTATGAGAGACCGTGCTGCGTGCTCAGACCTCGGGCACGGGTGGAGACCCTGCCTGTGCTCCCACTCACTGGGCAGGAACGGTTTCACCTGGACTTTGGTGGCCCCGCAGAAACTCCGAGTGCCCGCTGTCACCTGGGGGTTTTCTACTCCTGCGGCCGTTCCCTGTCCTTCCAGGCTCACACCTGTGGACAGAACTAACCAGCGTGCTGTCCCCAGGCGTGGATGGGCCAGGGGGGAGGAGAAAGTCCCCGGGCTCAGGGCACGACTGCCCTGGCCGGCATAGCCATGTCATGGTTTTGGGCAGGTCACTGTTCCCCTGTGACATGGGCTGTGGTGAGGATTAAGTGAACTAATAAATGTATGAACATCCATACTGCATAGAGGGTGCCCAGGAACCATAGTGCTTCTAACTCTGCTGCAACTTGGGCTATGGGGCCCTAAATGTTCTCCAGCTGCAAGACTGAGCATGCTCAGAGGCTGAGGCCTGTGTGCCCTTTAGAAAGCTGCATGTGCCTCTGCTGCCCCCTGGTGGTGTGCTGCCATATAGCCCCTGCTTGCTAGCCAGGAGGGTTGGTTGTTTTTTTTTTTGGTGGCTTCTGCCCTGGGGGATGTTTTGGGTAACTCTCAGGCCAAGATGGTCCTCAACTTCTCAGAAGGTAGGGGTGTGTGGGCATGGAGTAATGAACCCAGAGGGTCCCTGAGGGGAAAATTGGATTCAAGAAGCTGGTTTATTGGTCACTGGGTTCAGGTGACATGTATCAGCATCTAGTGGGTGCTGATTAGCCCTGGATGTGAATCCAGGACTGGCCCCTCAGCTCTGGGACCCTGAACCGACATTTACAGAGCACTCGCCATGGCCAGGCAGCTCACTGAGCTTTTTACCTGAATTTTTATATTTTATTAATTTTATATATGGTTTTGGTGAGGAAACGAAGGTCTGAGAAAGTGAAGTGGCCTGGCCAGCGTTCTGTGGCGGGACAAGCGGAATGAGGGGATTTGGGGCAGCCCCTGGCATCACCTAGCTTCTCCGAGCTTCGTTTGCTCATCTGTGAAATAAGCGTCACAGGCCTGAGCAGTGAATGAGCTAGTGCTGATAAAGCACCTGTGCCAAGCCTGGCACCTGGGTCCCGAGGATGAGGATCCGGTCCCTGCAGGGCACTGGTTAACCGTTAGGGCAACTGTCAGTCTGTTCCCAGAGTGCCGGCACCGCTTTACAGCAGAGTGTGCGGGTGCCAGTGTCCCCACACCCTCGCCAGCACTTATCCTGTCTTTTTGACGTTAGCCGTCCACATGGGTGTGAACTGGACGAAGTGGCACCTCATGTGGTTTTGATTGGCATCTCCCTGATGGCTAATGATGCCGGGCATCTTCTTGGGTGCTTGATGGCCATTTGTGTATCTTCTTTGGAGAGAGGTCCCTTCAGATCCCAGCAAAGCCCTTTGTACACTGCACAGAAAGCAAGTTAGAAAGTGGAGGGTCGGGAGTAAGACCAGAGTTCACAGGATGCCAGCCAACGACTCAGGCCCAGGCCTGCTGAACTCATTCCTGTTTCATTTAAGTGAAATGCTCCTTTAGCCCCCTCTCTCTCACACGCTTTACTCCACAGCACAGGGGCTGCCTCTGTTGTTCCCATTGTAGAGGTGAAGAAACTGAGACCTTGAGTGTAGGGCCCAGCGGCTTAGCTGGGGCTCAGAACGGGGTTGGTTACAACCCGGCGCTTCTCGGCTGCACCCAGCCTTCTCTGCGATTAATGGCCCACTTCCCTCTCCTCAGCTGAGGACCTACCTCAGCCCCCTCCACCCCCTCAGCCCCACCAGCTGCCGAGTGGCCCCCCGCAGCCTCCTCCCGGGCAGCTGGAGGACACCGGCGCTGCATCCAGCTGGACCTGGAGGACCTGGAGGAGCTCAACAAGGCCCTGAGCCGAGCCGTCCAGGCGGCCGAGAGCGTCCGCTCCACCACCAAGCACATGAGCCGCTCCCTGTCGGCCGACCTGCGCCAGGCCCACAGCCTGCGGGGCTCCTGCCTCTTCTGATGGCTCTGGGGCTCAGAGACAGATGGCGGAAGGTGGGCGTGCAGCCTGCTGCCGTCTCCCCTGAAGGCCCTGCGGACCCCTCACGAGGGGTTCTCCCTCCAGCACAGGCCCTGCTGCTCACTCTCGGTGTTGGCAAAACGGGAGAGCTCTGCTCATCAGGAGAGGTCACCTCCCAGGGCACCAGCGCCTGAAGGAGGTGCCGGGACCAAGGCCACATCAGTCTCTGGGCGTCTCCTGCACGTGTCCACCTCCGGCTAATAATATGTACTTTATATCCGGGTGGACAGTTCTTAAACGGAGGCGTGTTCCTGGCCTTGCATCCTCCTCAGGAAGCCAGATAAGAAGGGGTGGGGCCAGGGGCTCTGGCACAAGCCTGGCCTCCTCCCTGGGACCTGCCGCTTGGCAGTAGGCATCTCTGGAAAGACAAGGCAGGTGGTGGGACACTCTGGGACCATTGGAATATCTTGGGGTGCCGCCCCCCAGGATGACCTGTGCCCAGCTCCTCTGTGATTGGAGCAGCCTTTCCCATGGGCCTGCTGGGATGGAGACCCCCCAGGAAGCCGTCCTCCATGGCCCCCTCTGTACCTCATCTCGAGCCCCCGCTCTGTCCTGGGGATCCGTGTGGAATTGGGCCAGTGGCCAGCTACCTGCCAGGCCGTGGTCTATGGCCCTGCACCAGGCCGTGTCCTAATCCCCCACCCCGTAGTGGCGTGTACCTCAGCTTCTCTGGAATGTGTGTGCATGTGTGATATTTGGGGCACTGGAAAATTCTATTTTCGTTAGGAGGGAAAATGAGGAAGAATGAATATTGATCATAAAAAAAAAAAAAAGAAAAGTCAAAAAAACTCCAAACCATTCCCAGTTTCTGGTGTTTGTGGTGCATGTCAATTGACTTGTGGTTTCTAAAGTCAGTAAGGTGGGGTAGAAGGTTGATGCAGCCATCCCCCCTCCCCACCCCTGGGCCTGTTGGGGCACATTCCCACTCTTCCTGCCTCCCTCTGTGGCTTCTGCGTCTCCAACTTCACCCTGTCTCTGGCCTGGCCCTGGCCCTGGCCCTGGCCCGGGTGCTCACCTCCCAGATGGCCAGGGTGATGTTTGCCCTAAGGTCCTTCAGGCCTGGCACCGTGCCGTGTGCCTGAGTCCTCTCCACCTAATCCACCTGAACTCCCGCTTTGGGTCCTCTGCCTTATGTTCCTCAAACGCGTCCTCTCAGACCCTTGGCTTGCAGCAGGAACAGCAGGTGTTACCGAGCTCCTAATCTTTCTTGGCTGGTTGAGATGCCCCTTCCAGGAAGCCTTCCCAGACTCCCCCTGCGAAAGGAACCTCCTCGTGCTGGGCTCCCACACCACGTGCCATCGTCCATCCTGGCATGTGTGCTGGGGGTTACAGCAGGGGCTTCTGCAGCCAGGGGCGCCAGCTTCAACATGAATGAATGAGTGAGCAAATGACATCCTGCCTATTCCAAATGCAGAAACTTTATTGGCGCCACTGAGGGAAAGAACTGAGGCACACAGAGTGGGTGGGGGTCTCAGGATGGGCCCCCAAAGTCCCCGAGGTCCTAATCCAACGCTGTGTCTGTCTCGGACCTCTCCTTTTCCTTCCTCCTCTCCTCGTCGTGCTGCTTCTCCAGCGGCAGGCACAGGTTCTACAGGACAGCGGGAGAAGAAAGCACAGTGACGGGGGAGGGCAGGGACTCCTGGGGGAAGGTGGAGTGCGCTCTGGACTGGGGCACAGGCCCCATGGGCCTCTGGGAAGCTCAGTGGTCCCCGCAGTGAGATGGGCACAGAAAAGCAGGCTCTCCTGCCTTGGTGTGCAGCCCTGGCTGGGAGATGGCCCTCTCTGGGCCTCTGGGCTGCCCAAAGCAGGAGCGCCCTCTGGTGGGCACCACCTAGTCCTGCTGGCCCTCACCTTTTTCTCATCGCTGTACATGACTTCCGACTTGTCCATGCCCATGCACGTGAGGTAGTCATAGAACTGTTCCATTTGCTCCGGGGTCACCTCTGGCTTGTCAGCTGCAGGAGGAAGCAATGGGGCAGGTCAGCATATCAGTGTGTGTTTGTGTGTGTGGGGAGTTGGGGTGGGGCTGGGTAGAGAGGCCAGGGAGGTCTGGAGGTCTAGGGGCCCATCCCTAGCAGCAGGTGGCCCTGGGCGAAGCCTGGTGAGAGTTTGGGGGTGCTTACCAAAGAAGGACAGCCCCATGTTCTGCTTGTCTTCTGGGAAAGAAGCGAGCATGAAGGTCTTGGGGTCCTTGGGGAGCAGCAGGTGGCGATAATGTTCTGTGCCATTCTCTGGAAGAGAAAGCCTTTGGGTGAGTCCATGGAGATGGTACAGTGGTCCCTCCTCAGAGATGAGGCAACCTGGGGGTGCCCAGGCCCACACAGCCAATGGGTGAGGGCCATTGGTTCACCTGGGCCATGTGTCCCTCACTCCTACTGGGCACCAGGCCCTGTGCCCAATGGATGTGGCATCAGAGGAGCCTCGTGTGAACTGTGGCTGTCAGGGCCTGTCTCCCCATTTTACAGATGAGGAAATGAGGTTCAGGGAGGAGCCTCAGGTGTTCAGTTCCATTGGCATCTGTGTGTTCCTGCTCTGTGCCTTCTCTGCAGTGATGGCGGGGACATGGGTGGGCTGCCACCCTTAGGTCCCAGAGGACAAAGAGTGGTTGAGCTCTAGCCGGTTTGGCTCAGTGGATGGAGCATCGGCCCAGGGACTGAAGGGTCCAGGGTTGGATTCCAGCCAAGGGCATGTACCTCAGTTGCAGGCTCTCTCCCCGGCCCTGGTGTGGAAGGCAACCAATCATGTGTGTCTCTCATATTGAATTTTCCTTTCTCTCTGTGTCTCCCCGCCCTTTCACTCTCTAAAAACCAGTGGGAAAATATCCTCAGGTGAGGATTAACAAAACACAAAAACAAAAGGAGTGGTTGAGGGGCAGGACTGGAAGCAAACTGGGGTTGAGTGTAGGTCTGACTGCAAGATGAGTGAGAGAGACAAGAGGGCACCTGTCTCTCCATGTCCTGAGCTGATCACTGGGATGCCCTCTGTGGGTGGTTTATGAGTATTAACGTGGGTTAATTCATAGGAAGCCCTTCAAACCGCACCTGGCACATAGTAAGAGCTCAGAGATATTGGCAGCTATGACTGACTGCTTCAGTGTGCAGGCAGCGGGCCCATGGAGATGTAAGAAGTGGGCATCTCCCAGGCTCTCTGTGCCCAAAGCCCCCAGGTCCCCTCCTTTGGGTTGGCCCACCCACCATCCCCCCATCCCACACAGCAACCTTCCCCTGAGAGCTCACCATATTTGCTCAGGGTTGCATTTTCTCGATGGACCCTCAGGTTGGTGGAGTTATAGATGCACTGCCCCCGCCTAAAGCCAGAGAGAAGAGGAGAGGAAAACAGTAAGGTGGCCAAGGAGAAGTGGACTGTCACAGTCTTGGAGGGGGAGAGTCAGGTGGCAATTAGAGTCAGCCCCGCCCCCATTCCCTGGAAGAGAAGGCTGAGGCCAGGAGGGGGCAGGGGCTTGCTCCTGGTCTTTGCTCAGCTGAGAGGAGGGGCCAGAAGCTGGGCTGAGGCTGAGCTGGCAAGCCAGGGCCCTGTGCTGGGCTTACCTGGTCATGTACTGTCTGAGCAGTATCGTGTCCTCCGTGTGGTTGGGGGTGAAGTAAAAGAAGGATGCATGGATTTTGCTAGCTTCCTTCTTGTACTCCGGGAAGCGGTAAGCCGAGGCGATATAAAACCACTTGCCAGAGATCTGAGGAGAAGCAGGGGCAGGTGATGGAGACTGAGAACTTAGTCCTGGATAGTCAGCTGGGAGGAGACTGGGGCAGATGTTTCCACTTTGCAAATCAGGAGACAGAGGCCCGGGGGGAGGGGTGGGGCCTGCAGGAGCTCACTCTGGGAATCAGCCATCACTCTCCCTCACTGCCCCTCCTCCCCACCTCCTGCGGCCCCTCCCCCAGTGCAGCTTGCCCTGCTGAGGGACTTTGCAAGGAGGCTCTGAGCTTGGAGGCCAAGGAAGGCTGCTGGAGGCTGGTCTGGTTCTCACCCAGCGCCCAGGAGAGGCTGACCGCGAGCCAGCAGGGGAAGGGAAGTCAAGAGAGGGAGCCAGCTCCCACGTTGCTCAGGGCCCAGGCACCCACCTGGTCCAGGGAGGCATTGGTGATCGGCACCGAGAAATTGGGACACGCCGGGCTCTGGGCGTCCAGCAGAGGAAGAAGGCTCAAGACCGCAAGGGCCCAGGGCAGCGCCATGGCCAGAGGAGGATGCTTCTGGTGTCAGAGGTACTGGTGGCTGAGGGGTGCGGTGACCTTTATAATGAGCGGTGGGCAGGGCCCTGGGGACCCGCTGTGACACAATGTGGTGAGCTTTTGGGAAATGCTTTGTGCAGAACATTCCCTCTTTTCCCAAAAGTCAGCCCAGGGAAAGCCTCCAAGCTCAGGTCTAATTTGGTTCCCTGACCTTGAGACCAGGGCCCAAAGGTCGGGCTGTTCAAAGCCAAGGTGGAAACGGCTGGAGTGATATTGGTGATAATAGAGGGACAGGTGCTCAGGGTTCCATCACCTCCTGCCCCGCTGAGTGCCAGGACTTGAGAGGGACCCAGTCATAAATCAGAGGGTGAAGGCAACTTGGAGAGTCCCCAGACTAGCCTGGGGTGTAGGGGCGATGGGTGGGGGAGGTTGGTGCAGAGTGTGGGGGAAGGCAAACATGGATTCAGTTCCAGTTGAGTGTGGAAACAACTGTGAAAGACCAAAAGTCCAGAGAGGCCCCAACCCAGGCCTGGAGGCAGGGACATTGTCCAAGAAAAACACACACAAAACAACACGGGGCATTAAGTTGAATGTCTATGTTCAGTAATGTATTATGTGAACCATCTCCAACATCTGAGACAGGAAGTCACTTCTGTGTTGTCTTTATCCTCTGCTATTCAAGAGGGAAGCTTGCTCTCTTTTATCAGCTGCCCCAATCCTGGAGCAGTGCCCAGCACACAGTGGGTGCTCAGGAAATCCCATGGAATTACTAACTCTACCACCCTTCTGCATTTCTACATGACGGGGCCAAATCTTTATCCATAAAAATAATGTTTTCACAAAGTATTATTATGGTATGCTTACAATTTTGGATGCTCATCCATTTTATTTTTTTTTAATGATATTTTTATTGATTTCAGAGAGGAAGGGAGAGGGAGTGGGAGATACAAACATCAATGATGAGAATCATTGATTGGCTGTCTCCTGCAAGGCCCCTACTAGGGATCGAGCCTGCAACCTGGGCTTGTGCCCTTGACCAGAATCAAACCCGTTTCTAACACCAGTCCACAGGCTGATGCTCACCCACTGAGGAAAATCTGCTAGGGCCATTTTATACATTTTGAATAGTTTTTCATGTTTCACTGTAGTGAGTGGTTGTGATTTTAAAGCTCACATCACCTTTCACTCACTTCCTAGATAATAATTTACTTAATCAGGCCCTCTCTTTACATCTTTCTGTAGCATTTTACGTTATTGTTTCCAGCTTTATTGAGGTATAATTGTCTATACAGTGCTCAGCAAACTCATTAGTCAACAGAGCCAAATATCAACAGTAAAACGATTGAAATTTCTTTTGAAAGCCAAATTTTTTAAACTTAAACTATATAGGTAGGTACATTGCTATTAACTTAATTAGGGTACTCTTAAGCTGGCCTTTGCTAAAAACTCAAGGGGACAAAGAGCCGCATGTGGCTCGCGAGCCGCAGTTTGCTGACCACCAGTCTATAGCGTTTTACATTGTGATTTTTCCCCTCTGATGACAGGTGTCAGAGATTGACCAAATCGATTTCTAAAATTACCTCTCCTCTCCAGAGCAAGAAAAGCCTATGCCACGTGTAAGGCTTTAGTGTTATTTAAAATAGCTCCAAACTAGAAGCGAGTCAAAGGCTCTGTCAGCAGGAAAATGGAAAAACAAAAGGTAGCATTTTTTGTGCAATGAAATATTACTTAGCAATGAAAAGCAATGAACTACGGACATAAGGAACAATATGAATGAATTTCAGATAATGCTGAGCAAAAGGAGCCAGACTTGGTTGAGCCTATGCTGTCTGTTCTGTAGGGGTTCAGAACAAGCACCCCAAGATGTGCCACTCAGCAGCTTATTTTGACCCGAACACTATCTGGGCCCAGGAGGCTCAGGAAGAACCTTGAACCTTCCCCCTAACTGCTTAAAAGAATTGAGGACAGCCCTAGCCAATTTGGCTCAGTGGATAGAGTGTCGGCCTGTAGACTCAAAGGTCTTGGGTTCAATTCCAGTCAAGGGCGCATACCCCAGTTTGCAGGCTCCGATCCCCAATAGGGGGCGTGAAGGAGGAAGCCGAGCAATGATTCTCTCGTGATCTCTCTCTCTCTCTCTCTCTCTCTCTCTCTCTCGATCTCGATCTCTCGATCTCCCTCTCCCTCTCTCTTCCTATCTGAAATCAATAAAAATATATATTTTTAAAATATCTGGGGCGAACTGGAGACCCAGGCAAAGAGCAGGGTTTGGTCTTTCTTGTAACCTGCGTGCCCTCTTGAAGCAAAACCACAGGCAGGTAGTGTGATATAGGAAATATATGGATTTGGTCTCTACCTCTGTTTCCTGGTACATGTCTTCTAAAACCCTCTGAAAACCTTTTTTTGTATGCTAATGAGATGGCCCAGTGTCTCCTACCTCCTGGACAGCCTCTAGGTGGGAGCTGGTTACCAGGGGAACCAACCAAGTGATTAGAGGGTTGAACTTTTAGCCCCACGCCTGACCTCTGGAGAGGGATCTGGGGCTGGAGAGTGACCTGATCACTATTGAATGCGCAACAATTGAGTCGATCCTGCCGCCTTAAGGAAGCCTGGGGAGGTGCTGGGAGGTTCCTGTGCAGAGAGGGCCTGGAGCTCTGTGCCCCTCCACAGACTCCGCTCTCTGCATCTCCTCTGACTGTTCCTGAGTTATATCCCTTTTAATACACCGGTGATCTAGGCAGTAAACTACTCATCCCCGGTCCTGTGAGCGGTGGATTCCATAGGTCTAAATTGCCAAACTCGAAGGCAGGTTTGATGAGAAGCACAGGTGACTACCAGGACGGGTGGTTGGCCTCTGAGTGGAGAGTCTCGCGGCACTGAGCCCTTAACCTGTGGGATCTGATGCTGACTCCGGTGAACTGAATTGTAGGACACCCAGCTAGCATCTGGAGAGTCGGATCGCTTGGTGTGGGAGAGAATCCGCACATTTGGCGGCCCCAGTGTTGTGAGTAGAGAGAAACCAATTTCCCCTTACAATCCAGGGCCTCTCCTCAGAAGGGATGCATGCCCCTCACCCTCCTCACTGTTCTCAGGCTGCTTCCTAGAGGCCTCGCTCTCCTCCCAAGAGGCTATATCCAAATAGTTCCTTCAAGGGCACCCAGCACTCACCCCGACACAGCGCCATTTTCTCCATCTTCTTAAATTTCAAGGATGCTTTCGTACTTCTATGGACTGAGGTTCTGGACGGCCCTCCCTAGCCTGCCCCTTCATCTGGCCCTGCCACACTCTCAAGAGAAGTCTGACAGGGAAGAAAGAGACAGAAAAGCCATCAGGGCAGTGTAGGGTGGGGGTGAAGTGTTTTCGGCTATATCACTTGCTAGATGTGTGACCTTGGGCAAGTTACTTCTCTGTGCCTCAATTTTCCTACCTGTAAAATGGGGATAATGACGTACGTACCCACCTTCCTGGACTGTTAGGATTAAATCAGTCCACGTTTGTAAAATGCTTGTTAAGTGAAACAAATGTGCTTCTAGGGGGCCGCCTGTTTCTCACACCAGTCACCACCTGTGTAATGACAGGCTGGGGTGGGGAGGAAAGAAAGACAGATTCTTGCATTCCATAATTACTTCAGGGACTGCAGGTTCCATCCCACTTCTAAAGACATCAAAATGCAAAACTATGTCTATAGTGGGAGTAAGAAAAGAGGATCTTTCCCCCAACAGATAGATGAGGAAACAGTGAGGTCGGGTGCAGAGGTGAGGTTTAGATAGCCAGGGAAATGCACCCATTTGAAAGAATGCTTTTGCTGAGAAAGCCGGCTCATCCAGACTTTTGCATCAAGGCCCTGGCCGAGCTCCGAGTCCGGTGGTTAATTTGTGGTCTTCTGCCTGAACAGCCAGGAAGAATCCATTGGCAGAGCAAGCTGTTCTAAGGGGGAACTTGGTGTTCGGTGGAGGGAATACCCAAAGAGAAGATTTGCTGGAGTTCAGGACCTGTTTTGTGGTGTGGGGCACCTTACGTAACCTCTTTGGACCTCAGCTCCCTCATCCGAAGAGCCAAGGTAATAATAACATGTGTCTCAGAGGGTCACGCATGGGCTGCACACATCCCATCCGCACGGCTCCTGGTTCACAGCGGGCGAGCAATGGAGCTGCTGTTATTTTGAACGGTGCTGTCATTGGGTTGCACCATGTGACGCTGAGGATTTTTTAGGTCAAAAAGCTGTTGAATATCATTTCCATTTCATATGGTTCACCCTGCTGTTATGAAGCAATGGCCCTGTCTGTGATTGGCAAGCAGGGAAGGGCATATCATCCCCATTTTGCAGAGGGAGAAACTGAGGCCTAGATAGTGGGAGTGATCAGGAAGCTGGGACTGGAATCACCTGCCAGCCTCTCCCCTTGTGGCCTGCCCCTCCCTGACTCTTTCCAGCACCAGGCTGCTGGTCACTGTGGGGTGTGACTGTCCGTGGCTAGGGCTCGTGTGGACAGAGCAAACACCGACTGGCCTGGGCTTCCCCTTGGAGTTGACCCGGGCCTGGGAAATCCACTCTGGCTGTTTCCTGACACCCGGTTGTGCAATTAGAGATTGGAAACAGCAGGTGCTGCCTACCCGGGAGATCTGCCTGCTTTTCCCAACCACGTCCAGGTGTACCTGTCCCTCCTGGGAACGGGCTGGCATTCCCTGGCCAGGTCACAGGAGGCCCTCCTAGAGTTTGGACCCCCGCCCCCTCCGCCCCATTTCCCTCTGGCCCTTCTTCCTGACTCTATTCCCCTCTCATGTCTTCAGAGCCACACAGCTGCTGCTGATCCGATGGTTCTGGAGCTCTGAGGGAGAGGCAGGGGCTCAGACCTCTTCCCTGTCCTCCCAGCTCAGCCAGCTGCCTCCTGGACAGCCCCGCTCCAGCGCCCATCGCAGCCCAAACCCAACTTGGCCAACCCAAACCCTGCTCTCCTGGGCAAGCCTGTGGCTTGTCCTATACCCAGCCCAGCACCCCCGGCCTTCCTACACCCTCAGCACCTTTTGGACCGCTTACTGTTCCCCACGTATGCACGACACCTTTACTATCAGGTGCTGTTCCCTCTCCCCGCAATGCCCTTCCCCATCAGGCTAACCTCTATTCATTTTCTCTCAACTCAACTTGGGTGATTATGTGTCAACTTCGTTGAGCCATGGGGTACCCAGATATTTAATTAAACTGCTTGAGATGGGCATCAGCCTTTTCTTGCCTTTGGACATGAATGGAAACACCAGTTTTTGCTGGGTCTCCAGCCTGCCCGCCTTCAGACTAGAACTAGCCCATCGGCTCTCCTGGGTCCCCAGTTTCCAACTCCCTGAGCAGATCTTGGGATTTGCCAACCACCATAATCATGGGAGCCAACTCCTTCTAATACATTTTTTAAAATATATAGTTTATTGATTTTTTTACAGAGAGGAAGGGAGAGGGATAGAGAATTAGAAACATTGATGAGAGAGAAACATCGATCAGCTGCCTCCTGCATACCTCCTACTGGGGACGTGCACGCAACCAAGGTACATGCCTCTGACCGGAATCGAACCTGGGACCTTTCAGTCTGCAGGCGGACGCTCTATCCACCGAGCCAAACCGGCCAGGGCCTAATACATCTCTTTAAGCACATACATCCTATTGGTTCTGTTTCTCTGACGATCCTGATTCATAGTGTCACCTCCTCACTAGCTCCCCCTGCTGAGATTGCATCAGCTGTGCCCCCTTTTCGCATCCCCTGATCCACACCAGTTCCAACCCCTCCCTCTGCCTCCACCAGACTCGGAGCCCCCCCCAGACATATGGCCAGACCCATCGCTGTTGCTCTTGTGCCCACACGGCGCAGCTCAGCACGGGGATGGGGCTGCTGAGGAATGGGTGTGAGGAAATGCAGAGGGATCACCGAACAAGCTTGAGTGCCGTCACCTGTGGCTACAGCAGAGCGCCAGGTGCATGCCTGCCCGCACTGAGCTTGCGGTGGGGAAAACAGGCATTAAAGTGACTGAAGTTCCCTCTGCAAAACGGGAAGTGTGGCCGGACAGCCGAGCAAACTCCGTGAGGGTGGACAGATCTCAGGAAATGGGCCATTCTGTTTCTACTTCATTTGTGATTTTGTCAAAGAAATGAAAATTTTGTTATCTCATTTTCAAGTACTTTTTTCCCCTCCAATGTTGGAAAAGCATTTTCCCAATTTAGGAGATAGGGCAGGGCTGTGATGTTGGGGACTCGCATCTCCAGGGAAGCTTTCAGATTGCTGACCCTACCCTCAGGGTTTGTGATTCAGGAGGGCTGGGAAGCGGCTGAAAAGAGGCAACCAGCACCCAGAACCACTGGTCTAAGTCACTCACCAGCGCCATCAACCCTCGTGGGCTTGAATGGCAGCTTTGCGGTGACTTCACCAGGTGACTCCAGGCACTGCTCTGGGGCCTGTTGCCCTCTCTGCACAATGGGAGGGAGGGTGCACCTGAGACGTGGGAGTCTCCTAGCCCTTCCGGACCAGGAATCCTGGGCTTCGGGGATGGGGCTCTCGGAGCCACAGAGCAGCTCCCGGTGCTCACTGCCTGGGAGAGGGGCCCTGGAGGGGAGGGTAAGAAGACCCCCTGCAAGTAAACGGATGACCTGGAAACTTACAGCTAGGTGTTTTTTTGTGTGTGTTTTTTAAATATATTTTTTATTGATTTCAGAGAGGAAGGGAGAGGGAGAGAGAGATGGAAACATCAATGATGAGAGATTCATTGATCAGCTGCCTCCTGCACGCCCCCTATTGGGGATCGAGCCTGCAACCCTGGCATGTGCCCTTGACCGGAATCGAACCCGGGACCTTTCAGTCCGCAGGCCGACGCTCTATCCACTGAGCCAAACCAGCTAGGGCAATAGCTAGTTTTTAAAACATAAAATCCCAGATGTGAACGCAATTGCTTGTGATTTGTTCTTTCTCCTAAATAAGGACAGAAAAGTTCTGTTCCGTCCGAGGCCCCCGAGAAGGAGAAACAAGCGAAGGAAGAAAACGCTGAACCGAGGGTCAGGACACATGGGGTCCGACAGGGATGTCCCAGGGTGTGACTGTACAGCGTTCTGAATGCACGGAGGATCACTAATGGTGAGTTTTATGTTATGGTGATTGTACTAGATTAAAAATAAAACAAGGAATTGCTCGTGTTAAACGCCGCACGCCTCCTCCCTGTATGTTGCAGGGTGAATTGTGTCTCCCGAAAAGATATGTCGGAATCCTAACCACGTTCCCCGTGACGGAGGCCTCCCTGGGACGTCGGGTCTTTGCCGAAGGAATCCAGGTAAGACCAGGCGGGCCCTCATCCCCAAGGACGGCTGTCCTTCTCCAAAGATGTGAAGAGAGAGGGGCTGTCTTGTGGCTGTGGGGATGGGGATTGAGGCGCTGACACGCCTGGGGCCACCAGGAGCCGGACCAGGTAGGGAACACGCCCCCCCCCCCCCCCCCCCAAGAGGCGGCACTGGTGGTGGCCCTGCCGGTCCTTGCATTTCAGACTGCCAGCCTCCAGCCCTGGGAGAATGCATTCCTGCTGTTTGAAGCTACCAGGTTGGGGGGAGCGTTACCCTCGCCCCGAGAAACCGAGCTCTCTCACAGCGCCAGCCCTCCCGCGAAGGTGCCATAGCTCTCGCCCTGTCCCCCCTCCAATGGGGGAAGCAGCAGAAGCAGGGTGCCCCCCTGAGGACCTTCCCCCCCACCCTCCAGCCCTGCCCCACACCTTCCCCGGGCTTTACAAAGAAGTACACGGCCACGGACCCGTCATTCCATTGCCTCAGTTTTAAATATTTATTTAAAATCCAGAAGGGAAAAGGAGAGACGGAACCCACGGGGGTTTTAACACTGACATGTGGACAGAGACATAAACGGGGACAGCAGAAAAACCCAAGGACGAGACGGAGGCCAGGTCGAGACTGGCAGCAGTGGGGAACCGAGCTGAGCGAGGCCCGGGCGGCTGCGGAATGCCCTTCCCCGAAGGCCTCCGGGCGGGGCCGGGGGCCAGGGATGCAGGATGGGACAGGACCAGTGGGGCGGGTGGGCCGGAGTGAGGTATTAAATAATGCGAATCAAATCCAATTCCCCAAGAGACACAACTTGAGAGAGAAAGACAAATAAGACTTTCACATAACATCTCCCCTTCGATCACAATAATTCCTCAGTTAAAAGAACCTCAGAATCCGCCCCGGGTGCTGGCTGGTGCGCTGATGGAGGGCGATTCAGGTGGCACTGAACACCCCTATCACGCCGCACTCCGAGGTTCCCGTAGGTATTCCTTCTCCTCGGCCCACATGTACACGGGGAGCGACTGACGCTGTGTGTCTATGGGATTTAAGGACTAAAAAAGCAAGAGTGATGGCTGTGTCTTGACAGGACAGGCTCCTGGGAGGGGGGACCTTAGTGGGTGGCGTGTGGCTTCAGGAGATGGTGCCATGTTTATCTTCCACCTCCAAGGCCAGCCCTGACCCACCATTGCTCCTGTAACCGTTTCTTCAAGGTCAAGGCTTCTCCCAGGACCCTCCCACTCCGAGTGCATCCTCCGAGGGCATCCTTGGCCCAACTCCCCTCCAGGACCGTGAAGGGTTAGGTCAGAATCCTTCATGCTCAGGCCTCCCCTGCTTAAGAGGACAAATGTTTCAAAGTCTGTAAGTTAAAAGGCAAATCTCACTACTTCTGTTTCTGGCAGGGTTGTTTTGTGTGTGTGTTTTTTTGTGTTTTTTTTTCCCCCCTTTCCCTTTTTTCTTCCCCCCTCCTTAGCAGATTACCAGATGAGCACAAGGGTGATGCTAGGCAAATTTAAAAGTTCCCCAAACTTTGTCCTTTGGAGGAGAGAGAAACAGGTGGAGGAGAGCCCATGTCAAAACGTTTCTTCAAAGTCTGTGGCAAAAATGGTAGCACCTTCAGAATCTTAAATAGGGTTGTTGTTTTTCCTTAAAAAAAAAAAAAAAATCACATACACTAAGAGACGATTGCGAGCACCAGCGATTCCACAGTGGGAGGTAGCAAACGTGGGCGCCCCCAGCCCCGAGGGTCTCCTCTCCCTCGGCTTCCTTCGCTTCCCACCCCCGGCTGCTCTCTCTCACCCTCTCACCTCGTTCCCGGGTGAAAAGAATAGTAACGCACCTTCTTTGTGTTTGTTTAAATAAAATATATATAGTTCTTTCTTTCCTTTTCTCCTTTTTTCATGTCTCCTCTCTAATATTGCACATCGAAGCTCCCTGGCGGGGGACCAGCTGCCCCCTTCCCTCCAGCTGGCTGGAACGTGGGCTCTTGCTTGGGCAGGAAGCTGGGGGGGAAGGTGTGGCCGCGGAGCCGGGAGACAGGCCACGGGGCTCAGGCGGGTTGCAGGCCCAGTTGGCTCAGGCTGGCTCTTTGGTTGGTCTTTGGAGCTGTGTTGGGGTCACCCCACTCCCCGCTACCCCCCTCAGCCACTTCTACTAGGCAGACGACATCTGGGGCCCGCCCTAGGACCCTCGGGCAGGGGAGCTGCCTCTCCTGGGCCCACCTGCCCCTAAGTACCCTCCCTTTGCCTCCTCCTACTCCTCCCTTCCAGGCCTAGAGGAGCCAGGAGGTCAGAGGAAGCACGCAGGTCCAACTTCCAGGCGGTACCGCTTCCCTGATGAGGCAGGAGGGAGGTTGTCCACACTGACGATGGGCAGCTGCTGGGGGTCCTGGGTCCGGAAGGTGAAGAGCGTCTGTTGCCAGCGGCCATCCTGGACCTGAGGGCAGAAGGAAAAGAGGACACACATGTCCATCACGGGCCTCTTCGTGCATCTCTCCTCGCGGTGCCTGATGGCCACAAGGTACTTCCCCAGAGCACCCACCTGGACTGGTCCATGCAGATCGCTGCTGCTACTTTGATTCTTGTGAGCAATGCTGTAATGACTATCATTGTCCTGAACTTTTGTGCACATTTGTAATTATTTCCACACAACAAATTCTAGAAGCAGATTTGCTGGATCAAAAGATAGGTACTGTTCTGAGGCTTTGGATTTATATATCCTTCTATATCATAAAAGGCTAATATGCAAATTGACCGAAAGGCAGAACGACCAGTCGCTATGATGCGCACTGACCACCAGGGGGAAGATGCTCAACGCAGGAGCTGCCCACTGGTGGTCAGTGCGCTCCCTGAGCCAGGCTTACGGCTGGTGAGTGCAGCGGGCCTAAGCTGTCAGTCGGACATCCCCCAAGGGCTCCTGGCCTGCGCCCTCTCACAGCCCGGGAGCTCCACGATCGATTGCCCCAAAGAGGTAGGCCCCGCCCATCCGCCACAGCCTGCTGGTCTGTGGCCTGGGCCTCCCTCTGTGGTGCGATTGTAGGTCCCCCCCCAACCCCCCTGCCAATTGATTGCTCCGCCGGCCACTGGCCTGGGCCTCCCTCTGCGAGGCAATCATGGGGCGATGGCTGGGCCCCAGACCAATCGCATCGCACCCACCTTGGCCGGCCTGGCGCCAGTGGGTGTCATAGCGTGGTCGGCCGGACGGGTTGTTCCACTGTTCAGCCGTTTGGTTGATTTGCATATTATGCTTTTATTATTATAGATGTTAGTGAGGATGTGGGAAAACCAATACGCTCATTACCAGTTTTGTTTAATCTTGTGACACTGGTTTGTTTGTTTGACAACTTTATATCTCTCTCTTCCCTAACAACCTACTCTGTTTAAGGCATTTGAAAATAACCAACAATGTTAAGAGAAAAAATTAGCCCGGTCAGGGTGGGGGCAGAGAGTAGAAGTACATCCTCTATAAGCAGCCTTGCAAATAAGTGCCTTATCTACCAGCCTGTAACATTTTTACCAGCCCAGATCTTCCCTCAGAAGGTTCCCAGAGAGGAAGGTGAATAACAGCAGTTTTATAAAGCTGTCACAATAAAATTACAAATGTAAACATGATATGTAGCACACTAATATAAAAACACGGTTTTCCCACTGGTCCGTGCGTGAGGGGCCTGTGGGGGCTCCGGGTTACCTTGCAGCCATCCATGGACACTTCGGGCCTGAACTGACCCCCAGCTTCGAAAATCTGCCCGTTCCAGGCCCGGAAGCGAACTGCCCTCTTGGCTGGGGCCTGCCCGGGGCCCTCCTGCCACACGGTCATGTTCAGGCAGTGGATGGTGATATGCTGTGTCACCTCAGAGCTTAGCAGGTGCAGAAAATTCATCTGGACTCGGCTGACGGCAAACTCGACCTGTGGAGGAGACACAGCCGTGGGGCGGGGTTGGGTCTGGCTGGGATGCCCAGAGCCCTCAGAAGGTAAGCTCTCAGGGAGAAGCCAAACCACGTTCCCGGACGTGTGCTCCCTAAAGAGACAGGGAAATTGCGGTCTGTGTGAGCTGGTCCAGAGCCAGGGAGCAGCAAGGAAGGGGAAGAGAGAACCGAAGCCAGAGTCGGAGCTGTGAAGGGCCTGATGCAGTCTTACCCGCGCCCCTCTCCACTGTAGGGGACGGGGGTCTTTGGAGCTCAGCTGGGACCCAGAGGCCCAGAGAGGAAGAGGATCTTGCCCAAGATTGAGAGGCTCTCAGAGTAAAGAGGAAATGAGCAGCGCCCTTCCTACCCTTTCTAAGTCTCCATATCCCTGAGGGGTGAGCTGGGGGTAGAAACGCCAGACCTGACCACAGACAACGGGACAGGATTTACGGCCTCAGTGGTTCTAGTGTGAGCACTGACAGCTGGGTCTGGGTGTCTGTCATGCGAGCACCTGCCGTAAGTTTTGATCCCACCCACTTCAAAGGCGCCGTCTCTGATCGGCACGTGGCCAGTCACAGCCAGGTGAGAGCCAGACCGCCTCCCCCACGGAGGCTCTTGGTTGCTTTCAATAACTGACCATTGGGGCCACCTGTCCTTTCTCTTCCTGTGCTTTGAATTCCCACTGTTACGTTTTAAATCCACCAATAGCACGAGCCCGCGGAACCCCAGGTGCAGCCCCAGGGGAGCTACGTGGTTTCCAGTCTTGTAATCAAGGGCATCTCACATCATCATAAAAACTGTGAGGGCTGGTCCAACCACAACGTCGGATATTGACAGATTGAGACCGGCACCCCACAGTGGTTCATTGTTCCCCGTGGGGTGGAGACTCAGAGGGGCAGTGACGCTGCCAACCCAGGGGCCAGCTCCGGCCTCACCCCTCTGCCACGTCGGAGTCAGAGGGGAAAGGGCCTGCTGGACCGGGAGCTCCGGCTGTGGGGAGAGTGGCGAGGCTGCTGTGTTTCGTGTTGAATCCCGGCACATGGCAGGGTCTGGACTAGTTGGCCAGCTGGCTCCTGAAGACTCCAAACTCTGGGTGGGGGAGTGGTCACACTGCCACCGCCTGCCTTGGCTTATTGTTGAGTTGCCCTGAGCCACCTAAAATTCTCAGCCCAAAGAGGGGCACCTGGTAAGCGGGCAGTGAACATTCATTTAATAGTTGCGCGCCCAATTCTGGCGGCTTGCCCCTGGGGAGCGGCCCCCTGACTTGTTTTGTGCTGACGGCTCATGGTTCTCCAAGCCAGGCCAGCTTGGCCAACGACGCTGCTTTAGGTATTAGGCAAAAGGTCCTACTTGAAGAGAGAACCACTGGCCTCAGACGAGTCAAAGGGGTTTGGATTTAAAACAATTCATCCTCAACGTACAGATGAAGAAACGGAGGTTCAGAAATGGGAGATGACTTCCCCAAGGCCAGGCAGCCAGACCAAAACCTGGCTGGGCTGTGGCCCGGGCAGGGTGGGGGCAGAGAGGGCCAGCCAGCGGGGGGCCGGGAGCAGACGGGTACCTTGGAGGCCGTGATGGGCTTGAGACACGTCTGCCCACCGTGCGTGAAGTTGCAGGAGACTTCGATGGTGTCGGACGAGCAGCCAAGGTTCGGATCCACCCAGTAGGTGCCTGCAGGAAGCAATGGGGTGCTGGTGTATGTGTGTGGGAAGGGGCCCAGGGCTTGGTTCTGAGGTGGGCCCCCCACCTTGTGACCCCTGAGCTCCGGTTGGATATGAAGTCAGGGACGGGGGAGCAGAAAAGGGATTCGTGAGCCACAGATCTCTGAGCAGAGCCCCTGGAGGGGCACAGAGCTGAGCACGAGAGCAGTGGCTATTGGGAAATGTCCACTTTCCATCGGGGACACTGAGGTAGAGAGGCTGAGCCGCTTGTCCAAGAGATTTAGGGATGATGTAGTGGAATGGTTTCTCCACGGAGGCGAGTGATACCCCTAGGCTGGCTGGGGGACCCATAGATGTCCCCAAGTATCGAGAACTTGAAGCTGTGGAGGCTCAGACCTTGGGCTGAGCCAGGACCTCAAGGGGCTGATGGCTCTCTACCCGCTTCGCACCTGCCCCCATCCCTTCTGCACTTCCTCCACCCCTCTGCACCTGCCCTCACCCCCTCTGCACCTGCCCCCATCCCCTCTGCTGGCACCTGGTTGCCCCACTGAGCTTCTGAGGGAGCCACAGGTGTCGCAGCTGGAAGAGTGGGCCACCCAGCCACTGGCCACCTTCTCGGGCAGCGAATGGAAGGGTGCTCAGGGCGGTGCGGTGGCTGCCCGGCTCACAGGGCCTACATTCGAATCGGGTCTGTCTGCCTCCAAAGCCATGGTCCTTCCAGGGACGACATTAGCTCACACGGACAGAAGGGAATCGGATGAGGTGCGGAGCCCCCTCCCGGCCTCTCCTGGCCCTCGGGGGCTTTTCCTGCCAAAGCTCTGGCCTCCTGCACTGACATGACTGTCCCTGTTTGACATCTGTAGGCTCCGGAAGGATGGGACCCCTCTTCTGAAGCACAAGGCCTGGCTCTGGGGCTCAGCAACTGCTGGTTGAGTGAGTAAATGTGCCATCTCTCTTGAGGACTGAAACTCGGCCCTGCTCCCCCGGGGTCCCCTCGGCCCCGTCCCACCCCACCCCAGCCAGGAAGTGAACTCCTAAGATCCCAGGCCCCCGTACCATCTGCCATCTTCTGCTCGCAGTCCATGAGGTCCCGGCAGACCCGGGCGGGGTTCTCTTTGGTGCCCAGGGGCGTCTTAATGCTCTGGATGAGGTGGCTGAGGTAGTGTAAGGTTTTAAAGATCTCCCCTCCCTGGTCCAGCACCAGCCGGTCCGGATGGCTGGAAACCTGTGGTGAGGAGAGAGCCATCAGCCCCTTGAGGTCCTGGCTCAGCCCGAGGTCTGAGCCTCCACAGCCCCAGGGGCATGGTTGGAGCAGGCGTTGGGTCTACTCTACTTAAAGAAATTGGGGTTCAGGGATGGACTGGGGGGGTGCTGTCATGGGGGCTTAGAGGCTTGAGAGGAGCGGAGGGCAGCCTGGTCTCTGGTGCAGGGTGGGCAGGTGTCCACGAGCAAGGCAGCCAGGTGCGCAGAACACTGGGGAATGGCCCCAAATCCTTCCAGAAGGGGTTGGAGGAGGTCTTGCCCCTGACCCTCGTACCCCCCATGGAAGAAAAATAATGGGCTCATCCATGCTGCCCTGGATTGTGAGCCCCCAGAGAGCAGACTGGCATCAACTTTCCCAGCACCCAGGTCAGGACACATGGAAATGCATGTAGGAGGTCTGAGCTGGCGGGCATGGGGGTGAGTTCCCTATGGGGGAAGGAGGCAAGGCAGCAGAGGGCACTCCTGACAGGGGTCTGACTAGAGGACCCCGAGAGCCTTCTCAGGCTGGAGCCCCGGAGTTGAGATGACGATAGGCCGGGGGGCTTAGCAGAGCCCTGTGGGATGGCCATGAGCTTCCTGCTCCGGGCAGACTGTGGCCTGAGCCGTGGGAAGCTGCTGTGGGTGCTGGGCCAGGCGAGCATCTTCCTGACTCGGGCCAGCAAGAACGCTGACACCCTGCGGGGGCTTTGGAGGAAAAAGGGCTCAGGGACTGGCTGTGTGACCTTGGCTGTGTCGCCATCTACTCCGAGCCTCAGCCACATCCTCCCCCAACTGTGGTTGTGAGATGCCCGCCAGGGCTATGGAGGGCTCGGTGCAGGCCACGTGAGTGGGTCAAGGACCACACGTTATTTCTGTTTCCCCCAGGAAAGGATCCCACGTGGCAGGGCTCCTGGCGGTACCTCTGCTCTCAGTGCTCCATTAGTGTCCATCCACGTCTGGAAAGCTGCCCCAAGGTCATCTTGTTGCTGTGCAGGGAGAAGACAGGGTATGCATCCTGGACCCCCAGGGTCTGAGCGCCCCCTCTCCACCCCACCCTCCCAGCAAGGTCCTGGCTAAGGCACAGGCCCTCTGTGGAACTCTGTCCTTCCTCCCCAGGCAAACAGAGTCTGGCCCTTCCACACCCTTCCTTGAGGCACTTTGTAGCTCATCACCCTCAGGTTTAAGTCCAAACTCCTCAGCATGATTGCAAGACCCAGCCTGAGTGCTGTGGCCTCTGGCCCTCCTCTCTCCCACATCTATTCTGTGCACAACACACTACCATACGTCCAAGTCCTACATGCCATGTTTTATCTAGCCACGGGACCTTTGCACATGCTGCTCCCATCCCTGGAACACTCTTCCTCCCTCCAGTGCTCCATGTGGCTCCCTCCTAGTCCAGTGGTTCTCAGCCAGGGGCGATGATGCCCCCTAGTGGACATTTGACAATACCTGGAGACCGTTTTGGCTGCCACAACTGGAGGGTGGAGGGTGCTACTGGCATCTAGTGAGTAGAAGCCAGGGATGCTGCTAACCATCATACAATGCACAGGACAGCCACTCCAGCAGAGTCATCTAGTCCCAAATGTCAGAGGCACACAGGGCCCCCAACCTGCTCTCTCCTGAGACTCAGAATCTGATACAGGAGAATCCTCAGCAATCCGCCGACCTGCACCAAGTGTACCACCAGGACCCAGGAGCCGGTGGCTGGAGCGCCTTCCTGGGGTCACAGGGCCACATCCCAGCTAAAGTCTGGGTTTCCTGCCTCTGTGGCCTCAGGACCCAGGGTCCAATATGGAGTGACAAAAGGACCCAGGCATCCCCACGCCCAGCTTAGGGTGCTCGCCACTGTGGCCAGGACCGGGGTCAGCTGCCAACCTCCCCTTCCCCAGGCCTTCCCCAAGTAGACAAGAGAGAATGCTCTCTGACTTACAAAGTGGATAGGTCTCCCTGGAGGACCCTGCAAAAGAAGGGGCCGGGTCAGTATTTGACGGGGACTCGGGGCTCGATCTCAGGGACTGTCAGGAGCTTACAGGGGCTGACAGGGCATGAGAGGGTCCACCGGGATGGCCTACTCTCTCTCCCGGAGGCCTGGCCCCACCCGATGGCCTACACTCTCCCGGAGGCCTGGCCCCACCCGATGGCCTACTCTCTCCCGGAGGCCTGGCCCCACCCGATGGCCTACACTCTCCCGGAGGCCTGGCCCCACTGGGATGGCCTATCAGAGTCCAATGGGCACCGAGCACGCAGTTACCTACCGGTGGGCCAGGTCGCCCTCTGGGGCCGGGAGGACCCTGGAGGAAGAGGAGAACAGTGAGGCCCTGGTCAAACGCCTTCCATCTTCCCCCACCCGGGGCTCCTGGAGCCGACCTAAGACCCAGGGACAATGGTGACCCTGGTACAGATGGGTACAGACGGGATGACGGGCCCAGGAACCCAGAGTGCCTGCCCCAGTCCCACTCCCCCACCCACCGGCCCTCACACCCGAGCCCACTCACCCTCGGACCTTGCAGTCCCTGGATGGAGACAGAAGCGGGAGAGAGAGTTAGGAGACCTGGCTGAGCCGTGCTCATATCCCTGGAAATCCTTCCTCCCCCATCCCTGTAGCCCGGCCCCCAACCCATCCACTCACCATGTTCCCTTGGCTGCCTTTGTCGCCTTTTGGACCCTGCAATAAATGATGGCCCCGTGAGAGAGGGCTCAGAGGGAAGCCCCATTTCCCAGATGGGGAAACTGAGGCCCAAGCTAGCTCTGGGTAACAGGGACAATCTGGAACCAGGAAGGCAAGGGGAACCAGTGGTCTTTGGCCAACCTCCTGCACATACCGGGCGTCCTGAAGGTCCCAAGATTCCAAGGGGCCCGATGATGCCTTCTTTTCCCTAAAGGAGAGAGAAAGGCTTGTGTGTCCTTGTCCCAGGGACTGGGGGATAGTCACAGGGACAGGAGGGCAAAGGGCACTGTGCATGTCCCAAGGGAACAGAATGGAGGCTTCCTTGGACAAAGGCCAGGCCATGCACCTCCTGAGCCCTCCCCCCCCCCCCATGTTCCTGGGGGTGGGCTACAAGAGTGGGGTGAGGGGAGCAGGTGAAAGGGGGGCTGGCAGGAACGGCATAAGTAAAGGTGTGGAAGTGGAAAGGAAGACTGTGGGCAGAGGGGCTTAAGACTGAAGGGGCCCAGCTGATGGCTGGCCAGCCTTCGACTTAGGGCCACTATCCCTGCTGGGACAGAGAGGAAGGGGACTCACCATCAAGCCAGGAGGCCCCCGAGGCCCCTGGATGCCTTTGAAGCCGATGTCTCCAGGGGGTCCCTGTGGGAGAAAGAAGTCTGTCTGTGTCCAGTGGCCACTCAGGGGCCCCCGCAGCTTTCCCAACCCCTGGCTAACCTTTGGCCTCTCTGTCAAAGTAACGAAGTTCACAACTATGAAGCAGGTACCGGTATGCAGGCTCAGGGCTGTGTGGTGTATGTCTCCAGTCTTACTTAATTATTACAGCAACCCTCTACTGTTATTATGCCCATTTTTCAGATGAGGAAACTGAGGCTTGGAGAGACCAAGTGAACTGGCCTGAGGTACACAGCTGGTAAATGGTGGAACTGGGCTTAGAACCCAGGTTGGCTGGAATGTGAGTCCCCGGGACAAGATGCCCATGCTTGGTTCTGGTCATGTAAGTGCTCGAGAAAAGTTTGTTGACAGAATAAATGAACGAGTAGGTAGATGGACGGGACCCCAACAGAAACAGTGGGGTGGGATTCTGTACCTTGGGTCCGAAGAGGCCAGCTATCCCTGGGAAGCCCATCTCGCCAGAGTCACCCTGTGGGGAGAACAGGATGAGATGGTGTGAGTGGGGCCAGGACAAGGGTGCCTCAAAGTCACCTGGGACCCCTGGGCCTGCCTTTTCCCAGGGACATCAGCCACTCTAACATGAGATGATCAGATGAGTATGAACAGTTCACAAACCAGAAACCAGGTCAATCTGGGTTCCTGGGTTGGGGGGTGGTGGGGAAAGAGCCTGTGGCCTCTGTCAGATGGGAAAGCAGAGGCCAGCTCAGGGATTCCACGAGGAACTCTCCAGAACACTCAGGATCGCCTGTCTCAGGCCTTCAAGGAAGAGAATGAAAGGACCCACAAACCATTCCCGACCCATACAAGGAATGATCCCCTAAAAGGATCCCAGTAGCTGGGGGCCTATGTGCCAGGCACTGTGCATGCACTGTCATACATGCATGTCCCACACCAGCCTGGCTCAGAGAGGGCAAGAACTTGGTTCAAAGTCACACAGCCATTATGTTGGGGAATGCACCAGCTCCAGGTCAGCTGGGAATAATTCGAGAGGCCTGGAGTATATGGTAGGTGTACGTTAGCTTTGAAAGAGATTGCCCAGCTGTTCTCCAAAGCGGCTGCACCAAGTTCCATTCCTATGGGAGTTCCAGTTACTCCACACCCTTGCCACCACTTGGCATGGTGAGTCTTTTAAAATGTTCACCATTCTAATAGGTGTGCAGTAGCATCTCATTGAGGTTTTAATGAGCATTTGCCTGATTAATAATATTGATCTTTTTTTTCCACATGTACTTTTTTTTTGCCATATGTATATCTCTTTTGATATGTGTATTCAAATATTTTGCCCAGCTTTTTAGTTGAGCTGCTTCTTTCCGTTTTATTGAGTGTTGAGAGTTCTTTATATATTCTAGATATAAGTCCTTTATCAGACATACGATTTGTGCTCCTCCTAGTATGTGGCCTGTCTGTTCTCTAAACAGTGCCTGTTGAGGGGCAAAAGTTTTAATGAAGTCAAATTGATACAATTTCCTTTTATGGATCATGCACTATTCTTTTTATATATTCTTAGATTCAGTTCCCTACAATTGTATTGAGATGCCTGGGCTGGATGGCCTAGGTTGCAGGTTTGATCACCGGTCAGGCCACATACAAGCATCAACCAATGAATGCATAAATAAGTGGAACAATAAATCAATGTCTCTCTCTCTCTCAAAATAATTAATAAAAGTTTTTAAACTGTATTGAGAATTTTTGTATCTATTTATGAGGTATATTGGTCTGTAGTTTTCTTTCTTTGTAATTTCTTGTCTGACATCAGGGTAATGTTAGCCTCCCAGAATGCATTGGGAAGCATTCCCCTTTTGGGAAGAGTTTATGCAGACTTGGTATCATCTCTCCCATAAATGCTTACTAGAATTCACCAGTGAAGTCATCTGAGCCCAGGGTTTTCTTTGAGGGAAGCTTTTAAATTACAGATTCAATTTCTTCCATCTGTGTTAGGCCATTGATCTGGCTGTGATCCGCCTCTCCTCATTCTGAAGGGACCACTCAGATCTCATCTCTCAGCCTCCTCCCACCCACTCCGCTCAGGGGAGGCAGCGTGGCAGCTGGGACCCAGGGATCGTGCTGCTCTGCCCTGTCACAGAGCAGGCAGGTGGCTTCTGGGTCCGTGCGTGCGCATGTGTGAGCGTCAGTATTTGTGTGTGCATGTGAGCGAGTGAACATGTGTATTTCCTGGGGTTCACTCACCGGCTGGCCTTTGGATCCAGGCTCCCCCTGGTTCCCAGGAAGACCTGTTCCGCCCTCTGTCCCCCGCTTACCGGGGGGACCCAGCTGCCCAGGTAATCCACTTTCACCCTTTAGGAAACAGACCAAAGTGAGCAGTCAGAGGGGGAAATGGTTCCAGGGGAGGGGAAGGGGGAACCTAGGAGGCAGCACAGAGACTCCACAGGGTCAGTGGAGACCTCAGAATGGTGGGGTCCACCTGTGGCGGGGCCTCAGAACGCCAGCCTCCTTAAGAGGAAAGTAAGTCTCTTTACTCTGGCGTCCCCTCCACTCTCCACTCGGCCTCTCCTCTTTATTGTTCCTTCCCAACAGACCATGCAGTTGCCACCTGCACACCTGCACTCACACCGCTCCTCCCGCCTGAAAACCACCTCCCTCTTCTCCTTTAAACCCGCCCTGGGCCAAGGCCACCTCTCCCCCTGCCTGCTGTCCTCTCTCCCCAACTAAACCTTGAGCTCAGGAAGGACGAGAGCCATGCCTATCTCACTCATCTCAATCTTCTTCCTTCATATCTAGCCCTGGGCTCGTACTGACTCATGGCTCCCCGCCCCCCCTATCCCTCAAGGAAGCTTTTTATAAAGATGCCTTAGAGGAGGGTCCCAGGGGCAAACAACATCTATTGTTCTACAAAGGCCCACAAGAGGGCGCCCACGGACAACTCAACAACCAGTTAAAGGGCCAGGGCCAGGGAGAGGGCAGTGTTTATAGCTACCTGAACAAACTACCCTTGAAGTTAGGTGGAAGCTTGGACAGGAGCCCCTGGGAAAGGTGGGCAATGTGGACTCCATTTTCCCACAGGCCCTGGGACATGGGTGCCCATGTCGGCATTATAGTCAAAATCATTCTAGAACCCACGGCAGAAAGGGTGAAGGGGGGATAAGCGTATTAGTAAGTGTCTGACCTTGAATCCTGGGGGTCCCTGTGCTCCAGGCAAGCCGGCCACACCTGGATTTCCTCTCTTCCCAGCAGGACCCATGGGGCCAGGAGTCCCATCAGCTCCTTGCTCCCCCTGGAAAGAAAGAGGGCAAGGAAGATCTCTCATGTTTTGGGAGAGGCAGCCAAGGAGGCGGGGTGGCTCAAAGCCTGGGGGGGACTCTAGGCGGAGCTGGGGTCAGGGAGGTCAAACTCCAGCATGGAGGTCACCCCCTCTACCCCCGCTACCCCGCTGTGTGAAGATGGCTGGACCAGAGGGATAGAGGAACTGAAGACTTGAGCGTAGGGAAGGGGAGGGGTCTTAAAAGCCAGAAGCTCATCCACTGGGCAGGGGATGCCTTCTGGGTGCTGGCATGGAGGAGAGATGGTCGGGAGGGCCCCGCTCCCAGGTCTCAAGGGAGGAGGCCATTGCTCACTCGGGGAACCTCTGGGTATGTGGGTTCTGCCCTGCTCCTCCTGCTCCATGGCCCATGGCCCATGGCAGCTCCCTCCCCGCCATACACACACCTCATCTCAAATGGAGGTGCCCAAGTCCTGCTCACCTGCTGTCCCAGTCGACCATCCCTGCCAGGAAGCCCATCTGGTCCAGCGACACCTTCAGGGCCCTGTCTCCCCACCACGCCCCGGGGCCCCGGCAGCCCCTGCAGGCCCTGGGGGTACACAAGAAGCGTTTGAGGGTTTCTGGGGAGGGAAGGGCGGTGGGTGGGGGAGGAGAGGCTGTGGGCCACTCACCTGGATCCCCCTCCGTCCTGGAGCCCCGGCCTTGCCTTGCTTTCCCTTTGGTCCCTGAAAAACCAAGGGCCGCCTGATGGAGGTCGCCTGAAGGTGCGGAACCCCAGGAGCTCTAGCAGCAGGGCACTGAGAGGGTCAGGGGCCCAGCCCCTCCACCGCTCGGACCTCAGCATCTGAATCTGCAAAAGGGCCCGAGTGCCTGGCCTGGAGGCCCAGCGGCAGAGCTGGCCTTGGAACCTGCCGGCTGTCCCTGACCCGCTCCGGGCCTGTCTCTCACCGGTCCCGCTGCAGGGGCTCTGGGCATTGGCAGCTTCCCGGTGGGAGCCTGAGCCCCCCGCTGGCCGGTTCCCCCGCTTTGCTATGGCCCTTCCAGCCCTGCCTCCTCCTTGCTGTGTGCTGGGGCCAGACTCTCCCCTTCCCAGGGCCCCAGTGTCCCGCGTGGACACCCAGCCCTCTTACCTCTTCCCCTTTCGATCCTTTGGGTCCCGGTCGCCCCCGGGGTCCCGGATGCCCCTGCAAACCAAGGTGAGATGACGCAAGGCAGCCCCAGGATTCTCTCCCGGGGAGGGTGGCCAGTCTCCGCCTGGAGGGGGAGGGTGGGGAGGGGTTTGGGGGTGCAGGCTCTGGGGGTGCCCCCAGGATCAGGGCAGAAGAAACCAGAATGGGCTGCCCCAGGCCCTCCTGCAGGGAGGGTCCCTTTAAGCTTTAAAGGGCCCATTCTTCAATTTCCCCCATAGCGGCTCCACCCCCCTCAGGGCAGGAGAGGGGACAGGGCAGGAAGCACCACTCACGGGAAGGCCCTGCTGGCCCGCATTTCCACAGAGGCCGGGTACACCCTCCTGTCCCTGGAAGTCAAGGAGAGACAGGTGAGGGGCCCATTCTGGAGGGGGCGACTTTCAACCCGGAGGAGCCCCGGGGAGCCCTTGCTCTTCCTAGCCTGTGTCACGGTCCCTCTGAGCCTCAGCTTCCCCACCTTAGAGCCTGCTGAGGGCCCAGGGCTCACGTATGCATTCCGTGGCTGGGCTCCTGCTTCTGCTCCCTGCTTCTGCTGGGAGGGCCGTCCGGCACAGATGGGGAGACGGAGGCCCTCACAGGGAGGGGTCTTTCTCCCCCACGGCCCCCTCTCTCTCCCTCAGAAAAGTCTCGGGCCAGGCCCTACCCCTTTCAGCATGAATTACACCCCGAGCCCTCTTTCAGGGGCCTGTGCTCCAAGCCTGGGCACTCCTGGTGGGAGGAAGGGCTTGTGTCCAGGTGAAGGCTGTTCTGATCCCAGGTAGCACGTGCCAGGGGAGGGGCCTGGGGCCGAGGCACGCCCCCTGTAACACTCGCACCGCAGCCAGCAGGGGGCGCTCCGGTACTTACAGGGTATCCAGGGTCCCCTGGCTCCCCGCGGTCTCCTCGATCACCCACAGGGCCCTGAAGGACGAGGACAACAGCAGCAATGGGCCTCCAGGTGCAGGGGATGCCTGACTGACCTGGGCCTCATTGGCCACGCCCTCTACGGAGCTCCAAGCAGCCTCCCCCCTGCTCAGCCTCCCCCTCCCCACACAGCAGGAGGCCGGGGTCCACCTTAGCCTTGGTCCAGGGGATGAAAGTTGGAGGGGGCGCTTACCGGATCTCCAGGTGGCCCGGGGGGCCCCTCGGCCTTGCCGTCCTCGCCCTGCTCCCCCTGTGGACACAGAAGCAGCTTTAGGACAAACCACCGGCTCTTGGTGAATCTGGGCGATTCCAGACACTCCACCCACACTGGGGCCGGAAGGGTCTTCCTCAGAGATGGAGACCAGCCTATTAGGGTTACAGGTGGGAGACAGGCCAGAGAGGGAAGGGGCCGGCGTGGGGTCAAAGCCAGGCCTGAGCGTGGAACCAAGATTGTGGCACACACAAGAGTGCTTGTTAGCATCCCCCCTGAGCACCCCCAAACCAACGCCTCCGGCTGTGAGCTCCCTCGTGGTCAGGTAGCTCTGAGCTAGTGGTCACACCCTGCTTTGCCCAGGACCTTGGAGCTCCTCTTCCCAGCTGAGAGATGGGGGTGGGGTGAAGGGGGCAAGAGAAATACCATGGAGGGGGTGGGATTTCATGAAATGATGCAGCACTCCTTGCATGATGCTCAGCAGGGAGTGACAATAATCCCAACAGCTGGCGTGCGTGGGCACTGCCACAGGCCGGACACGGGCTCTCGCTGAGTCCTCCCAGCAGCCCTATGAAGTGGGCACTGTTAGTATCCCATTCTACAGATGAGGACACAAAGGCACCGAGAGGTGATGTGAGCTGCTCAGAGCTACTCAGCCCTCAATAGAAGCGCCCCTTTCTGCAATCAAGTGGGCCAATAACCGGCTTTAGGATGAACCTCCGAGCCTCGACGGGAGCCCCAGAGGAGGCCCTGGGCTGCCCCAGGTTGCACTCAGCAGGGGACCACCTTAGGGGATTTTGTCCGTCAGACAGTCTCCGGTCTGCAAAGTGGGACCGGAACGCCTAGCAGCCTTGCTCTGAGGGCCCAGGGAGGAAAGGCTCGTGTAGCTGTCAGCACGCTACCGCACACAGTAGGGCTCAGTCCGTGGCTGTAAGATTGCTGCTGCTGATAATAACAAGAGCAGGACAATGAGTGGCATAGATGTAAGCGGAGTTTAGAGCGCAGGTGCTTGGGCCATGGCAGACCACACGGGGCCCGGGTCCACCTGTCGGACAGGTGGCTGGACGCCACATGCCAGCTACATGGAAGGTGTACACAGAACAGCAAGTGGCAGAACCTCAGGCCTCAGGATGTCCCAGCCTCAGACAACACTGGGGTCGCCTCCCATGGGGCGCATTCTGGGCAGGGGACTCAAGCCAGGGCACCTCTGAGCCCCCTCGCTGTCAGCAGGGATGTGAAGGGGAGGGCGGAGAGGCAGCAGAGAGGGGAGCTGTGCCGGGGGCTGGAGCCCATCCCAGGCACGAATCAGGCCCCAAGGCTGGCGGCGGGAGCACCTTGGCCCGGGGCCTCTGTGGCTCCTGCGGGCAGACATGGAAGGCAGGAGGGATTTGGCCCCAGGCCTAGAACCGGTTGTACCCAGGAGGGTGGCCCAGGGCGTGGGGCTTCCCTCTCTGCCCTGTCCACTCTCTATGGCTCTGTCTGGGGGCTCGTCCCGCTGTGGGGGGAGGCTGCTGGACGGGGGACTTGGGGAAGGGGCCGTGTTCACCTAGCGAGTTCTGTGTGCCAGGCATTTTAGGAGGTATGCCTCATACGTTGTCTCATAGAACCCACCCCTATGCCGCTGCCACTGCTGCCCCACTTTACAGATGGTGAAACTGAGGCCCAGGGAAGGAAGGGTCTTCGCCAAAGCCACACAGAAATCAAGGGGCGGTCTGGGCCAAAAGCCAGCTATAGCGATCTCTCCCTCTACCCCGCATTGAGGCTGTGGTCTGAGGATGCATTTTTAGCAGCAGAGAGAGCTGGGGGAGCCCCTGCCACCCTTCTCCCTCTTCCTAGGGCAGGGGTCCTCAAACTTTTTAAACAGGGGCCCAGTTCACTGTCCCTCAGACCGTTGGAGGGCCGGACTATAGTTTAAAAAAACAACAACTATGAACAAATTCCTATGCACACTGCTAAGTCGGCTGCTAAGCAGGACAGGCAGCAGCGGCAAAAACACCCGGCGGGCCGGATAAATGTCCTCGGCGGGCCGCATATGGCCCGCGGGCCGTAGTTTGAGGACCCCTGTCCTAGGGTCTCATCCCATCACCCCAACCCCTCTGCCACTGCCTTCGTGGATACATATCCCACAGGGAATTTTCCAGTGAACAGCATATTGGCTCACCGAAGCATGTGCCTCTGGCTAGAGAAGCTAGGTCTGGCCTGAGACAGAGTCTGAATCCTGGTCCCGCCACCCTCCCACTGACACGGAGCTGGTCCCGGAGCGCCACGGAGACTGGGTTTCTCCACCTGTCATGTGGGACTCTGATGCCTCCGTGTCGAGGTCAGGACGAGGATGAGGGAGAATCATGTGGAAAGAGCTTGTAGTTGGCTCTTACGCTTCGGAGGGCAGGTCTCCCCAGGACCCTGCTCTCTCTTCCCTCCCAGCCTGTGGTGGACTATTCATCGATGTTACTATTTTTATTTTTGAGCTCATTAGGGCATCATTCCGCAGCTCCCACACTAGATAAATCATCATGAATCCATACATGCCTGTTGCATTGCCGGCCAATGCATGACCAAACGGATCATACCATGCGAGTCAGAAAATGCGTCTGGCTGACATATAGGTGATGTCTGGCTCAGCCTTCCCAAGGTACCCGCCCACTTAACAGATGAGGCAATCAAGGCTCAGGGAATCCAGGGGCCCCACCCAAGGCCCCAGCAGACTTATAGCAGACTTGGGATTTGGGTTCCACTCTCAGCAGCCGTAGGGACTACTTCTGGGGCTGTAGCTGGCCCGGAGCAGAGAGGAACCCCCCTTTTTTAGGGTCTGTGTTAACTCCTCCTGCACCAGACTGTGAGGGCCCAGGGGGGACTCTGGGAACCGAGAGGCACTTGCTGCGGTTTCCCGAGTGATGTCAGAGCCTGTGGCTCACTCTGATGGCAGAACTGTTCCTCTCCAAGCGGGAGGATGGGCCAGCTGGCCAGCAAGCCGGGCCAGGGTGATTCACCCACAGCGGGAGGTAGTTAGTGGGGAGCTGACTCGACAAAGTGAAGGAGGGCCGAGGAGGCAGCGGGGCGAGGAGGCAGCGCGGCCGCCCGCTAGCGAACCTTCCAGCTGAGCCATCGGGAGAGGAGGGAGGAAAGGAAGAAGGAACCTAGAGCCGCTAACACAGGACTCAGCGATGGTCTCAGGGCCAGCGTGGCGCTGCCGTGGGTTCTGACCCAGGCCTGATGCCCTGGACCTCTGGCGGTCCCACCTGCACAGTGGGGGCAGGGCACACCCATCAGCAAGGTTCCTTCTAGCAACTCCTCTTCCTTTTTTTTTTTCTAATCCTCATCTGAGGATATTTTTTTCTATTGATTTTTTTTTTTTTTAGAGAGAATGGAAGGGAGGGGGAGAGACAGAGAGAGAAAAACACATCGACTGGTTGCCTCCTGCACGTGCCCAACCAGGGCCGGGAATTGAGCCTGCAACTGAGGTATGTGCACTTGACGGGAATCGAACTCAGGACCCTTCAGTCCATGGGCTGACACTCTATCCACTGAGCCAAACTGGCTAGGACACAACTCCTTTCCTTTATGGCATCTGGAGCCAAGGGCGGGGGGCTCCGCCTCGTGTGCTCCTCTGTGGTCAGTAAATCTGACTCCTGCGTCCTTCCCGAGCCCCCTCCTGGCTCTCGCTGGGTGACCTCATTCCCCAGCAAGGCTCCGGCTCCCCTGTGCATGGGGGTGAGGGAATCCGTACTTTTAGTCATTGCGTGACTGCTGTCTACTTGCCTTGCTGGACCGAAAGCCCAGGAGGACAGGGACTGGGTCTGTTTTGTCCTGGTGCCGGGCTCAGAGACCACACCCCGTACATGCGTGGGGCATAGGTCTGAGGGCTCCTGCCTGCTGGCCGCCGTGGTGTGAGCAGGGCTGAGCCTGCTGTGAACGTCCCGTGCCGTCCCAGCCACAGTGCCCAGGGGCTCGCTCCTGCCGGCCCGGGTATCAGGGAGCAGCTGCTTCCCACAACCCAACACCCACCTTTTCGCCCTTTGGTCCCGGAGGCCCGAGGGGTCCCACGGTGCCTTTGTGTCCCTGCAGGAAACAAGAAGGCGAGGCATGAGGTGAGAGCATGGGGGCGGGAGGACTCGGGAGGGACTTGATGAAGGTCAGGGACTCGGAGATGGAGACACTGGGCTGTGCCGCTGGGGCCTGGCTCTGCCCCAACTGGCTGTGTGACTGCTGAGCAAGCCCCGGCCTCTCTGGGCCCTGGCCTCCTAGGCTGGCCGTGTGGGTCCCAGATACACCTCCAAGGGTGGGTCCGCTTGGGTGGTTGAGGGCTCTGACCTCCGTGCCCTGGAGCAGGCCTGGGGCAAGACCGTGGGAGAGCTGGCGTGTCCTCTGGGGCAGGGGCAGAAGGCTTACCTCGAGGGCTTGCCCAGTCCCTGGTCAGACCGCACATATGGGTTCCCCCATGGGTACCCAGCACCCTCTCTTCCAGTTTCCATCTCCTTTGCCTCTCTCGCCTGCTCTCCACCCCGCTCCTCCCCTCCCTGCTGGACCTCTTACACACACAGGACCCACCGCTAACTGAGCAAGCTGCCAGGTCTTGCACACACCCTGAGCCTCCCCGAGCCTCTGATTCCCTCTCTGAGCAAGCCCCGTGCCGCGCCGGGGCCTGGCGTCCCAGATGTGCAATGTGGGTTTGGCTCAGCCACCTCCAGGAATGCCAACTGGGATGCCAAACCGGGCCACGGCTCTTTCCTCCCACAGAGCGCAGAGACGAGGTACACGGGGCACCCAGAGAGGGCGAAGGACTCAGAGAGGGTGCAGAGGGAGGATCTCTGTCCACCCCACCCCGCCTGGCCACCGATGGGCCCCCACCCCACCCCGCCTGACCACCGATGGGCCCCCACCCCACCCCGCCTGACCACCGATGGGCCCCCACCCCACCCTGCCTGGCCACCGATGGGCCCCCACCCCACCCCGCCTGACCACCAATGGGCCCCCACCCCACCCCGCCTGACCACCGATGGGCCCCCACCCCACCCCGCCTGGCCACCGATGGGCCCCCACCCCACCCCGCCTGGCCACCGATGGGCCCCCACCCTGGTGTGTGGGCCCAGGTGCTCCCAGGGGCAGGGGAGACTAGGACTCTCCAAGGGCCGCAGGGCTGGCCCCCAGGTGGGAGGTGGTGGAGGTGGAGTTGCAGAGGGGGAAGGTGAGATTTCCTTACATCGTAGCCAGCCAGTCCCGGTTCTCCTTGGGCCCCCATCCGTCCCGGAGCGCCCTACGAGAGGAGGAGACCGCGTTGGTACGAGTGTGGCTCTCACAGCAGGGACTCACTCTGTCCCCCGGGCTCCAGCCAGCTGAGCCCAGCAGCCTGGCACGTATATTTCACCCAGAACCCAGGCTGGAGGTCCAGGTGAAGAACAAGTGGCCTTGTCCCCTCTGTCCTGAGGCTCCCCTCGTCCCCCAGAACCTTCCTTCTCCCAACTCCAGTGGTTCCTGAGAGCCGACGGCTCCATTTCCCCCAATTCTGTGAGCAGAATGGTTATAAAAAATCAAACGATGTGAGTTGACGGTTCCGTGATATGTAAAACAGAGGCAACAAGTATTCAAAATGCCCCTTGCTAATTAGTTTACTGTTTATTACCTCTGCTCGGAGGTTAGCACCTGCGTGGTGGGAACGCTAGCTAACAGCGCGCCCTGTGCCTCTGCCCCGACCGCGCATTCCGTGACATTCCGTGACGTCGCGTTGGCGGCTTGAACTCAGCCCTGGTGGCAGCATTTCCACCAGGACACGGGCAAGTGCCCCGGCCAGCACGGCTGCTGACCACACACACACTGGCAGCTCGGAGATGCGGGTCACCCTCGTCTGCCCCCCCACCCCCCTGCTCCTCTTAGGGTCTCCTTCCCGCTGCAGCGGTCACCCCTGGCCAGCGATGGCCCGGGACAGCGTCAGGGCCGCCCAGGGAGCACAGCAGCTTCGCCTGACCCCCGTGAACCTGTTTCCAGGGGAAATCTCCTCGTTCAGGAAAAGCACACCCAAGAGTCTGGTTTGATTAAGACTAAGACTAAGCAGGGCTCATTCATCTGGGTCTTCAGGGGGCCAGGACCCGTCAGACTGTGTTGTGTGCACTCTTCCAGCTTCCGCAGGTCCCCAAAGGGACCGTGATGCAAAGGGAGTGGCTGAGACAACAGGGGTTCAGCCGACAGCTGGAGTGGGGAGACCTCCCTTTCTGCCCTTGGCCCCTCTGTGCCATGACTGACACCACCCACCCCACCCCACCCCACCCAGAGAGTTCTCACCGTTGGTCCCAGGCTGCCCCGGGACCCTTTAGGGCCTGGGGTGCCAGGGGGTCCGGGGTCTCCAGGGGCTCCCATCTCACCCAGCTGTCCTTGGTAGCCCTTGGCACCCTGCAGCGGGAGGAGAGACAGGCCGTCACCAGGCCTCTGGTGGGAGGAGGGGGAGAGGGTGGGGGCCACAGGGGTGGATCATGGCAGGAGGAGATGGGGAGATCTTACCTTGGCCCCGGTCCGGCCCTTCTCGCCTTGCTTCCCTGGTTTTCCTTCAGGACCCTGAGGGAGAAGGAGGAAAAGGGAGGAAAAGATGAGGAATGAGGGACCACTAGGCGGGTCCACGCAGCATCACAGCACTCGCTCCGGAGGCCGACTGCCTGGGTTCCCAGCTGATTCTGCGCTCCATGTCCCTGTGACCTTGAGCATGACCCAACTTCCTGTGATGGCGTATTTGTCTGCAAAGTGGGGGGCAGAGCTGAGGATTCGACCTGGTGATACAGTGTCGTGCTTACGAGGCGCCTGGTCCACAGTCAGTGATGGGTAAATGGCTGTTGTCATGGTTTCCGTTAGGTGCCCAGGCTGTCCCAATGCGAACCGCTCCCTGCACTGAGCTCTCTCCATGCGCCGTGAATTGTTCCATCTGCCTCGCGACCCTGAGCCTGAGGCCCGACTCAGACTCCCTCCCATAGATGGTGGCAGCTGAAGTGCCCAAAGGTAAAGCCTTGATTCCCGTCCAGGGCTCAGGGTGCCCGCCGGTGACACCAGGCAGGCAGGAGACATGTTCCAGGCCCTCCCTCCTCTCTGAGATACTGAGCGCCACTCCTGCTGAGCCCTGAGGTCACATCCCACTGACAGGGTCCCCCCCTCTCAGGAGCTGGGGCTCAAAGGGCTCCTCACAGGAGGGCACTGTCCCAGGAAGGTCAGCTGCCCTTCCCCACTCTTCCACTGGGGCAGCGGTCGGCAAACCGCGGCTCGCGAGCCACGTGCGGCTCTTTGGCCCCTTGAGTGTGGCTCTTCCACAAAATACCACGTGCGGGCGGGCACGTACAGTGCGACTGAAACTTCGTGGCCCATGCGCAGAAGTCAGTTTTCGGCCTGGGCGAGTCTATTTTGAAGAAGTGGCGTTAGAACACTCCAGGGGCCAAAGAGCCGCATGTGGCCCTCGAGCCGCGGTTTGCCGACCACTGCACCGGGGCATCCAGGATACCCCCTTTAATAGGCCTCGCTGCCTCTTCCCCCCAAGGCATCCCCAAATGCTACTCTCTCCTGCGCTGCCTCAAGTGCGGGTGGGGGGCAATCTGGCTTTGTCCCCACAGTTACCAGGAAACTCAGTTCGAGGCAGGGGTGGGGGCGGTGAATGAGTGTGTGAGAGAGATGAGACAGCAAGAGAAGGAGAAGAGAGTCCCAATCCTGGACCACACTGGGTGGGGACACAGCGGGTAAGGCAGACAGCACTTCTGGCTGGAAAGGACATCCCAGCTGCCCCCGGAGGAAAGTCCCTTGAAGGCCCACACCTCCAAGGGAGCTGCGGAGAACATCTATGTTCTTGGCAGGCACTGAAGAGCTGGTTTGATTCGATCCCTTTGGCTGCATTAGCAGAGGCACATGTTCTAGGATGAGGGAGGTGATGGTCCCCTCTCAGAATAGAAGGTGCCTTCTCAGAGGAGAAGGGGTAGGAAGAGGGGATCCTAGAGGAACAAGGGAACACCTGGGCTAAGCCAGAGGGACTTGATTCCCGGTGCAGATTCGGCAGCTGCCCTGAGGATGGCCCGTGGAGGAATCTTGCAGGCAGGCCGGCTTTGATTTAGTATCAGGGACAAATGTCGGCTCCAAAGACACAACAACGTGGCCTAAGGGTGTTGGAGACGACAACTTTGTGCCAAAGGGAAGTGCCAGCCACACATCCTGGGGACCTCAAGCCGTAAGGAGCAGTGGCCCTGCATTCAGTGCTTGAGTCTTCATGGGACCCTGGACAAGCTACTACTATTGCCACTGCCCTTCTCTGTGCCTCAGTTTCCCCACCTTTACCACGAAGGTCTTGAACTAGCCTTGTCCTGTCCATGCACAGCTACTGAGAACTTGAAATGTGGCTACTGTGACTGAAGAACTGAACTGTAATCTGATTAAGTTTTAATGACCTTAAAATTAAATGTAAAAAAACGGACAATTAAATTATTGGAAAACTTTCAAGTATGTTAGGGACAACTTGGGATATGAATCTACATTTTCAACTGTGCATTTTATGAAACCTAAATATAGACCCAGTTTTTTTCCCCTAATAATAATTTAGCATCTGAATTGAGAGGTGCTATATGTATAAACTATACGCTGAGTTTCAGACACAGTACCAAAAGTGCAAAGTACCTTATTAATAATTTTTATATCGATTACATGTTGAAATGTTTGTATCTGGGATACATTGGGCTAAATAAAACGTTACTACCATCAATTTCACCTGTTTCTCTTTAGCTTTTAAAAAATGTGACTATTAGATCATTTTAAACCACACACGTAGCTTGTATTCTGTTCCTGTCGGACAGCCATGGACTTGACAATACCCAGGTCTCTTGCTCTAGTAATAAAATCCTAACAAGGGCCATGGCCTCAACCATGGCCAGGCAAAGTGTCCACACTCTACCTCTTGTCTCATTCAGTTCTCAACACAGAGCTCAGAGGAAGGGATTACTCCTCCCATTTTAGAGCTGAAGACACCGAGGCTCAGTGGGACGAGGGCCTGGTCTGCAGGTCACCCAGCCAGGTCAGAAATGAGACGTGAGCCCTCCGTTTCTAGGTCTCCCTGGGCCCAGGCTGCTGCTGGCTGGGGAGTTGTGAAATCAGGATACAGGGGCTGGAGGGCTTTGCTGGTGGACAGAGGTGACTGCAATGGCCGACTCCTGATCTGAAGGAGAATGAGTCAGTGCCAAAGCGTCCAGTCCAGGGCCAGGGAGACGGAGTCACCCCCCGGGCGGGCGGGCAGCTGGCCACTTGTTCCGACGGCCCTCGGCAGCTGGGAGCCTCCCCGTGGTGTGGGAATCCCTGAGTAAGTGCTGGCGCATCCAGTGGGGTGAGGCCACGGGGCCAGAAGGAAGACTTTCGCTGGGCCCCCATCCATATAGATGTATTTCTGGAAAGGCCCTGGTGGCTCATAAAATTCTATTTTTAAATACTCAACTGTTTCCAGTCACAGAGTGGGAGATACTTGTCCTGCAGTCCTGATGCCAAAGAGACTCAAATACAGGGTTCTCACCACCGCCGTCACCCGACACTCACTCAGTCTGGCCCCAATGATCCTCTTTCCAGCTCCAGTGACAACAAAATATGGGCATAACACTGCCACCACCACCACCACCACCACCATCACCACCACCACCACCAGCATCTCCATGTCCACGGTCACCACCTCTGCCACTGTAATCACCGTCGCCAACACTATCACTACTACTATCGCCACTGCCATCATCATCTTCACCAAAATCCCCACCACCATCCATCATCACCACCACTACTACCACCATCACCACCATCATCACCACTATAACCACCACCACCACCATCACCAACACTATCACTACTACTATCGCCACTGCCATCAACATCATTACCACCAAAATCCCCACCACCATCCATCATCACCACCACTACTACCACCATCACCACCATCATCACCACTATAACCACCACCACCACCATCACCAACACTATCACTACTACTATCGCCACTGCCATCATCATCATCACCACCAAAATCCCCACCATCATCCATCATCACCATCACTACTACTACCATCACCGCCATCATCACCACTGCAACCACCACCACCATCCCATCACCACTATCACTACCACTATCATCATCATCATCATCGCCACTATAACCACCACCACCACCACCAAAATCCCCACCACCATCCATCATCAACCACTACTACCACCATCACCGCCATCATCACCACTGCAACCACCAGCACCACCATCACCACTATCATCATCATCATCATCATCACCACTATAACCTCATCACCATCCATCATGACCATCACTACTACCACCACCACCACCACCACCACCACCATCATCACCACTATCACTACCACTATCATCATCATCATCATCACCACTATAACCTCACCACCATCATCATCACCACAATCACCAGCTTCTAGTCATTTCCTTTCCCAAATTCATAAAGGCAATCTTTTATATTCCTGTTGAATTTTAGAAGGCGCTTTCCTATCCTGTTTTCTCTTCATCAGTGAGAAAACCAAGGCTCAGAGAGAGGCCGTGATCTGTTCAAGGTCATGCGGAGAGTGAGATCAAGGTCATGAGCCAGATCTTAACCTTTGGACTTTGGGTCCGGGGCTGTTTCTGCTGCACACTCTTGCCCTTTCCACAGTTGGGATACGCAAAAGCTCCCGAAAAAAGGGCCCCTGGAATGTCGGGACTCAAAGTGATCTCAGCACACATTCCTTCCAAACCCTTCATCACACCGAGGGTAGGACCCAAGGAGGGCAAGGGTGTGTGGGAGGTCACACAGCAAGTTCCTGAGGGGGAATCGGGGCCAGCGCCCTCCTGATTAAATTCAGTGTGGAGGGTGGGGGTGGAGGGTGGGGGTTGGGCAGGATGTGGGCAGTGGGGTGGAAGGGGGCCGGTTTGTGCAGGGTTCATGCTAAGGAGAGCGATGTTACCCTGACGGTACTGGGGAGCCATGGGAGGTTTAGGCAGGAGAGGGAGGACCACAGCAGAAGACCCTGAGGTGGCTGCTGCCAAAAGGGCCCCCTCCCCCCGCTGCAACTGCCTGAAATAGGCACGAATGTCATTTGCTCCCAGGAGCCCTCCGTGTGGCACGCAGCCATGTACACTCACCCGGACGCCAGTGATGCCCGGCAGGCCAGGGGGGCCATCCTCGCCCATCAGTCCCTCCTGGCCCTTCTCGCCACGCTCACCGTCAGGCCCTGGGTCACCCCTGTCCCCCTGGGTGGGAAGGGTATGAGGAGAAGAGAGAGAGAAAGAATAAATTAGTCATCAAGCCCAACAGGGGACCCAAACCTCAGGGCTCACCAGACGCCCACAGCTGACCAGCTTCTGCGTTCTCTGTCGTTCCCTGAGCTGCCAAAGGGTTGTGCTGGCACGGCCCCGTGGCACAGGGAACATTCCTGACATGGCGATTGCTAGTGTCCGTACCTGGGCCTGGGAGGGGGTGGCTCGGTAAAGAACAGACCCTGACCACGCCCCCCACCCGCCCCCATCAAGTTCACAGGAAGGGGCCAGGCTGGGGAGACTAGGGCTCTCTCCAATGTAGGCACACGGGGAAGACAAGAATCGTAAGAACTGAAATA
Organism: Eptesicus fuscus; assembly: GCF_027574615.1. Lineage (NCBI taxonomy): Eukaryota > Metazoa > Chordata > Mammalia > Chiroptera > Vespertilionidae > Eptesicus > Eptesicus fuscus. The sequence continues at coordinate 69,517,184 of NC_072487.1, forward strand.
AATGTTTACAAAGGAAGAAAAGTCACCCAGTTCTGATTCTCAGGACTTCCCCATTTTTCTGAGTTGCATTTCCGACCTTTGCTCACGTGCAAACAGTTTACAACATTCATAATAAGAGGTGATGGCTATGAGCCAGCCTCAGAGCAGTGAAACAGTGGTTCCAAGATAACACAGCAGGTAGCAATGAGCTAAGCTTTAAAGGCACAGTCCAATGGGACTGCACGGTTCCACAGTTAATATCTTTTGTCAGTATCTTCCTCTACTGGGAGCATGTTTTCCCATTGCTGTCTGCTCGGTGTGGCTCTCATTCTCACTGGCCCAGAACACTCCCTCTGGCGAGTGGATGGCAGCTAGCACTTATACAGAATCGCACCGCCCATGTCCCGCTGAGTCTGTGCCAGAAGGGGGCATGGGCTGTTGCCCTTGGCCTCATGGGCAGAGTAGGTGCCAGGGGTGCAGCCTAGGCAGTGGCCGCAGAACGCTGCCTCCATTGGGGGTGGCAGGCCCGCTGGGACCTGTGGCCGGTCTGCAGGTGGCTCCTCTGTGACTATCGAGAGACCATGGGGAGAGGGTATGACGTCACGGGTGCGAGGAAGGGTGGGTGGGGAGCGGGCTTAGAGAAGCAGCGTCTTTGCCAGTTTTGTTTCCTGGCGCCACACTTTACGAGGGACTCAGATAAACTGGTGTGCGTCCCAGAGAAAGAGCGGGTGCAGAGAGCCTGGGAACGGGGTCGCGGAGAGCACGCACTGCAGGCCCCTCCTGCCGGGGCTGGGGCTCTGGGTGCAGGGGGCTGGTGTGGGGGGCTGCTGGGGCAGTTTCTAGCTCAGCAGGGAGGACTTCCCAGTGGAGAGGGGTCCAGAGATGACACAGATGAGGGAGGGAGACTCCAAGCTATCGTGTGGGCCAGCGCGGAGCAGACCTGGGCGCCAGGAAAGAGAGAGGCAGGTTGCTGTCTGAGGTTCCTTCCCGCTGAGATTCTCAGGTCCCAAGCAGGGCCTGGCGTGGAGACAGGGGCTGGCCTGATGACTCCCCTGCAGCCCCCCCTGGCTCCAGGATTCCCCTTCTGGCCTGTGGTCCTTGGCCACCCGCTCTCCCGGCTCTGAGAGGCAGGCAGCCTGCTCAGGTGGCTGAGCTGGTTTTCAGCCAAGGGCCTTGGCCCAGGCCCTGCAGGGCCTCTGGCTCCAGAGAGCTCCCACACCCCCACATCTGGGCTCTCACACAGCTGGGCGGGCGGAGCGGGGGGGTGGGGGGTGGGGGAGAGTCCTTGTGGATCCCATGCAGAATGGGCTCTGGGGTGCTGGGGAATCCCAAAGTTCTAGGATATCCGCCAATGCGCAGAAGAGCCTTACAAGTTGCCTAGTCAACTCTTTCCACTTACAGATGAGGAAACTGAGGCCCAGAGAGAGGCAGAGACTTCCCAACACCACACGCAAGTCAGTGGCAGGGCACTGGCGAGTGCCAGGGTACTGGTTCCTTCTGATGCCAAGGCTCAGTGCCCGGGGGACAATACCTCCCTCACCTCTGGGGTTACGCTGCCTACATTCCGATCTTGCTGCCACTTCTCACCAGCTGTGTGGCCCTGGGCAAGCCGCCTGGTTTGTAAACGGAGCAGGAGCTGGATAAGGGCTCGCGGTGATGAAGAGTCACCGCCGCCGTCCTCAGCACCACCGACGGGCTGGCTGTCAGCTCGCTATTCCCCGGGAAGTGCCGTGCACCGCCCACGGGTTGTTTTCACCGTGACGGGGATTGTCACCCAACGCCACGGAGAAAACGGGTTCTCTCCTGGGATTCAAGCGAGGCCCCGGGGGGACACTGCATGTGGGAGTGGCTCCTCTGGCCCAGGGACTGGGGGAGATGGGCTTTGAGGGGGTGACAGAGGAAGCAGCTGGGGCTGAGGAGCCACGGCAGGTACTGGAAAGACTGTGTGAGGCACCAGACCTGGGACCCCCTCCCGACCCACCTCAGCCACGATTCCAAGGAGCAGGAGGTGGCTGCCCAGAACCGGGCAAGCCTCGGCGTCCTGCCTGTTTTCTCACCCGTGCCCTGGGGATGCTGAGGGATCTGGCTCCCAGGGCCGCTGGGAGGACTACACGTGTTCATTCGCGTGAAGCTCTTATGGCAGGTGGTACAAGCACACGGTGGGGGGGGGGGGGAGGTACACACAACATTTTAGCCAGAATGTTCTTCAACATCACCAAACAGGGAACAGGCACCTGGCCCCGGGTGTGGAGGGGCTGTCGGATGCTCTGGTTTACACCCGAGGTGCAGCCGGGTTGAGAGAGGCAGACAGGGGGCGCTCTTGCCCTTGCAAGATGAATATAGGGCAGGTAGATGGAAGCCAGCAGGGGCCTGTCCCTGAGGCATCCTGGGAGAGGAGGAAGCTCTGGACCAGAGCATCTGTGGGGACAGGGAATGGGGGTGGAGGTGTAGGGATGGGGGAATTCAGGCCCAGAGAAGAGGGGTGCTCATCTGAGCTCACATAGAGAATAAATGGATGACAGAGGGGACCCCGGGACATGGCATGTGGGAGCCTGGGCTGTGGGGGTCGGGGAGACTCACACAGTGTTACAGGTCAGCACTGGGGAAAGCCCACTCTGGGGTCAGGGATGGAGGCCAGAGACAGGCCTGAGCGGGAGGTAGGGCTGGTACCAGACAGCAGCACCAGCACCTCCTTAAGGTTCTAGCACCTGCGGCTGACAGATGGCATGGCAGGTCTGAGTTAGGCCCACAGGCTTTGATGCCCGTGAGCCCCGGGTTTGAATTTTGGATCCTCCACTCGCAGCAACAGACACTGGACGAATGCACCTCTACCTCCCTCTGAGCCTCAGTCTCTCCCCCTTCAGGGTGGGTACACGGCGCAGAGAGCAAGCCAAGGCTTGGGTCTTGGCTGTGCTAATGACCAGCTGCGTGTGCTTGGGTAAGTTGGCTAATCTCTCCGAGTCTCTCTTCATCTCTCTGTTTACCCGAATACAGAACGTAGCCCATAGTGTTGATCAAGGTGACGCATGTAAAGGACTTAGCAGAGTCCCTGGTACATGCGTGACTAGTCCTCCATAGGTAGCGGCTTACAGGTCATGGGTGGTGACGATGATTTTCCCGATCTTACAGGATGTTTGGAAGATAATCAATAGCAAAGCTGCTGGTGTTCAGGTACCACCCTTAGCCAAGAGAGGCTGCACTTTTGAGGAGAAGGGAAGTGGGGAGGAGTAGAGGGTGGGGATGGTCCTCAAACCCACCTGAGCAGGGTGGGGACAGTGGGCAGGGTGGGGGGTGGGCCCTGGACAGGGCTCACCCTCACCCACACTCGATGGGAACAGCCTGAGGTCTGCTCTCGGGGCTTTAGGAGAACATGGTGTTTCTGGGAGAAAACGTAGGTCCTGGATGGGAGGGCAGTGGGAGGACAGGGAGGGGCAGTTCCAGGACAGCCCTCCCCCCGAGACCCTGCGCCAAAGACACTTACCTTCAGTCCGTCGGGCCCGGCAGGACCACTGTCACCTTCGAGGCCCGGCTCTCCCTGGAAAGCGTGGTGGGGAAAGACGAGGAGACATTACTGGGGAGGGGCCTCATGGGCTTTTCCTTCCTCCCCCTCCTTGGAGCAGGACCCCCAACCCCTGATCTCCGGGCAGTGGGGCCTGGCACACACACGGCGGGGGGGGGGGGGGGCTGACTTTGTGAATGAGCAGGGCGGTGGAGGCACCCACTCAGTTCCAAGAAAGGAGAGGCAGACCCCAAGCACAGCCTGCTATCTGCAGAGCAGGCTGGGGTGGAGGCTGCATGAGGTCTCGAGTTAGAAATTGCTGGTCACAGAGCCATCCTGGTTAAGTTGGTTAGACCGGGAGGCCGTGCGGCCTAGTGGTTGAGAAAGGCTTTGACGTCAGGCAGACCTCAATGGCCCCACTGGGCTTCCGAATCATGGACAGTTGGACCACAAGTGAACTACTCAGCCCTCATAGGAGTCTGTTTTCTCATGTGAAAAGGATGAGCACCCACAAATGGTAATTGATGGAGATACTATTCCTGGAACTGGAGTGAGTCCTCATGGAACTCCTTGGTGGAATCCCATTTCTCAGATGAGGGAAGTGAGGCCAGCCCTCAGGCTTTCTTGCCAGCAAGTTTGGGCATGATACCCAGATCCGGATTAATCCAAAAGAAACCAATTTTCTTGGTTGCAGGCCTTCTCAGAGCCTTGAAAATGCTACTGCTAAGAGGTACGAGGGGGCACCGAGCCTGCAGTGAGTCCCAAACATGCTGACCACAGAATGCTTTCCTCGGAAGCCCACCTCCACACTGTGGAGACACTGACCCACCAAGAGAGACTGACGGAGGCTGTGGAGATTCATGATCTAGTTCTGCAAGCGAGGAAACAGACTCAGGGAGGTTGAGCAAAGCCCTCCCTCACCCCAATTTGCTTCAACTTACCCGCTGCCCAATGAGGCCTTGCTCCCCAGGGGTGCCCAGAGGCCCAAGGTCACCCTAGGAGAAACCAAACACAACTCCATGTGGGTGGGTAGGGCCAGCCCCAGCCCTCACTAGCTCTGGTTGGGGGTGGGGCTCCTTATTCCCAAGAACCAACAAGACACTGAATCACGCCAACCAGAGCCCCTGTGGCCGCAAGCCCTGGCCACGGCCCCCATCACCACAGCTCACACTTCCATAGCGCTGTTCCAAGTGCAATGGGCCCTTTAACAAGGCTCGGGTCAGGGGCACAGTGGAAGATTTGCATCTAACTAGAGTCGCCTGGCATACACAGGTCCCCAACCTCGGATTTGACCCTTGGACAACGCAGGTTCCACCTGCACCGGTCCATTGAGAAAGTCCTCCTGTAAACGAACATGCGCAGTTCCAACCTGCGTTGTTCAAGGTCAGCTGTACATTTTCATTTCACACATTGAATTCGCATGACAGCTGCCAGGAGCGGTATCTCCTTTTTGTAAGTGAAGACACCGAGGGGCCCCGGGGTGAGTAACCAGCCCGCGTTCATGGCTGAGAAGGAACAGCTCAGGTAGTCCGGCTCCAGGGAGTAACAGCTCGGAGATGGCAACTCTGGCTGGCCACCGCGTTAACTCACCCTTAGAGCCTTGAAGAGCAACCCAACAAGGAAGAGGCCCTACATAAGCCAGAGTCAATGTCACCCCCTCCCAGGGACCCCAAAAGGGTCTCTCTCCTGCGGGGATTTCCAAGCTCCCTGCCTATAACTCTCTCCCTGCTGGTGTCTGGGGTACAAGGAGGAAGCCAGCTCTGAGCCCTCAGCCCTACCCAAACGGTCCCACATCTATCTGTTTTATCGACGGGGTGGTTTTCTGCATTGTTCGAGCTAAGACGGACAGTCCCAGGCCTGGTCCGACTCCCTCTGAATGGCTGGGAGAAGCAAGCACAGATGGGGGGGTCCCACAGCTGCTGGAGGACTCCCCCAGGCCCTGCCTCCACAGTGCCCTCAGGCCACCAGCATAGCATCGATCCTCAACTGGGGGCCTCCTGAGGGGAGGCGTCCTCTTCCAACAACGGAGCGGGGAGGCAGCTCTCCCCAGGGCCTAGGTGTCCACGGGCGCTTACTTCCCAGCAGGTGATGAGGAGCATCAGTGCTGAAATGCAGAAGGTATCGGGGGCCGCCCCACCATGGTATAGGGGCAGGTGCCAGAGAAAACTGTGCAGGGCGGGGGCTCTGGGCCGGCTGGGCCCTCTGCCGTGGCCACGGCCAGGCCCAATCCCCAGCCAGGTGCACGGAGGACGCATTATCCTGAGCACAAGAGAGGCCCGTTTCTCTTCGGTGGGGAGGACGTGGCCACCGATTGGAAGCTGGTTTCAACGAGTCATTTTGCTCTTTCATTCCTCCTCACCTTCATCCCGGCTTCCCCAGGAAGGCCTGGTTCCCCCGCTGCCCCTGGCGGCCCCTGCAAAAAAAAATGCCATTGGTCCCTTCTAGAGGAAAAGGCCGTGCCTCCCTCTGGCTGTAAGGGAGGCGATACTGAAGGAGGCTCAGAGAGGGCAAGGGGCGTGCCGAATGTCACACAGCGTGAGAGACAGAGGGGTCTGGGAGCTTGGAGCTGGGGCTAAGGGAATGGAGGTGATGGGGCTCAGGCCGCTGAGCTGGGGCTACCCAGGGGATGCTGAGCCCTCTCCCTGTCCAAGAGTGTGGTTTACCACATTAGGAGCCCCTTGGCAAGCACGAGGAGGAAAATTTCATGATTCACATAAGGCCAGGGGAGGAAGCCAGCAACTGCTGTGCTCAGGGCTGAGTGGTTCCAGCCCTTCTCGCTGCAGCCGGCCAGCAGGACAAGGGCGGGAAACGGCCCTGAGTTATCGCCATTGGCATGGCTGCGGCCCTCGCATAAACCCTGGGGCTCCGTCTTCTCCCCCCCGATAAGGCAGGGGTGTCTGAGGCTCCTTCTGAGCTCCTGCGGCGCGGCCTTAAGAAGGCTGGCTCTGCGGTCAAACCTAAGCTGGGTCGCAGTCCCAGCGGGGTGGGGGTGGGGCACCGCTGCTTTCCCCGGTGCCAAAAAGAGGCACTGCCAGCCCCCACCCCACGAGTGTCTTGGCGCCCTGCATCCCACCCACTGCCCCCGGGAGTCCAGCTCCGCACCCGATGCCATTGGAGGGCACCTGCCCTCTGCCAGGGTCCCACCCTTCAGTCTCTGCCGCGACCCCTAAGGAGGTAGGCTTGGAGGGGCTGACACCTCCTTGGCAGCATCGTGGGGCAAAAAGGGTCCCTCAGCACTCACCTTGGGTCCCATCTCTCCTGGAGGGCCAATTGGCCCTTGGGGTCCCTGAGGGCCCTAGAAGACAGACAGACAGACACACAGACCGTTGGGAGAAGCCAGCCTGGGCCCTCGTTGGGATCGGAGGCTTGATAACGCAGTCTGGAGGAGTGGGTGAGGGTGAGCACCCACAAAACTTGCAACTCTGCAGCCCACGCCCCACATGGACCACACTGAGGGTCCAGGTGTCTCCAGAGCACCCCTCCCATCCACCTGCACACTCCTGTTCACCCGTCTAACGCCCAGGGGGCCCTCCCTGCTCAGAAACCTTCCAGCTCTGGGGCCTTGCTCACGCTGTTCCCTCTGTCTGGATGCCCTTCCACCTCAGATCCACTTCCGGAAACCCCCACCCAGGCCCTGGCCAACTCACTGCTCAAAAGGGGTTCTGCTTGGCCTTCAAGATGTGGGGTTGCAGTGTGGCCTGGGGGGCAGGAGCCACCTGTGCTCCCCCTGCCCCCGTGGGGACTCTCCCTCCTGAGCCCCTGGAGGCTCTGTCCTCGCCTCTCCATCCCGGCAGCACCGCTGCACAGCCTCCTCGTGGGTCCCAGACACTCTGGCTGTCCCTCCCTCCCCGCCCCTCCTCCCCCTCTCCCCCGTGTCTGGCTCTCCCCCTCCAGCCGCACCGGGCTCTGCAGTTCCCAGGCAGCTTGTTAGTTTAACCTCGCCCTCCCGCCCTCCCGCCCGCCTTTGGCTTTTCACCGTGCTGAGCACTCCACACATTTCCTCCCGTCATCTTTACGACGGGATGGCAAAGGCATGAGGAGCCGTTATTCCCATGTTACTAGCAAGAAAACGGAGGCTGGAGGCTTAGACCCCACCCAGCCACCCCGCGGTCCCCAGCCAGTGCTCTCTCCACCAACCGAGGCTGCCCCGTCTGCCCGGCACTGTCCCTCTCCGACTTCCCTCCAGTGTGACCCCTGGCCCGTGCCACCTGCCTGCGCAGGGATGCAGGTCGGGGAGGGAAGGGCACTTACTGGTTCTCCTGGGAGGCCCTTGGTGCCTGGCGGGCCCGAGGGGCCGGGGATGCCCTGCAGAGACAAGCAAAGGTGACTTGAATCCCCCGGTGGCCTCCTCCACCCTGCCTGTCCCCATTGCCTCAGTCAAGCCATCACAGCTTATGAGGGTCCTACCCCCACTCCCTGCTGGGTGACGGATGGGGACACCGAGCCCCGGGGGAAGGCAGGCTGGAGGGTCTCCAGGGCAGGGAGCGGGCACCTAGAACCTTTGGCGCCTCCGCAGCAGGATGGGAACTTGGCTAACGGGGCTACTATCGTCCCGCACAGCCCACGAGGTTTCAGGAACCGGTGATACTTACAGGAAAGCCTCGTGCGCCCACGTGCCCTCGCTCACCAGCTGCACCCTGGAAGCACATTTGGGTTCATTAAAGGCACGTGGCACAAAGCAGGGAGCGGGGAGGGGGGCTGGCAGCCGCGGCCTGACGTACCTGCTGCCCAGGCTGGCCCAGTCTGCCCTGCGGTCCTGGGGGGCCCTGCGGGAAGCAAAGCACTCGGAGGTGGAGAGGGCACTGGGAGGCCCTTCCCAGAGGAGGGACCCGCATTCCCTCCCATGGGATCCACCCCACTCCCAGGGCGCAGGTGGGGGCACTAAAGGGATTGGCTTGCCGTAGGTGCTCTGGGTCCAGAACTAAGGACCAGGTGCTCCTGAAGGGAACAGAGGCATCCTGGGCTCTCAGGGGCCCTGGAGGGGTTTGGGGTCCTGGTTTGGGGTCCTAGGGAAGGGGCCAGAGGCCACATGGGACTCCTCACTCACATGCCTCTGCACTCTCTCTCATTCACATGCTCACTCTCAGCCTCAAAGCTCCTTCTCCATTTCCCTGACCCGCCAGCGCCGGGGAGAGGGGGCTGGAGGAGTGGCCGGAGAGCTCTCAGGAACGACCCCACAGCCTCAGGGGCCCCTGGCTGTCCCCAAGGGGCCTGGTGCTGAGGAGGGTGTGAGCTCAGGTTCCCGGAGGTGAGAGGAAGGGAAGGCCATGGGGGTCCGTACCTTCAGACCCCGGGACCCCTGCTCCCCAGCTGGTCCATCTGGTCCTCGGGGGCCCTGGAATAGGGAAGAGGGACTAGCGCAGTGGACAGCAGAGGTCTCCCTCGGGCTGGGAACCAGGAGGGTGGGGCTGCCTAGAGCCTTGGGCTTTTCACTGCTGGAACCCGAGGTGCCCTCCTCCTCCCATTTCCCGCTCACTCCCACCCTGAGGTGGGCGACCCCTGTGCCGTGTGCCTGCAGAGAGGGCTCTGCGGAGGGCTCGCCTGGGTGGACTCAGCTAGAGGCCTTGCCATTCCAGAATGGGCTTGGTGGTACATTTAAACCCTTTAAGGAGACCTTGGGCGGTCAGCCAGCCAACCCATTTCACAGACGTGGAGACTGAGGGCCAGAGCCGAGAAACACATGGCCAAGTCTCCACAGACAGGTCTCAGACTCTGCTGTCTCATGCTTTTCCCAGAGTGCACTTGGGCATAAACATATGAACCACAGTCCTTGGAGAAACTGACAGAGAAGGACCTGGCAGCTCCCGCCCCAGCCAGGAGTACAAGCTAATGTGGCCTAGCTCACACGCGGAAGGGCATGAGCAGGACAGGGGGCAGGCGGTTGTTCCCTGGAGTTCTGGGCTCAGGGCAGAGCCTCGAGACAAAATTCTTGGTCTTTTGAGAGCAGGCGGAATTCCCCCTTGCACCTACTGCACAGATGGGAACACTGAGGCCAAGGGAAGTGACTTGTCTAAGGTCCCTGAGCACATTAGCAACAGGTATCCCTTCCAGGATGCCACCCACTGCCCGTGTCCCCCCTCCATGGGTCGGGACACAGATGGGAGGGGGTCCCCTGGAAAAGGCCCCCATGGAGAAACTGTGGTGTCTGTTCTGCAGGGGTCAGAGAGGCCGTGTTGGGGAGACACAGAGGACCCTATGAAGGAGGCTGGCCCACCCAGCCTGGGAGCTTGGGGACCGGCCACAAAACAGGGCCGGGGAAGTGTCTGGGTGGAGGGAGGGGGAGCGATGAGAAAACTGAACCAGAAGAAATTACTTAAAAACGGAACAAGGAAATTTTCAATTACTAACTGAGCTGGAAAAAGTGACGATTCCTCTTATCAGCTGCCCGGCGTTCCGGATGCTTCAGCTCCACGCCACGGCCTTAGATAGTGCCTCACGGGCCAAATGAACTGGAGTGGGAGGTCACGGGGTGGTGGGGGGTGCAGCTGGGTGGTTTGGCTGGGAGCCTTTGTTCCCAGCGTCTCCAGGCTTAGAGCCCAGTGGGTCCAGTGCTCCACACTGGTGCTCAGGAAATGTTATGTCTTAGAGACACAGGGCTGCTCCTCGCTCAGCCTCAGTTATCTCATCTCAGAAATGGGGCTGGGAAACCTTTGCCGCAAGGCAGGAGTCATGCCCACAGGCAGCTCAGCGGCCGGTCTATATAGTAAATGCTCAATAAAACCTGGTTCTGCCAGAGGAAGCTGCAGGCTCCCAAGGGTCAGGGCACAGAGGGACGGCTCAGTGAATCTGCATCCAGTCCCTTCCTCAGAATAGGCAGCTTAGATCCTGCTGTGGAGAACTGGCCGAGAGTTTTCACCGGTTCAAGACAACGTTTGATTACAGGGTGTGTGGTGCAAGTTCTGGTTTTGCTACCAGCTCGCTGTGCAACCCCAGGCAAGCCCCTTTCCCTCTCTGGGCCTCAGCGTCAGGTGGACACTGCCAGACCATGTGTTAACCTGACTCGTGGAGAAGGCTCCAGTGGAGATGAAGCCAGACTGGGGTGGGGCATCCTGGGTCATGGAAGCCAGGACAGAGGCTGGGCAGAAGGGTGGGCATCTGGACCTTTCTGAGAGATATCCTCTGGCCGCTGGCCTGTCTCTCGTTGAGGCAGAAACCTCCCTGGAAAGGGAGAGCTCGGGGAGTGGAGCAGAGGCCCAGAAGTGCCGAGGGCTGGGCCGGAATCACACAGCACCCTGCTTATCCTAGGAATCGAAGCCTTTCTGGGAGAAAGATCATGTGATCTGTAATAATAGTAACAACAATAGCAGTTGCAGCCATGGTAGTGAGAGCTGCTGTCTTCATTTTACAAGTAAGGAAACAGCCTTGGTCACACAGCTGGGAAGTAGAAGAGCTAGAACTTGAACCCAAGTCAGCCAGTTGCCCATTTTCCTCCACCACTGTCTGTCACTGTGTATCAGTGTGAGAGTGAGCTCCCCATCACAGCAGGTGTGCAAGTCAGGGCCTCGAAGAGCCTGCCAGGAAGGCTCTGCACTGGGGCAGGGAGTTAGAGAAGACACCATCTAAAATCCCTGTCCCCCAGGGGACTCTGCTATTCCCTGGGAGCACCAGAGAGCTGCAGAGCCGGGGCTGGCTCGGGAGAAAGAGGACCAAGCTTCCTGTCTGGAGGGAGAAGGAGGCAACGGGCCCCAGCCGCCCTCCCTCCCCAGCTCCACTGTGCAGCTCACACCCGCACCCTTGCTCTGGCCACTCTGCAGCTTGTCCTGTGTCCTACAGGTCCCCAGTCCTGACCCCCCTTCCCCAAATGAGCATGACTGACCCACCCCACTGGAGGCAGGCCCGGGATCCTATCGAAGCCACATGTCTGTCCTCTGGGAGTCACTTCCCAGGAAGATGTCTGAAGTCACCGCTGGGGCTTGGTGGGGAGGAGCCCCTGCCTGGGACAGGAAAGCTGGCCAATCGCAGCTCTTGTGTAAAAGGGATGGAGGACAGAGAGGGAATGAATAAGTGCCGAGCAGATTCTACACACGACTGCCTGCCAGGAGCTGACCTGTGTGAGGCACTGATGAAGGGATGTAATCCCCACGGTTGGTTCTGCTGCTACCCATTTTACAGAGGGAAAAGTGGAGGCCCACAGAGGGGAAGGCAGGATTCAGGTCTGCTGGCCTCTAAGCCCCACTCACCGGAGCAGAGCTCCTGAATCTCAGGAGCCTCCCAACTCCCTCACAGTGGACGTGTGGAGGGAAAGTAGAGTTTGCCATTGTCTTCTCCTGGCACCCTGCCCCGGCGCGCAGCTTGCTGGCAGGCGCCTGTAGGCCAGACCTGCACACCCCTGTGATGGAGAGCTCACTCCCACACTGATCAACAGTGACTGGTAGTGGAGAGTCAAAGTGGGCACCCAGCTGACCCTCCTTCCCCAAATGAGCATGACTGACCAATTCTGGCTCCTTACAACTTCCTCCTAACATCACCCACCACACCTTAGAGAGGTTAAGACACGGGACTGAGGTCCCAGAGCTGATAACTGGGAAGTCTGAGACTTGTTCCTATACCTACTTGTCTGACCCCAGAGCCTCTGCTTTCAACTGGGGCCCGTGGACCCAAACTCCGTCAGCAGTTCTACCAAGAACAGAGGGTCTGGGGCCTCATCCTGCCTCTGGCCTCAATCCCTTAGCGGTCATGTCTCCCAGGGCAGGAGCGGGGGGGACTGGGGTGGGCAGCAGGGCCCATCTGCACATGGGCCGGGAAGCAGCAGGGTCTTGCCAACCTCCAAGTGCATTCTCCATGGCGCATATGGGGAAACTGAGGCCCCGAGAGCAGCAAGGCCTTGCCAAGGTCACAGAGCCAACCCGGAGCCGTAGGTAGGGGCCGGGGATGGGGGCTGCTCAGAACTGAGCTTTTTAGCAGCACAAGTGGGTGCCTCTCTAGGTCTCCCACCTCCTCAGCTACCCCATCTGTGAAGTGGGCAACAGTGGCCTGTTAGGCAGGGGATCCAGGGGGCAGATCCCACAGGGTTTTTATAAACTATCCTATCTAATAATAGAGTAACATGTAAATTACCATCACTCCTCTACGCCCACGATTGGGTGGCGGGAGGCTGGGGGGGCGGGACTCTGGGTGGCCTATCCGGCCATTGAGAGGCATGGATCCGCTGCCACTGAGGGGGGCTACCCTGCTGTTGAGAGGCGCCTCTCAACAGCCAGATCCGCGGCCGCTGAGGGGGCCTGCCGCGGACACCCAGCTGCGCCTCTCAACGGCAGGGTAGCCAGGTGTCTGCGGCAGCCCCCCTCAACAGCAGGGTAGCCCCCCTCAGCGGCCGCGGACCATCAAAAGTGGGGGAGCTGGGTGCCTGTCTGCTCCGGCACCAGGCCTTTCAGAAGCCTCCGCCGAGCCAGAGGCTTCTGAAAGGCCTGGTGCACCAGAGGACAGGCACCCAGCTCCACTGTGAAAAGCGAAAGTGTGTAGGGGACCCTACACGTGCATGATTCAATCATGCACTGGGCCTCTAGTTTTTTATAAAAATGCTCCTCAGAAGAGAGGCTTGAGGCACCTATGAAAAGATGAGACTTTAGATTAGAAATAGATCATAGGCCAGGATTTGCTAATTCGCTGTTAAAACGTGCCTTATATTTGCTCTAAGGCATTTTAAAATAAATGAGTCATTCTTCTATGTCACACATAAGACAGGTTCTGTTTTACCTACATTAGAATTATATAAACCTTTAGGTGTACATTTAAATGGTTTGACTTTGAATCTTGTCACATCCCACAGGTTTTGCATTCCTGCCAAACCCAGCGAGGGGAGGGACTGGAGTTCCTGAAGCTCCCCTCCCAGCCAGAGACTTTGATGTGGCTGGGAGCCTGGGCTTCCTCAAGCAGGAGATGCATTCTTCCAGCCACTGCTGGGGAGGGGTGCTGGAGAGGGCTGGGGGAGCTCAGTGAGCGGAGGGGGCCTGGGTCTTCCTCTGGAGGGAGGGGGCAGGGCCTGGGCCAATGCAGCTCAGCCTCCAGCTACCGTGGCCTCCAGGAGGCAAGGTACGCAGGTCAGGTGGCTGTCAATGGGCCTCGGTCCACGTGCACAGACCCAGGACATGCTGCTGGGAGGGGCCCTGCCGGCCTGAGGAATGCCTCTTAATCTCCCCTTTCCGAGGCTGACTGCTCAGGCCATCTGGTTCAGGGGAAAATTTAAAACCACTTGAAATTCAGCCAAGGGAAGCATCATCATCACCGATCCCCGGTACGGCGCGTGGATAGCGGGCCCGGGCTGCCTGCACTACCTGCGCCATCTCGATTCCTTTTTACAGGCTGCGCGGCCTGGCACCTGGACGCCAGCGGGTGCGGGAAACCACTCCATCAGCCCTCCCTGCATGACTGAAAGTCAGGCTGCATTCAGTGTGCAAAAGCGCCAGACCCACCGGGTTCAAATCCCAGCTCTGCCACTTTCTAGCTCTGCACCCTGAGGCAAGTGACTTAACTTCTCTGTGCCTTAGTTTCTTTGTCCGTAAAATGGAATTAAGAATAACACCTTCTTGATAGGGCAGCATTGAAGATTAAATGAGTCCATGTATGTGATAAGACGGTGTCTGGCACACAGGAAGTACTAGTGATTATCTCGGGCTGTGATCAGACCCGCCCTTGCTTAAAACTCTCTATGGCTCCCCACTACCCTTGGAGCATAGCCCATACGCCTAGCTCTGGTGTTTGAGGCCCTGCTTGGCGTGGCACCTGCTAATTCTTGGTCCCATCCTTCCCCCCTGTCCCTCTGTTGGGGATCCCTAAACATGCCACCCTTCTCTTGCCTGCCGGCTTTCCCTCGGCCTGGAATCTGGCACCAGCTCAAGCACTGCCCTCTCCCTGCAGCTCCCCTGGCACCCCGTCCAGGTGAGGTGCCTCCTCCAGGCCCCCAAGCTGCCCCATGCATCCGCCAACTACACGCTAATGACCCTAAACTGGCTGTTTGACCAACTGGACGGAATCAAAAGGCAACAGGTGTCGTGCCTGACCTAGTCTCAGGGGCCGGCACAGAGTAGGTGTACATAAAAGGTGGCTGAACGAACCAATGAACGCACAAAGCACTGGTACCACAGAGCCCACCTGGGCCCCCTGGATGGCAAGGCCTGGAGCTCAGAAATGGGTTGGAAATGGGTGGGGTCCCACGGTGAGCCTGGAACCCTGCCTGGTGCTGGGAAAGTCAAAGACCTCAGCACGGGGCGGGGGGGCGGGGGGGGGGGCGCGATGTACAGGAGGTGGTCTCCCCAGCAGGGGACCAGTGCCAGCTCCCAGGGGCTGGGCCTCACTTACCCGGCGTCCCTTGGCTCCCCTCATGCCCGGCGGGCCTCGAGATCCTGGAGGACCCTGCGGGGAGAAGAGTTTGGAGAAGCCCTTTGTCAGGGAGTGAGTCCGGCACTGAGGGCGAGCCGCAAGGGGCAAAGCCTGGCCTCGGGAGCAGCCCCTGCCCAGGCTCAGCAGCCTTCATGTTGAAGGCTGTGGCCCCGTGGGAAAATCTGTGCCACAGCGAGAAGCGGAGGAGAAGCTGCAACCCTGAGCAGGACTCCGCCTGGTTCCTGGGCCTCAACCCTTCCTCTCCTTCGCGGGGAGGCCTCCCTGCACGAGCCATTTCCTTCCTTCTCTCAAAATCAACAAGCAGAAGCTACAGGACATTTCTGAAAAAAGGCTCTCCTTAAATTCCCATTTCCTCTTTTTTTTTGTTGTTAATCCTCACCCAAGTATATTTTTTCCATTGCTTTTCAGAGAGAGTGTGGAAAGAAGGGGGAGAGAGAGAGAAACATGGATGGGAGACAGAAAGAGACATATCGATGGGTTGCCTCCCCCAGGAATCAAACCCTTGACCAGGAATCAAACCCTTGACCCTTTGATGCATGGGCCGACGCTCTAACCATTGAGCACACCAGCCAGGGCCCATTTCCCCTTTCTCCCCCTATCAGCAAGGAGAATGTGGCAACCCAAGTTCTGTCCCCGACCCTGACCCCAACTATCACCTGAGAGCTCCCTGAAAGCCTAGAAAGAGCCCTGGGCGGGAGGAGGAAGAACCAGACCTCAGCCCCGAGGTGAGGGAGGGGAATGGAGGCTTGGACGGGGAAGGGAGCGTCAAGGGCGGGGGAGGCTGGGTAGAGAAGGGGGTGGTGGAGGGGTGCGAAGAGAAGGGCCCTGGCCCGAGGAGGATGCCGGTTACCTTGATTTGATGTTGGAATGACAAGAAGAGGCGTACGGGAGAGAGAGACAGGGAGGAGGGACAGACAACAGGGCTGGTTTGTTCCTAGCACCTGGCCCCACACAGGCCTATGGCACGGAGTTAGGAATCTGTTGAAGGGATGATGGATACGCAAACAACTGAAGAGAACGGAAGAAGGTCGGGAGGGAGAGAAAGGAGGCAAAGAGAGGGAGCAGGCGGTCTCGCTGCCCAATTTCTCTTCCCGGTTCCAGCCCCAGCTATACCCATCAGGCAGCAACCGCTCCCTATGGCCGGCCGGGACCCCTCCACAGCTACGTGCATATCCCAGCTCTGCCACTTACTCATTCTGTCGCTTTGACAAGTGACTTAAACTCTTTGGCCTCAGTTTCATAAACTAAAAAATGGGGATAAGATGATAGAGGCGTTCAGTGGCCAGTCTCAGACGGGGCGTGCTCCTTTTACGAGGAAGAGGGGGTGGCCTCAGCCCCCTCCGAATACCAGAGAGCCCCAGCTCCGTCTGTGGCCTCAGCAAAAACTCCTCCAGCTCCCATCTCTCTCTCCCTCTGGCCTCGAGGGGTGCGGACCCTCCGGCTGCTGCTGCTGAAGCACTAATGTGGGGGGCTGGGTCCCTACCTGGCCCCTGGCCAGCAGAGCAAGCAGGGTGTGAAGCCAGCGTGGCCCGATAGAGAGGCAGGTCCGACTCCCGGACGGTGGAGACCGCGAGGCCTGGGTGAGATGGGACCGCGTTATGGAGGGAGCCCGGACTGCAGAAGGCACGCGATGCGTCACTGGGAAATCTCAGGAGCCAAGTCTCCGACTTAGCGGCAGTGGAGCCAAGTGCTTACACGGGCCAACTGCTCCACCAGAGACAGAGGTTCAAATCCTGGCTCTGCCACTTACTCATTCTGTCAGTTTGGCAAGTGACTTAAACGCTCTGGCCTCAGTTTCATCAACTAAAAAATTTAGATAAGAAGAGCCTCCGCTCCTAGAGCTGCTGAGAAGATGCAGTGACCTGGCTGGTCCCCAGGAAAGAGTAGCTACCAGCTCTCTTAAAGGAGAAGGCCAGAAACCGGAGCTCCCAGGACCTGACTGTGTCCCCTCCCCCAGCCATGGGGAGTATAACCTTGACTGATGTCAGGGACGGCAGAAAAACATGGGTGTTAAAGTGTTTGGAAAAGTGGGAAAATGGCAATCAGATGGGAACAATATTGCCAGAAATGTCCCTTTACTAGCAACCGTCTTATTAATAATCGTGGTAATTAGTATTGCTAACAAGTAGTAATTATTATTCCTAAGACCATTCATAAGCACTTAGTATATGCAGGTAGTTTGCTGAGCAATTACGTCATGAACTAAATCATTTGTCTCACAACAATCTCATAATGAAGGTCGTATTATGCTGGCTTACAGATGGAGAAACTGAGGCTCAGGGAAGCCGTGGGTCTTGCAACAAGCACACAGCTAGTAGGTGGGGGCCCAGGATCTGACTCACAAGTGTCTGATTCTACAGTCGGTTTTCTGACCTCCGTGCTCTCCGGCTTCCCCAGCGGCACTAGGGGCAGCCGGCTGGCGGAGGGGCCCCACGAGATCCAAGGGACAGCCCCAGACTGCAGCAGTGAAGGGTCCCTGGCAACCTTGGGGTCTGTCTGATTTCACTGAGTCTGGGCCAACCCACTGAACAGATGGAAGCACTGAGGAAAGGGGGCGGGAGGAGGTCAGTTGAGCTATGGAGGTCGGGAATTCCGAGGAGGCCAGCCCCTTCTTTCTATGCGCTGCCCTGGATGTCCCCACTGTTTGCCTACCTCCCACTGGCCTCCCATTTTGTCCCAGCAACTCCTTTCCAGGCTTTCTCCTTCCCACTGGACAGATGGGGAGACGGAGGCCCAGGGAGGCCGAAGTCCAGGGGTGCCAGAGTGAGGATTTGATCATGGCCCCCAGCACCCTTGTACTTGGTCTCTGACCCTGGGCACCTCCCACGCTGATGGGTTCGAATCACTCTGTTTCCGGGAGTGTTTCCTGGGCCCCGCGGTGCTCAGGTCCTGTGAACACTGGGGAGGGAGGTGGGGCGTAGCCTTTGGTTGGGCGGCTGGGCCCTTGGATTCCAAGCTGGGTGGGTGCCTTAGCCTGCAACCAGCCCCTCCAGATGTGGCTTTTCCTCCTCCTCATGAACTGGGGGAAAACATACCATTGGGGGCCCGGAGTGCTGGCTTCTGACCTCAGCTCTGCACGCTGAGAGCTTTCAACCTCATCAGAAGGACTGTGGGGGCAGGCAGAACTCGCAGTTGCCTGTCACCCATGTTTGGGTGATGGTCACTTGTGGCCAGGTTTCTCACACCTAGCACTGCCTGCCACACAGTAGGTGCTCAGTAAAGGTCTGTTAGTGAGCGAGAGAACAATTGTACTCGGCACCCCCACTAGACAGTGAGAATCTTAAGAGCAGAGCTATTT
This sequence comes from Eptesicus fuscus, assembly GCF_027574615.1. Lineage (NCBI taxonomy): Eukaryota > Metazoa > Chordata > Mammalia > Chiroptera > Vespertilionidae > Eptesicus > Eptesicus fuscus. The sequence continues at coordinate 69,535,300 of NC_072487.1, forward strand.
CTTACCATTTTGCATCCCTGGAATTGGGCATGGGCTCTGCGCACAGTAGGTGCACGCAAATGTCTGAGAACTGAGCTGGCCTTGCTTCCCTAATTGGCGCAGAGATCTGGTGTGTGCACACGTTCCTTGGGTTCAGATCCCCAAAGGCTCCCGTGGCCTCCTTCATCAGACCCTAAGGAGCCCTCAGTCCGGCCTTTGGAGGGACCTGGGCAGCCTGAAGTTCCCCCCCCTGCCCTGCCTGGGGGTCCTGACTGGGCTGGGCGCTTCCCCCAACACCCTTCCCACCTGCCTGAAGCCCATCCCTCCATCTCCCAGAGTGGACCCCTAGCCCTGAGCCCTGGCCTTGAAGTGGGTGCCCTCGCCAGTCTCCACATCGTCCATCGGCAGAGGCAGAGGGACCAGAAGGTCCATGTTCTAGGTCAGTGATGGCGAACCTATGACATGCGTGTCAGCACTGACACGCGTAGCCATTTCTGATGACACGCGGCCGCTGAGGCGGCCGCATGCCGAGGATGAAACATTTGCTGCTCCTGAGGATGAAACATTTGCGAAATAATGTTTTTTCCTCAAAAGTGACACACTACCCGGGTTATGCTCAGTTTTTTTGGTGAAGTTGGACACACCAAGCTCAAAAGGTTGCCCAACACTGTTCTAGGTGAAAGCCAGCCCTCCCTACCCCCACATCACCCCAGGGGGAGTAGAAGGGGCCTCTGGATTTGGGTGCTCCTACCACACCCCTCCCCCAGCCCTCCTGCCTCTCCCATCCTCCCTGCCTTGGGATCCTCAGGAATATCCCGGGTTCCTCAGTCATCACAAGAAGCCCAGGATCCCTGCCTCCCCGGCTCTGATCCCCAGCCCATTTGTCCCCAGCGTTTCCCATTTCTTCCCTCCTTTCCCCATCGTTTCTTATTCATTGGGTGCTCTCTCTCCCTCACGCCAGAAGAGAAGCTCCTAAAGGACAGACAGGGACTGCTTCCTGCCTTGTTAATGGCTGCATCCCAGCTGCTGGCCAGGCCCCAGGCACACATGTCACAGTATTTCCCGAGTAAATGAACAAAGCCATAATGGTGCTAATGACCAAGGTGCCCCGTGTAACAAACAGCACTATGGAATGGACATCGGCCGCATGGTTTCATTTAACTGTGCAATCACACTACCATGACCACAGTTATTTTCTCTATTTTGCAGCTGAGCACAATTTAGGCTCAGAGTTCAGTGATCTGCCCTGGCAAGATAGTCAGGGAGCAGCGGAGCTGGGAAACGAACCCAGGTCTGTCTGACTCGGAGGCCTCATCCTCGCCTGACGGTGGGTTTGAGCCCAGGAACACGAGGGCTCCGCTTACCGGGGGTCCAGGCTCTCCGGGGGTCCCAACACCACCGGGCGTTCCAGGATGACCCTACGCAGAGAGAAGAAAAGGAAGGACTAGGCGGTGGAAGGTGTCTCTTCCTCCTTCAGTCCCTCCCGCCTCGGCCGGCTCGGCCCCGGCCCAGGGACACAGAGTAGCTGCCAGGCCTCCCGGAGGAAGAAGCAAACCATCCTGAATGTCTGCAGGAGGCAGAGGCGGCAGAGAGCAGAGCTGCCACCAGGGCTGTGACCGGAGACGGCAGAGGGATGCAGACTTGCTCCTTACCATTGACCCCTTGGGTCCAGGCGCTCCTGGGGGGCCCATCATGCCCCGGTCACCCTGTGATGGAGACAACAATGCAGGGAGGTCACAGCTGTGGGTGGCTCTGTGGGGGGCAGGTGCAGAGGGCCTTCCAGAGGCCAAACAGGGGCAGGGACTTGCCCAAGGTCTATAGAGAGTCCTTGCCCAGCTCATGGCCACATCCCTCAGAGGGTGCTGACAGGGGAGGGGTGGGGGTCTGGGATTTCACACAGCAGAAGCGAAGACCCGTGGCAAGTCCAGGGAGGCTTCAGACCCACGGCAGCATGCCACCCAGCGGCTTCCCTCAGGCCAGGACCGTCCCCATCAAGGACAGGCCAATGGCATGTCCCTTTTGGTCTGGGCCCACGCCACGTGGTCCTCATTAGGCCTGGCATCCCCTAGCTCCGTGGTCGGCAAACTCATCAGTCAACAGAGCCAAATATCAACAGTACAACGATTGAAATTTCTTTTGGGAGCCACATTTTTTAAACTTAAACTTCTTCTAACGCCACTTCTTCAAAATAGACTCGCCCAGGCCGTGGTATTTTGTGCAAGAGCCACACTCAGGGGGCCAAAGAGCCGCCTGTGGCTCGCGAGCCGCAGTTTGCCGACCACGGCCCTAGCTGGTCATGCTGAGGCGGAGATGGCAATGGAAGGCATTTCTTTCCTTCTCCCCTCCCTCTGCCCAAACCTAGATGAGATGCTGGGAACTCTTTCCTCTTGACCCATCCTGACAGACCGGCAGACAGAGCTATGGCCGGAAGGCAGGGGTTCTGGGTTCGAGTCCTGGCTGTTTTTGTGAGGCCCTGTTTCTTGTGTCCACCTCCACCCCCCCCCCCAAGCCATCAAACATTTACTGAGCATCTACTGTGTGGCCAGCACGATATGCTAGACCCAGAAGACAAAGTGCTGAGTAGACGTAGGCAGATCCTGCTCACACGGAGTGAGACCCGGTGTGGTGAGGAGATGGACACACATCGCCTAAACGGATGTGAGGCGGGGCCGAGCAGTGACGGAGAGGGTCTCGGCGCCAAGGCCTTTTGACAGGGAGTTTGACCCCCTGGGTGCAGGGGTGTGGTGGGGAAAACGTCCCTGAGGAAGTACAGCTTGACCTGAGAGCTAAAGGGGAACTGAGTCATGCAGACAAAGGGCGGAGGGATGAGAGTGGGAAGAGTGTACCTGGCGTGGGGACAGCATGGGCAACGGTCTGTGGGCGAGGAGGGGTGTGGGACATTTGAGCAATAAGAGAGGGCAGAGCTGGCCTTGACATTGCGCTACTGTGATGCAAGATGTTACCGCTGACGGCAACAGGGGAAAGGGCGCCCTGGACCTTTCTGTACTCTGTTTGCAACTTCTTGTGAGTCTATCATTATTTCAAAATCAAAAGTTAAAATAAAAAGAAGAGGGAGAGGAGGAAGAGGAGGAGGAAAACGTGGCGGCCAGCGGGTCTTGGGCACAGGGAGTGCAGAGGGGGGTGGCTCAGGATAAGCCTGGGGCCAGGTGGGGTCAGATGAAGGTAGATGCTTCCCCTCTCTGGGCCTCAGTTTCTCCATCTGCCCAATTGGAGTAACATCAGCTCCCCCGAGGACCTGCCTGAGGATGAGATAAGCTCCAGGAAGGAAAGTGGGTGCCCTCCAGGGTCCAGGGGACGGGGGTGAAGGGGGGCGGGGCCAGGAATGGGAAGCCACAGGCTGTGGGCCACCTGGGCCAGCCCGGGACAGAGTGACTTAGTAGGCAAGTGTGGCCTTGGATACTGAACCAGCTCTGCCACTTCCTATCTGGGTGACCTTGAGCAAGTCACCTCCCCAGTTTGAGCCTCGGTCGCAAAAGGGACAAAGGTCCTTTGAAGGCCCGGATGCCAGGGCAATGAGGACAGCCCAGGAGAAAGAAGCCTGAACCCCCCCCCCCACTCCCCCCAGGTCAACCAGCCCCTTCATCTTTTCAAAATTGCAAAAACACAAGCTCTGTTTGTTTAGATGTTCCCTTCAACACGGCTTACCTTTTCTCCCACGATTCCTGGCTCCCCGACCAGACCAACGAAGCCCAGGAGCCCCTGGAAGAAACGTTTTCCAAAAGCAAAAGACAGGAGGGAGCCACGTGAGTTCAAAGGCAACCTCCCGCGGCGGCCCTCCTCGGGGCTGTGTCCCTCCCGAGTGCCCTGCCCCGTGCCTGGTAACCTGGTAACCCTGCCAGCATGGGGCTGCCACCCAGCGGAGCGAGCCACCTCTCCCGGCTCTGTCCTGACTTCCCTCGCCCCGCCAGATGGTTCTCATTTGGGAGCCAAGCAGCGGGGCCGCTGCCAGCTTCCCTGGGAGCGCCGCACATTCTTCCCGCGCCAGGATCAGGCAGAGCGTGGTGATGGCGGGGAGGCCCTGAGGCTGTGCTGGGAAGAGAGAGGCCTGTCTGTGAGGAGTCTGTCCCCATCTTTCGGGGCTCCGGGGCTGTTTCAAAGAGAGAAACCAACTCGCTGGCCAGGATAGAAATACCACCGCAGCCCCTGCCAAGAGACCGGATTGAAATCTGGGAAGCGGAGGCCTTTTCACTGTCTTGTGAGAGGCTTCCTCTCCGCTCTGAAAGGGCATACACACACACACACACACACACACACACACACACACACACGCACTGGTTCCCGCTGCTCTTTTAACTCCGCTGGGTGATAACTCGCCTCCGAGTTCCAGTGGCTCCTCATGGAGGCTGCGGGGCTGTGCAGTGCTGCTGCCCTGAGCAGGCACACAGCAGGGGGAGCCGCCTAGAGGGGTCACCCAGGGAGGGGGACACGCCCTTGCCCAGACCCTGCACTCTTCTCTGTTAAGGAAAATCAAACTGTGTGGTTGGGGGTGTCAAAATGCCCCGGGAAGAACCAGGTTTGCAGCCAAGAGTTGAGTTTCCGGGAGCATTAGGGAAGACTGAGGGGTGAGTGGGTTTGTCCCATAATGTCTGCTCCCTGTCCCCAAAACATATGCAGAGAGGAGACCTTGAGCCTGATCAGAAATAGGTCAGAAGCGATGCCCTCAGCCAGTAAAGTGACGGAATGACACCCGGTTCCGAAGGGCTAGCTCTGGGGGTCTCAGAGCCGGTTCCAAAGCGGCACCTCGGGCCAGGACCACGTGTGTCTCGCTGCTGCAGCCTGGGCCCGAGTGGTTCCAAAGCCCAGCACCTGTCCCTCCATCGGGGCCTCCAAAGCATGTGGCTGTGAGCGGGGCACGGATCCCACCCCCTCCTACACACACACACACACACATACACACACACACACACACACACACACACACACACACACACACACACACAGAGACACCATCACTACTCATGGAGGGCCCGGGTTCCCTGGGCTCAGAGACCCTTCGGGTTGAAGTAGGAGGTGAGAGAGTGAGGTACAAGGTATGAGGTCATAGCTAAGAAGCCGTAGAAAAGAACTGAGTATTTGACTTTTGCAACAATGTACTTAAAAAAGAATAAATCAGAGCATTTTCAGGTGATAACAATATCAACAACAATGGCTGGCACCTAGCACTATCGATGTCATTGTCATTGAATCTTTAGGTTTGTGGGCCCCGGGCGAACCACAGGGCCTCTCCGAGTCTCATCTACAGAATGGAGGACTTTAAATAAAGGTCCCGCCCACTTCCCCGGGGTTGTTCTGAGTCCTGGAGATAATGCGCGGAGCACTTCGGCACTCAATCCATGTGAATTCCCTCCCATCCCATTCTAACTTGTTTTAAAAGGGCACGAGGTTAAGACAGAGGCCTGAGCTCCCCACAAGGGAGCAGTCAGACGTGTAGAGGATGCGGAGCGCGGGGAAGAAAAGCGGCTTTGTTCGGAGGCCTCTGCCCGACTGGCCCAGGGAAAGAGAAATTTCATAGCTACTTTAAATTTATGGGTTGTTGGGCCCTGGAAGGCAGGCAGGTCATAAACCTCAAACAAGAAGCCAAACAGGATCCTAATGAATAAGGGCCATACAGCAAGCGCCCCATTCCCCTGCCCCACCTCTGCGGCCTCCCTGGGGCACTGTCCGGAACATCCTGGCAGGCCCGGCCTGCGGCTGGGGCTGGGGCAGAGGCTGGGGGGTAGAGGGGTGCAGTGCCAGAGGCCCAGGGCTTCCACCTGGCGGGCCGGGTGGAGAGGCGGCTCTGACAGCACAGGCCCGCTGGCTCCTCTCGGGCGGGCGGAGGACACCGGGGAGGAGGCAGTGGTGTCACCTACGGTGGGCACTGCACAGGCAGGATCTGAGTCCTTGATTTGGGGGAGGAGCTGGCCTGGTCCTCAGTGTCTACAGATGAAGGGCCACTGTCTGCTATGGGAGTTTTTCTCCTTCCCTCCCTCCTCTCACGTGACATTCCGCTACATGCTGGGGAGGCAACTAGGAGAGACAGCTGTGGGTCCTCTGCTGGACCAGGCATCGCAGAGTTAGGTGTTTCCATGCCTGGCTCCCCCCCTTCCTTCCCCCCGCCTCACAGAGCTTCTCTAAGGCAAGGCCCATGCCTTGGAATCATCTGGGTGTCCCCAGTACCTAGGACAGGGCCTGGCAAGCCGGCTGCCCTCTAAGTAGCTGTTAGAAGGCCAGAGGTCCAAGGGTTTTCCAGTCCCTCTCGCACGCAGGTCTCGGGAACCCGCAGGCCTGAGTGTGGGCCCTGGCTCGGACAGTAACGTTACCGCCCGGGAGATCTTGGGCAAGTTACTCCTCAGAGCCTCATGCGCAAAATGGGGCAATAACACCTCCCACCAGAGGGCTGCTGGCGGGATTGCAGGTGATGGTGTAGACAGTGTTTGGCTTAGAGCCTCGTACCGAACAGGTGCCCAATAAATGCAGCCCATGCTGTGACTCTGGGGAGGCTGAAACGGTCACAGACATCGACATGTCATATTACCGCAGACGCTTCAAGATGTATCTTCAAGTCTTGTCACCCCTTCGAAATTGAGGTCATTATTAGACCTGATGCTAGATCTCGCTATTAATAAAGAAGCATAGCTATGAGTAGGTCACATTTGGGCATGTTTTCATAACTGTCGTTGGGTAGAACCGATTTCCCTTGTAATCCTTTGCCTTGAATTTTCTGCATTTAAACCTTCTACTCTGAGCAGGGGCCTATGACCGTCACCAGCCTGCTAAACGGGTCCGAGGCACAAAGAACACTGACATTCTAGGGTTCTGAGCATCTATTTCCCGAGGGCCCTACCATCAGCATAACTATGAAATTAAATTTGCTGATCGGATTGCCTTTTTTTTTCTTCCCCTAATCAGGAAATACATCCAGGCCGCAGCAGCCCTTCCAAACTCCCGGGCTTCCCGCAGAATGCGCTCAAATGACACTGGAAGCGTTTCAAAAAGCCCAGTCCTCCCCCTGCTCCAATCCCCGCTCCCCCCCCCCCCAACAGATGTTGCATGAGGGAGCCCGTGGTGCCCGCCTCTCACGCCATCCATCGATGGTGCTCGGTGGAGACAGATTCTTCTGGGCCCCCACATCATTCCTCCTTACAGGGTGTGGGGGACGGGTCCTTCCTTAAAGGAGTGGAGGGGACTGCTCCCTCCCCCCCGGTCCGCTCACCCAGCACTCAGAGCCGCGTCTCTCCATCCCACGCCCGGGTGGCTCCGACTCCTGAGGCAGCGACAGCCGCCCTGGCCTCCCCACAGTGTGCGGCGGACAGAGGGACAGAGGCGAGCAGACTCATGGGATAGATCCACCCGGGCTATGTCATCGCTCCCACCGCAGAAACCCAACTGGTACCAGAGGGAGCCCGGTCGAGACCTCAGAGGGCAGGACTTTGGCTCACAGACGGATGTGGCTCATTGCAATCCCGGGCCCGAGACCTTGATAGTGAATGAAGGCCGTGGTCCTCGAACCTCCTTCTTCAGACCTTGCTTGGCCTGGCTTCCCAACTAGCCAGAGCCCCTGGTTTGAATTTCGCTTGCTCTAGGATTTAGGGGTGCCTGACCAAGAGCCCCTGGCAAGTGGCTACGCTTCTCTGGTCATCTGTAAGTCGAGTGCAGGCAGCAACTGTGGAAGGGCTCTTCCAGGTTTACTGTTCCGGGAGCCAGGTCACGTCACCCCTTCGGGCGAATGCCCCAGAGACACCCGCAGAGGCAGGCCGTGGGGAACGGCCATTGTGACTGTGACTCACGGCTCTCTCAGTCAGACGCCCCCTCCCCGAGAATCAGCGTCCGTGTCAATGAAAGAGGGAGACGAGCGAACCCACCTCTGCAGCTGGGAAGGGACTGAATGTGGGGGTGCATGTGGAGTGCTTCCCTAAGGGCTTGGCACAGCCTAAGTGCTCAATACAGAGCCGTTCTGCTCAGAGACCAGGGCGGACTTACCTGCTCACCCACGGGCCCCGGCCGTCCAGGGTTGCCCGGCTCCCCCTGCGAAGAAACAGAGGAGGATCACTTGGGACGAGCGGCGGGAGTCCAGGCCTCCTGAGAGCACTCCCCCGCCCCCGCCCCCTGGCCCGCCTTAGTCCCTGTCGGTGGGGATGGACGGGCAGCCTCGTCACCAGAGCCTGGCCTTGGAGACTCCAAACAAATGGCAGGGACAAAGGGACACTGGGACAGACGCTGTGGCCCTGGAGATGACCCGAGTCACCCGTGTCCTCTGCGTGGCCCTTCATCAGCCCATTGCGTTTTGTGGGGGTGGAAACTGAAGCGCGGGGAGGTGAGCTGCTGGAGGTCGTACAGCCAGCAGGAGGCAGGGCTAGAGCTGGGACGTAAGTCTGACTGATTGAAACCCCCACTCCGCCGGCACCAGGCCACCTCACGGCAGGACGAGAATGGTCTAGGAGCCAGGGCCCCTGGGTCCTAGACGCCGACCCCACTGAGCTCTGCCTCCAGCTCCTGGGTGACCTTGGTGAGTCTCGTCTCTGCTCTGGCTCAGCCTCCTCAGCTAAAAACGAAGGAGATCGGACTCATTTATCTCCAAGGCTGTTGCTAGCTCTCCAGCTTGGAGGTCTCTCACAGCCTCATCTGTCAGCTCGACCCCATGCCCGGGTGGCTCCGACTCCTTAGGCAGCGGCAGCCGCCCTGGCCTCCCCACAGTGTGCGGCGGACAGAGGGACAGAGGCGAGCAGACTCATGGGATAAATCCACCCGGGCTATGGCATCGCTCCCACCGCAGAAACCCAACTGGTACCAGAGGGAGCCCGGTCGAGACCTCAGAGGGCAGGACTTTGGCTCACAGACGGAGGTGGCTCATTGCAATCCCGGGCCCAGCCTCATCCTCCCCCGGCTCCTCCCTCAGACCTCAGCCCGTGACACCAGAGGGGCCAGGCGGACATGTGGGCCATTTCCCCCCCGGGGGGAGAGGACAAGGGGAGAGAATGTGGACAACCTGCCTGCCCCCCGCCCCGGCCCCCGCTCTGCGCTAATCCTCCGCAAATGTGCCCAGCTGTACACGTGGCCCCACAGTCCCTGTCCCTGACGGCTAGGACGACCCAGCCCCAAGGGGAGTCCCTGGAAAGCCGTGGAGTGAGGCTGCCCCTCTGCTGAGTGGGGGTCATCACTGTCCTACCCAGGCTAGTTCTTTCTTCATAACTTAAAAGAAAACCATAAACAAATGTATTACACATTTATTGCACATGTGGGGACACACAGGGGCCCAGGGGAGGAGGAGGAGGAAATCTAGAATCCCAGCGCCCGGAGATAACCTGCCCACAGGCCAGCCTCTGCTCTGAGTACCCAGGAGCACGGTGCCCCCGGCCCCTGCCACGGGCTCAGACCGTAAGGCGCCGATTCATACCTGCCTCCCACCACCACACCCACAGGCACTTCCTGTGAGTAGAATCCCACCACTCCGTCCGTGGTGGCTGCGCTGTGTCCCATTACTCGAGCATCCCACGGCAGGGCATTCAGATGATGTCCCTTTCCTTGGATTACCATGGTAATGGGGACTATTCCCCACCCCCATCCCCACGTCACAACTGGCCATGGAGTCCAGGGCTCGCCCTGGGTCTTCGTATGTTGACTTCCTCTCTCTCCTCTCCTCCCCAGGCGTTTCCCCCTCCCGTTCCTCAGCCTCGTCACTTCCAAGTCCGCTCACCTTCAAGCCATCAGGGCCGGGCCTCCCAGGAAACCCTTTCCTGCCAGGCTGACCCTGCAACAGAAAGAGATGAATGACAGGAGCCTGGTGGGGCAGCACGGCTGGTCCCAGGACCTGGCACAGGGCAGGGCCACGGTGCCCGGCGTGGGGGCCGGGATGCAGAGCCCCATGTCAGCGGGCTGTTCGGGGGGGGGGGGGGAGGGACGCAGGGAAGGTCTGCAGCTGTGTGACCTTGGGAGAGTCCCCCTTCCCTGGCTGACCTAGCTCATAAACGAGGAGATGACACCTGCTTCAAGGAGGGAGGAAAGAGAGGGGACTGAACGGGAGATAAAGGGCCCTGCAGGGGGATGGGTCCTGCCAGGGTGGTCTGGAGGCGCCTGCGGGTCCCTGAGACCCTCTCGGCGATCCATGTGGTCAAACTGTTTTCATAACAGGACTAAGATGTCACCTGCCTGTGTCGCTCGCGCTCTCACGAGTGTCAGCGGCGGTTTCCAGAGGCTACGTGGCATGTGGGATGGTCAGCAGATTGAATGCAAAGATGCTAAAGATAGTAAAACGATGCCACTCTTTCCATGAGATTATTTTGATTTGGAAAAATGTAGCTATTTTTTGTTAAACTAGTATTTCTGTGGACATGAAGTGGGTTCATTATTAATTTTAAATGGAGCAATACATTTCAAATCTCTCAGGTTTGATGGCCAATATTGCTAATGTAACCCGCAGAAAGAAAAGCACTTTGGGTCCTTCACAGAGTTTAAGAGTGTCAAGGGGTCCTAGACCAAAGCATTTGTGAACTGCTGATTGATCAATGCAGGGATTGGGGGGGGGGGGGGACAAGCACCTTCCGGAAGGCCGCTGTGAGCAGTGGCGAGGACAGAGGATGCAGGGTTAGGTTCGAGGCAGGGCATCCGCTTCCTGGCTGTGAGACGCTAAACCCCTCAGTCTCTGAGCCTCCCCGGCCTCCGGTGAAACCAAGAAAAATGGTTGGTGCCTCCCTCATGGGAGACTCGAATGAGAAAATGGGCGAAAAGCACCGGCACCCAGCAGGTGGGCGAGGACGGAGGTCAGGGTCCCGCCTCTTGTTTCTCTCCTTTAAGGTCTGTCCTAGTCCCCCCTCTGGCTGGCCCAGGCCCCCACCCATGACTTCTCTCGGATCGCTACCCGAATGTTGCCCAACTGTGCATAGCAGGCTCAGCGCCAACAAAATCTCCGCCAGCAACACTCACCTCCAAGCCAGGGGCGCCAGGTGGTCCCATGGGTCCCTCATCTCCCTGGGGTCGGGAGGCAAGAGAGAGGGAAAAGGAGAACGTTAATCCAGGGGGGCTCTTGGGAAACCTGTCCTATAAGAAGGGAAAGAGGTGGACAGAAGAGAGTCCTTCTGGACCAAGAGAAACGGCCCACCCAGGCGCCCTGCCTGGCCGACCCCGGGCGGGGGCACCACCGGTCATGGCCTAGAGGCCGGGTCACGGGGACTTCCTCGTGGATGGGGCCCTCGCTGTCCTCTGCTGTGATCGCCTGGGTACAGGGCCGTGCGGGGTAGGAAAGTGAAACCCCATCCTGTGCTGTGGGAGCAGAGCCCCGACTGCAGCTCAGAGCTATGGGCTCTATTCTGAGCTCTGCCATTTACTTGCTGGCGGCAGACCTTAGCCTCACGGTGCCTCAGTTTCCCCATCTGTAAAATGGTGCATCATCCCAAAGTATAACGACTGGCTTAAATTACGTTCCTGGAGGACAGCGATGATCTTTTATGCTTTCGTGAAGCCACCCCCAACATTGCTCTGGATGGGGGTGCACAGTGTCTCATGGATGTGAACGGAAGGAGGGAGGAGGCCACGAGAGGAACTGCATGAGTAGATGAGTGAATCGATGAAGAGTGAGCAAGTGGCAGGCATATCCAGGGGTTTCTTGAGCAGTAACGTGAGTGTAGATGGAAGCACATGGCGGGGGGCCATTTTTCTCTTCTCTACCCATCCCCGCTTCCCACTTGTGGCCTGTGGAGACTCTCCAGGCCTTCCCGCAGGCACAGGCAGCCTCCAAACCCATCCCTCTGGCCTGCCAGGCCTGACCAAGGGTCCCTCTTTAGAGCTCCCCCCCCTCCCTGCCCCGTCCCAATTCCAGGAAAGCAGCCTCATGTGGTGGCTCCCAAAGCCAGCGCTGGGACCCGCCAGACCCAGGGCCCGCTGGATGCCTGCCTGTGGGCGCGCTGCGTCTGGCCTCCTGCACCCCTACCAGGGCCGTGTCCCGGGGTCCTCGGGCAAAAGGTGGGGCCTGCCTGAGTGTGCACAGCGTCCAGCTGGTGCTCCAATGGACTTACAGTGACCTTGTCGATCCCCTTCATCACGTGTGAGTCAATAGCAGATCTCTGCCACTTACTAGCTGTGCTAGTCACGCGCTTCTCCGAGGACGCCCCAGGCGGCTCCCCGGAGCCGGAAGTCAGCAGCATAGGGTCTATGTCATGGTACCCATGGGCTTTGGGCGCCAGCAGACCTGGCTTTGAATCCCAGCCCTGCCTGCCACTAACCACAGGACCGGGCAGTCTCTTCACTCCTGTGAGTCATAAGGCCTCACGTGTAAGATGGAGCCAACAATTCCTACCCTCCCATATCAATGCCCAAGAAACTGTGCCACCTTGAGCAGGCGCAGTGGCAGTGGCTCCGAGGAAGAAACCCCAGGGCAGGTGGGTGCAGGGGGGTGCAGCGGAGTGAGGGAGCGGCCCACCGGGCAGGCCAGGGCAGAGAAGGCACCTGGACAGGCCGCAGAGCAGGGCTGTCAGGAATGAGCTGAAGGGTGCGCCCAAGGCCTGCAGGACACAGGACAGAGTGGGCCAGGGGTTGGGGAGGATGGACAATGGCAGGGGCAGGGCCAGATGGTCTTACCTCGGGCCCCAGCTGCCCAGGGGGTCCTGGCAGGCCTCGAGCTCCAGGCTTCCCCTGTGAGAAGAGAACAAAAAGAGGTCACTGAGGTGGCACCTCCATCCCCATCACAGAACTATCAGCTTCCTCAGCGGAGCTGCCCGCGGCAGGGACTCACCTTCACACCTTCTGGGCCATTGTCCCCAGGGGGGCCGATGTCTCCGGGGAATCCCTGGGGAGAGGCAGAGAGCAGGGGTCACCCATGGGGACTGTGAAGAGACGTGCTAAGAGCATAGGTCCTGGGGGTGCCGACCTGGGTTTCCAGCCCACCCTGTGCGGGCGTGACCGGGGCCGCGCAGTTCACTGCCCTGATTTTGATTCTACAGCAGGGATGGCGGTACCAGCCCTACGCCTCAGAGGGTTGCTGAGAAAAGGAAATGGAACAATGCAGGAATGTTCGCAGCACAGGAACAAGCACACACAGGGTGTCTACCCCAGAATTTCTCAAGTCCTGAGCCTGAATGAGCCGGGGCCCAGAGCCAGCCCGCTCCTGCTCTGAGAAGTGTCATCTCTGACTGCAGGGATCCTGCAGGTGTGAGTATGCTCTGGGGTTGCTGTGACTTTCAACAGCTTGAAAGGCACTGATCTAATTGCTCTTGGCTCCTCCCACTACATCCTGGCCAGGCGTGTCAGACTCCCACACCCACAATGGGGGCTCACTGCTCCCAGAGCAGTCTTTCCAGAGGGATGACTGGGCAGTGGAAGTTTCTCTCTGACGTGGAGCAGGATCCCCTCCTTTCCGCCTCCTTTGTTTCAGGTGTCATACCTCTGTTAATTCAGCTCAGGACCCCATTCACTTCCGGGGCAGCCTCCCTCCTCCCTCACTTTCCTGCCAGCTAGAAACCAAAGAAAGCCTTTTTCATATGAATCCCTGCAGCCAAAGTGCCTCCTTCCCATCTTGCCTTCATAAGGTGGCTTTTCTTTTCCTCCTTCCTTTGATGTTTTGGCAATTCCTGTTAAATTGCAGCTCAAACATCCTATCACCCTTGTCGCCGGCCAAGGCAAGAATGGTCTTGAATGTGGAGCTCACATAGGTAGCTGAAGCCCCATGTTGTTTTTTTCCTTCAAAATGAGGGGCTCAATCCTTTGCCACCAACTCCACGCACTGTGTGACCAGGCCAGTTCCTGAGCCGCTCTGGGCCTCAGCTTCCTAATCTGCAAAATGGTGACCATTAACTCCCGCCCGACAGGTCTGAGCCCTGAAGGGAGGAATGTAAGCAAGGCTTCGCTCAGCGCCTGCTGCCTGGTAAGACCTCAATACAAATCTGCATCCAAAAGGACGTGGGGTCCAGACTCCTAGGAAAACAAGTCTGCCTGAGGTGGGCCGTCTCCAGGGAGAACTTGGCCGTGGGGACACAGACCAGGTTCCGGTCCCCACATGGATCGGGCCCACTAACGAGTGAAAGAGACCACTGATGGGGGCTGGGGAGCTGCAGCTCCCGCTATGGTCCCTGGGAGGCGCCGACAGGCTCATCAGCTTCTGTCTTCGGCGGAGCAGAGCCATCTTCTGAGTCAGACAATCCAAACAGAACCCAACGCCGGAGAGACAGACCCCGGCGGCTTCCAGGGCCCCGTGAGGGAGCCAAGGTAGACCTTCCTTGCTGCAGAAGCAGGGCCACTGAGGAGGTCCCCGCCCTGCGCTGGGCCTCCCTGTCCTCCTGTGGAGCCCGGTGGTAGGAATGCCTCCCCGCACGTCGTGGTGGCGCATCAACAAGTTCTCACCCCAGAGATGCCACACAGCCTCCTGGCACGAGGTGGAGCCTAGTGACTGCGAGGGAGCTCGCTTTCCACCCGCACTGGCCGGGCTGCGGGGAAAACCAGGGCTCGCGGAAGAGTCTTTTTCCACCGTGACCAGGGGAAGGAATCAGGGCCACGAAGGGAGGCCAACTCCATTTGTCTAAAGATAGGACGGTGTCACGGCCAAAGTCAAAACAGTGGAAAGTCAGAACTTGTAGCTTTCAGGAAACACTCCCTCATCCATCCGGCGTTTCTGGGAGTGGTCTTTGGAAGGGTCTGGGGAAGCCGGCAGAGCCAGACTTTTGTCTCTGAGACCTGGCGGAGGAGCTAGCCCAGGGCCGGGGAGTCGAGGGCGGGTGGGACTCCGGCCGGGGTTGGTGGAGACCAGCAGAGGACTTGGGTGCTGTTGATCCTGAACAGACAACGGCTCTGGCACTGCTCACCCTGCTCTCCAGAGCGAGTCCCCAAAGTAGAGAGAGGGGGGCAAGCGGAGCTCACCCAGCGGCCTCACTCCATCTCATGAGGAATGTCTAGCATACCTATGCTAATTCTCACAGGGATCGGAGGGACACTCTCTCTCGGGGTTCTGCTTCCAGGACTGGAATTATTATGTTAATAGCTAAACCATCCTGCATTGTTTCTCATTCTCCACTCAAATGCCAGAATTTTATAGTGGCTTCTCACTCGTCAGACCAGATCCGGGAGTGCTGAGCCCTGAACTTGTGCAGGGGGGCTGTGAGTGGCTGGAAAGGTCCCAGGGAGCAGATGGGAGAGAATGTGTAGAGCTCCTATTAAAGGTATAGGCACCAGAGCTCAGAGGACGCTCCTGGTATTTTTCCCGAAAACTGTAAAGGTAGCCACAAAGCTAGGGAGGGTCCCCGAGGCCAGCTTCTGTCCCACTTGCCACTGACCGAGGAGGGCAGAGGCGGAAAAGATCGCCTACCTCGGAATTTCTATCCTCAGCCCCATCTCGCATTTGCTGTGTGACCTCAGACAAGTATCTCCCTACCTCTGGGCTTTTGGTTTACCAAGGACAATATCCAGTCCCACTTGCAGTCAGATAGAGAGAAATAGGGCATCACATACCTCAGGCCCAGGGGGCCCAGGAAACCCGAGGGATCCTTTATCTCCAACTTTGCCCTGTGGAAGAGAAGAGATTATGGGGGGGGGGCAGGCAGGGGTAAGTGAGGGCTCACCTTTCCTGACCCCTTGTGTTATCCCCCTGGCTGCGGGCGGTTGGAAAGCTCAGGGGTATACAAATGAAATCTGCCTAGATAACTAGAAGGAGCTATTACTGTTCAAACCCCGCCCTCCTACACTTACTAGCCGTGGGATCCAGGGCAAGTCATTTCACCTTGTGAAACCTCAGTTTACCCATCTGTAAAATGGGAGCAAGAATAATTCTATAACCCCTGGGGTTATTAGAAGTATCTGACACTCAGTGATATTCAATAAATAAATGACACCTACTGCTATTATTAATTATGTTACTACTATTGACAAGATATCTGAAGCCCAAGATGCTTGCCAGTGACTGAGGCCTATCTATGACGCTGGGTAAGTTCCTACCCTCTGGGCCTCAGTGTCCTCATCTGTGAAGTGGGAGAATCTCCATTCCTGCTTTGCCCTGCTCATCACCCAGGGCTGCGGCAGGAGGAAGTGAGGTCCTGGGTGACCTTTTGGAGGGTGTGAGGTTTGGGGGGTCTCAGAATAGAAGGTACTTACCAGAGGCCCTGGCTTCCCCCGTGCACCTGGGAACCCTGGCAATCCCTGGCTCCCCTGGAAAAGACCCAGAGCAGGCTGGGGTCAGTGAGGACCAGAAACAGCCAGATGAACAGCTGCCGGGCCCTCCTGGCCAGGCTGAGGCCGGGAGAACAGCCGCCTTTGAGGAAGATGGGCTTTGCCCTCACGGTCCCTGCTTGCAGGGAAATGTACTAGCTCTGCACCCCTGAGGGTGGGGCCCCAGGCATGCAAAGGTGGGACAGCAGCCCGTCCTCAGCAGGCTTCCTGGACCTCGGGACCCTGGGGCTCCAGCAGGGAAGTCTGAGGACTGGAGCCCAGCAGGAGAAGCAGCCAGGCCTGCGTGTCTGGCAACCCAGAGACATCCAGGCTGGGTCAGGATAGGCCAGCCAGGAGAGGGAGAGCTGGCCAACATCTGGGCCTCATTGAGTGACAGGGTGAGGTCCAGATGCGGCCACATGGTACGGGACACAGGCAAAGAGGAGCTGGCCTGGGCAGGCCGCCTCAGTCCATCAGTTAGAAGGCCAGTTACTCACTCACTCACTCACTCACTCACTCACTCACACATGCCCTCAGTGTCCACTCTTCTGGGCAGGAGCCTGGGCCCAGCTGTGCCGGGGCAGCCTGGGGACATACTGGCTGCCAGGGGGCCGAGCACACGTCCCATCAACCAGGGGAGAAAGGCACTGCCGTGGATGAGGAGCAGACAGGCTGCTCAGGCCAATGAGAAAATGAAGCGGCCACACCCCCAGCAGATGGAGAGAATGGCATCGGAGCAGGTCCTGAGGGAGGGGGCAGTGTTGGGCGAGCAGAGGCCGGGCAGAGGGTGTGCGAGGCGAGGCAGCAGTGTGTGCAAAGCCTAGAGAGGCAGTGGGCAGGTCAGTGGGACCGAGCACAGGGCTGTAAGGATGAGGGATATGCAAGTGTCAGGGGGCCCACGCACTGGGGTCCTGGGTGCCAGGGCGGGGGGAGCCAGGCCTTCACTCTGGGAGCAATAGGGAGCCATGGAGAGTTTGTGAGCACAGTGAGGCAGACAGGGTGGGGGGGGGGAGAGGCAGGGGCGGGGATCATTCAGGAGGCCTGTAAAGTCCAGGGAAGAGATGCTGAGGGTGGGTGAGGGCAGGGAATACAGGGCTGTTTGGAAGGAAATGATCTCGAGGTAGGTCCTGGGCTGTGATGGGCCCTGGGGCAGGAAGAAGGAAGAGAGCAGGATTGCAGGGCTGGGGGAAAAAGGGGGGAGGGGGGTGAGAATCTGCTGCAATTACCTTGTCTCCTTGGAATCCGGCATCTCCTGACACACCTGGAACCCCTTGTTCGCCCTAAATACACACCAGCAAAGAAGGTTACGATGGAGACCACAGTGGGTTCTGGAAGCCTCCCCCACCTGCAGCCCCCTGGCAAGGTACAGCTTTGCCGAGACTGTTCCCAAAGTCCACCTGACCAGCAGCAGCCTTGTTAGAGGAAAAGGCAGGCCCCCCGCTTGCGGGGCGGGGGGAAGGCAGGTCCTGGGGGGGACCCAGCCGGCCTAGTTGCAGACCTGCCTGGGGTTGCTCGGATGGCCGAAAACTCTCTCCGTGGGAGCTAAACTGCCCAATGCCGCCTGGCCTTCCCCGCAGAACTGACACCTGCAGGTGCAAGGGACCGTTTCTGCACCCTTGGGCCTCTTCATCAACGGACGTCACACAGCGGCGAGCGCAGCGGGTACCATGGTGCCCGCTGCGTGGTTTCCGAGTGCTGGCATCTGTTGCTCCAGACTCCTCGCCGCGAGGCTGGGAGCTGTCTCTTCTTCCTTCTGTGGAAGTTTCTACGCCAGGAACCAGCTTCCGTCTACTTCTAATTAGCTGCTTCAGACCGGCCTCCCCGGCGGAGAAACCAGCGCGCCGGGCTGGGGAAAGACCATTTGTAGAGTCAACCGGTCTCCAGTTAGGTCTGCGTGCTTCTTTTCTAAGACAGCATGGGGCATGGGCGAGGTGACACTGATTCTGGCTGTGGGCGTCTCTTCTGCTCGCTCCCTGTGTTCAGCCACGTCCTGGGAAACGAGCTCTCCAGGAACCCCATCAGGAGATGTCTCCTTAGAGCCGGAGCCACCTCGCACGGCCCTCACCCTTTCTGGCTCTCCGTGGCGGTGGGCATTCCCAACGGTGCGCTGGCCCCCGGGCTCAGGAACCATGCCCAGCCTGGGAGCAGGTGGGAGAATGGAGAGGCTCAGAGAACCCATGCCATGCAGCGAGGGCTGTGACCTCCAGCAGAACTTCCTTGGTAGAACAAAAGCCAGAATTGAAAACAAACCAAAAAAAATTTTTTTTTTTAAATTTAGCTTTAGTTTTTCCAACTTGGAAAACCCTGTAGAGCATCCCAGAGTCGTAGGAACCAAGGAACATTTTTTTCTTTAATATCCAAAGGAGGCGTGAGGGGGGTCACAGCATATTTTCAAAGGCCACCTAAGAAATCAGGACAATGGATTTGGAGAAAGCTGGACCTGGAGCGGGAGTCTTGGATCCAGAGAGTGCCTCCACGCAGGCGGACGGAGCCAAGTGGTTGTAAGTGGGACGGAGGCCAGGCTGGATCATGGAAAATCTAATATTCCAGGCAGGACGACCACGGAACATGAGGCGATGGCTCCACCACCCCCGGGAAGGGCCAGGGTGGCGGGTGCGGGGGAAGAGGGGCTGATCATAACCCGCTTCTCCCAACGTGAAAGCCCCTCCCCAGCCAAGGGGGCAGAAAAGAGACTTCTTTGTCTTTTCTTCTCCTCCATCTTTTTTTTAACCCTAAAGATTTATTTAACTGTCCTGAACACGATAGGCAGAAAAATAATTCCTTCCTCCTCTTCTTTCCCCAGAGCTTTCACATCTCCAGACGTCTCGGGCACCGGCAGTCAGCAGGCCAGCCGAGTTGTACGTAACACGTGTATTTCCATGTTCCTGAAGAAACAGTGAGCCGGCGGCCAGCGCTGCCTATAAAAAGCTTACTGCCCACATTCCCATCTCCCCCAGGCTGCTCAGGTCTCCAACCTCAGGGCAAACAGGTAGCTGTACAGAAAGCTCCCCCATCTCCAGGAGGAGGGCCGTGGGGGAGGGAGGGTCAGCAGGCAGCAGGGCAGTGTCAGAGGGTGGAGCTGGGGGTGCAGCTGGAGGCTTGGGTATGGCAGTGGGGAACAGAGGAGGAGGAGGAGGAAACAGATGGAGAAAAGGCTGGGGTTAGCATCACACGCCTGGTGACCTATAAGTGGGGGCTGGGAGGGACGCTGCTAAGACAATCTGGGTATGCCCATTACAGCTCGGCAGTTCCGATTTCCTAGGAGTCCAGGGGCCCACTAGACCATCGAGTGCCCTTCGGCAAATCTCTTCTCTTTGGATCTGCTCTCCCTGCTGTGAAATGCAGGCGCCGGAGGAGGTGGCCTCTGAGGCCCGCGCGCCCGCTGTGTCCTTCTGACCTCAGTCGTGCTCCTGGTTCAGGTGTCTGGGGGCAGGTGCCTGGGTTTGAATCCTGACACTACTTACCAGCTGCGTGGCCTCAGGCAAGCTTCCTGTCTCACGGGGTGGGGGGTGGGGGAGTGGGTTTGGAGGATGGATGGGTTAATGCCCACAGAGCACCCAGATGGCGCCCCGCACTGGTCCCTGTTCCTGTTTCCTAGGTGTAGGAGGAGAGGCCATCTGCAGACAGGTACAGAAGGAGCCTGGCCTCTCTCCCCCACTCAGGCTCCTAGGACCACGTATGCTGCCGGAAGCCCTCCCACGCTCCCTTCGGAGTGCCTGGCTGGTCAAGGGACTGGTAGGGGGAGGAGGGAGGCAGATGGCCACAGGGCAGAGCAGAGCAGCCCCCAGGTCCCTGTCACTCAGGTCCTGCATGACCCAGGCCAGGTCCTGTCCACCTGGGCCCTGGGGACCCATCTACCCACTCCCAGCTCTGCCTGGACACAGGGGAGATGGTGAGAGCTCGGCGGCAGGGCTGTGCAAAGGACAAGTGACAAGGGTGGCGCCCCCGTGGCAACTGGGGAAAGGCGGGGCAGGGGCTCAGGGGCCCATCCCGGTTTTTCGGTTGTGTTTTCAGACCATGTGGGCTCTGGGACGGGTTCCCAGTTCCAATCGGACAGTTTCAGTAAATTTGTTTCTTCCTGTGCCTGGAGAGGTCTGGACCCCACGTCATACCTGCGCTGGGACCCATCATCGCGGCAACACTCCTCCTCTCTATCCCCCACCCCCACCCTCTTCGTTCCATGGCTTTGGCCTCAAAGCCGGACCCTGGCCTCAGCTTTGCACTCTGAATCCAGACACCTGCCTTGCTTTCTCCCCGCCCGTGCCTCAACAGTCCTCCACGCTCTATCTGCCAAGGTCTGCATGTCCCCAGAACCACATGTCTGAGCCCCACCCAGAGTTACAAGGGAGAAGCTGGGGAGCACAGAATTAGGCGGGGGGGGCGCAGAGGGGTGGCAGGAGGAGTGCAGGGGAGTGGACCTGGCGAGGTCAGCAGCAGCCGAGGCGGAGGGGGGTCGCATGCAGATAAAACACAGTGCAATAAGGGAGTATTCAGATCACCTTATCACCTTTCAGTCCGGGCTCCCCCACGTTTCCCATCAGCCCCTGCAAGACAAAGGCGGGGGTCGGGCTTGAGGGCGGCTCAAAGCCACTGGCGTCAGGAGCCCTGGCTTATACCAGGGACTTGCTGTCGCTCGGTTTTCTCATCTGTAAAAGGGGCGATGGCCCCAGCTCCTACAGCAATGGTGTGGTCTGAGGGAGCATGAGAAGGGGCGGAGGGCTCAGGAACCACCGCACTGGAGCGGTCCAGGGGGAAGGGGTGCTGACGGGGAGGGATGGCTCCACGGGCCGTGTCACACACACTGGCAACGGGGTCGCCCCTAACATGCTCCACCAGCGTTGGCCCATCTCTCTCCTGCACGCTCGCCCCCCTCAGGAGGTATGAGGCTCTGTGGTTTGCCATTATAGCTCCTGTGTCCCCGGGGATGTCCCCACTGGACGTTCAGTGTCCTGAGGTCTGGAAGCAGATCAGACTCATGCTCAGCTCCAGGACTGCTGTCCAAGAAAGACGTCTGGCATGAGGGACCTACAGATAACCTGCTGTCTGCACACACACATCCCCCCCGCCCCCCGCCCAGCACCCATGGCCTCCCCGTCCCCCAGCTTCACGTCAGGGCACCCTCCCTTTCAGGCTGAAATGGGTCAGGGGGTGCCTGGATGGGCCGAGGCCTGGGATAGGGAATGGCCCTGTTTACCTTCATGCCTTTAGGTCCTGGGTAGCCAATCGGACCCAATGTTCCCATGTCACCCTGGGGAGAGAAAGAGAAGAGGATGCTGTGAGAGGTGCCCCCAGGAGGCTGGCCTGGGCTCCCCAGGTCCCCGGGGCTCGGTTTCCAAGGATGCGGGCCCGCTGGGCTGCTCTCAGAGGGAAGAAAGCTGCTCTTCGGTCTGTTTGTGTCGTGAAGTCACTGCTGGAATACATCTTACACAGGCCTGTTCCCAACGCATTTCTTGCTTGCTGCCCCTCCCCCACCACTTCTTTCCATTTCGCTTTAGATGTCAGACCTTTCTCTCCCCTATTAGATTCTCTGCATCCCTTACGATGGGCCTCCATCTACATAAATAGTTGTGAAATGGGGACCGGGATCCTTCTCCTTGAGCCAGCTGCCCGAAGGGTCAAGTCCACAAACAGGGGCTTCGATTCCTCTGGCGTAGTGAGGGGAGGTGCGTCCTGTTTCCCAGAATCTCGCCGGGCCATCTCCTTGGGAGGGCAGCCGGAAGGCGTGGGGCTGTCGATCTCAGACACCCCAGAGTTGAAGACAAGACCCAGGAGAACCCTAAGATCCTGGGCCCCAGGCTGGAGACCCCGCTGCAGATCGGATGGGACTATCCCCAGTGGGAACAGCCAAGTCCCTAGACCCTGGAGAGCTGGGAGGCAGCGCCTCCGTATAAGCTGGAGACCACCTGGTCTCATCTCTCCTCTGCTGCCCACTCATTGATTGGGGGGTGGGGGGAAGGGGGACTAACCATTCTGTGCCTCCGTTTCCTCCCGCAACAAATGGGGATATGTACCTCCAGGCGTTGTTTCGAAGAGTTATGGACTTCCATGTCTGGTGGCATTTTTGGTTGTCACAACCAAAGGGGGGCTACTGGCCTCCAGTGGGTGGAGGCGGGGTGTGTGTGTGTGTGTGTGTGTGTGTGTGTGTGTGTCCGCGTGCGTGCGTGTGCTAAATATTCTACACCGTACAGGCCAGCCCCACAACAAGAATTGTCTGGCGAGAAACCATGGTTCATGGAGTGACTGTATTTTCTCTAAACAGGCCCATCATTCTCTCAAATCTCCTCACTTCCCATCCAGCCTTGTCACTACCTGTCAGCCAACCACAGCCATAATATTAAGCCCACACCACCACAGAAAGGGAGCCCCTAGAAATACCCTCTTCTCCCCCTTTTCTGTGTCTGTGACAGATCTAAACGTCTGGCTGCTGCGTGAGCCAATCAATGTCTGACCTCTCCGGGCCTCAGTGTCCCCCATCCCTGGGCCAGGAGGACCACAGGTTGCCCCAGGGCGCCAGGCTGCCTGGAGACGTCTCGGAGAGGGAGGCCGGGCAGAGAATGAGAAATCCCATTCCTGCCTGGCCCCTGCAGCGGAGCACCCCGAGGGGAGAGGAAGGGAGGTGCAGAGCCACAGCCTGGGCACGGCCTGGCTGAGGCCATGCTGATTCTCAATCGCCACCCGAGACCCCTCCTCCGAATGACTTAGATGAGCTGAGGCAGATGCTGTGGTCCTGCTTGCTGTGTGATCTTGGGCCAAACACCTTCCCTCTCTGGACCTCAAGACCCTCACCTGATTGGGTCAAACCAGGCCTTCGAGGGGAGCCTTTGCGAAGAAAGCCTGCTTTCAGTTCCCATCTGGAATTCTTGTTGTTGAGGGAGCGGGCGTCAGTGTCACGGGGGTCATAGTAACACACGCGGCACCGGTGGCTAGGCCCTGTGCTCAACACCTAACTGTCTCAGTTCAATTATTCCTCACTCCAGCCCTTAAAGACCCCTCTGCCACAGGCCCCACTACACAGAGGAGGAAACTGAGGCCCTGAGAGGTCAGGGCTTGAGCAAATCAGAGAGGGGCCGAGCGGGGATCTATGCCCGGCAGTCCGTCTCCAGGGCGGCTAGGCAATTCTGAAGTACCCTTTGGGGAAGGGGGAGTGAAGCCCGGATCCCTGGCCAAAGGCACTTGGGCAGGCCACTCTGGCTTCTCCGGCTCTCTGATCCTGGCTGGAGGAAGAGAGGGGTGGCCCGCCCCACGTTCCCCGTGCTGCACAAATAAACAGCGGGCTCTGCTGGCACGCTGGCTCCGACGCGGCCCCGGGCGGGCACAGGGCCAACGGCAGCTCCAGGAACACAGGCTCCTTCTTCCCCGCTCCAGGCTGAAAGTGGCCCGTTGTGAGGGGACCGGGTTCAGCACAGGCCTGAGTGACGCCCATGTGGGCCCACGGGAGCCACCGCAGCACCGCCCTGCAGGCCTCCCCAAAGGGGTCTGTGTGTGGTGGGGCGGGGCCCAGCGTGGGCATCCACCCCCGGGGGCAAGGAGTCACGGAAACTCGACTCTGGCTGCAGGGGACGTGGCGGGGAGGTGGCGCTCACTTAGGGCAGGTCTTCCTCGTGTGGACGGGAGCCCCATGCTGGGATATCAACGCATTTGGGGGAGGAACAGAGAAGACCACTTCCCCTCCAGTACAGCCTGAAGAACGCCCGTCTGCTGTGTGCTAGACACCCTCACGGGCAGCCTGGCCGAGCAACACACAATGTCGTGTCCCCACAGGAAAGAACAATGAGTAATACCCTTAATTTGGATCCTGTTTCCACTTTGCCTAAGCTCCCAGACATGGCTTTACACACTTTGCCCTCATCTCGCTGGCTCCCACCAAGAGCACAGCCAACCACATCTGCAACCACTTACAGAGCTCCTACTGTGTGCCAGACTCCACGCTCGACACTTCCAGTCTCATCGGATCCTCGTTAGCAAGCGCTTACGCTGTGCCAGGAACCCCGGTGAGGGCAGCTCACAGTAACCCCAGGAGGTCAGCACCCCTCTCAGTCCCACTCCACTTCACAGAGGAGAAAACCGAGGCTCTGAGGGAGGTGAAGCAACTTGCACAAGGACTAAGCCAGGAGTAGGGGGCAGAGGCCGAACCGGAACCCAGGTCTGTCTGTCTGCCCCACGGGCCATGCTCACTAGCCCTCGATTGACTGTTCACTCCATGCAGGACCAAGGATGCCTTTCTCATCGCCATCGCCCTTAAGTGACAGGGCCTGGGGACAGGCTTCAGATGCAGAAACAGGCACGAGTTCCGCTCCCCCCGAAGTACGCCGTGGGGTTTGCCAGGGACCCCTGAAGACACAACCCAGGGTGCTTCCGATGCCCGCCCTTCATGGTGAGGCGCTGGCCGGGCCTCCCTCCCTCACACGCCTCACCTGTCTGCCCTGCTGTCTCTCTAGCTGTGACACCCTCGGCCACTGTTTCCTATACCGTGTGCTCACACTGTGAACACCCACTTTGTCCTTCCGGGTGACCAGACTCCGGAGGCAGGTCAGGCCCCTGCTGTCTGGTCTCAGAACCTCACGTGGCTTTCACTCCAAGCCAATTCCACGCTGATGGCCATCGATGTGTGTGCCTATGTGGCCACCACTCCCCCCTCCTCCCCTCCCCCCCGCCCCCGT
Source organism: Eptesicus fuscus (assembly GCF_027574615.1). Lineage (NCBI taxonomy): Eukaryota > Metazoa > Chordata > Mammalia > Chiroptera > Vespertilionidae > Eptesicus > Eptesicus fuscus. The sequence continues at coordinate 69,560,064 of NC_072487.1, forward strand.
GCCCCAAAGGAGCCACTAAAAGCAGCCTAGTGAATAGATGAAAAAACAAACAAACAAACAAACAAAAAAACCTTCAAACTCTTATTTACAAAACCCCTAGGGAAAAAATCTTGCAGCAGCGTTTCCTGGAACTGCCTTAAAGGCGACAAGGCCTCTTTTCCAGAAACGCTGATTGAGGGCCCCCAGCTTGGGGACAGGGACCTGGGGCTGTGGCCAGTCCTGGCTCCTGGGTGACCTTCAAAGGCACCATTTCTCACCCAGAACAGCCCCGGGCACGCCCAGTGCATGCTCTGACACCTCCGCTGTCCCCACTCAGCACAGAAGTCGTGTGGAGCTGGCCGTGGGGTGTAATGTGAGGAGCATGAGCTGTGCACACAGGCCCAGGTCCCGCCTCTCGGCTGTGTGACCTTGGGCAGGGGCTCCAGCCTCTCTGAGCCCCGGCTTCCTTACCTGTGCAATGGTAATCCCACTCCCTACCCTCAGAGACTTGCTGTGATGATTAAGTACTTGGCGCAGGGTTTGGCAAATATCAGTGATTGGGGTTCCTGGCCTCACTTTATAGACAATGAAACAAACCCCAATGATGGGTTAGTGACAGATTATGGTGGTCTTGTCTACTATCCCCCACATTCTGGGTTTGGGCCAGATCACATATGCTTTGGGCCTCATTAAATGGAGGAGCCAACATCCCTTCTGTGTCACTCAGAATGCAAAAGACGGGAATCTTCTTTGCTGGGCAGATTCTGGAACCAGGCACATTTTTCTTGAGGCCCAGCCAAAAGGTTTCAATTACTCAAAGGAGGCTGTTTCGAGGCAGTCTCACCTCAGAGGCCGCAGGGGGCCACAAGGGCCTGGGCTGCAAGTCCCTAGTGGTGACCCCGGGCCCCAGCCTCCCCATCCGGGTGACCAGGCTGTGCAGCACCTCAAGTAGCTCAAGGCTCCCGCAGCCTAAGGTATGTCCAGCACACACAGCTGACAGGCGTCCCGTGAATGTTTGTCTGTTCTCTCCTCTCCTTCCTCCCGGCTGCAAAGACCCAGGGGACAGGGCACGTTTAGGCTTCAGTCTGCATGCAAATGGCTTCAGCTGACCAGACAGAAGGCCTTGAATAAATCTGAATATCCACTGAAATGATACCAGTACGTGGAATTCCCATGTGCTCAGCTAAAAACCCACATCCTCTAGGAAACCGAAGGTGACTCACAGTCCATCTCCCCTTCTAACCCTGGTTAGAAAATTCCTTTGTTTCCCACTCTTTGGGAAACCTTGGGTTGCAGGGGGCTCTGTTTGCGGGGGGTGGGGGGGGGCGCGGGGGGAGGATTGGGGGTGGAGGGTGGGCAGCAGTGACTTAGTGGTCTCAGATCCAGCCCTGTGATCCACACGGAGAAAGGGACCGTCACCTTGGCAGAAAGGGAATTTAAAAACAGCAGAGGCACAAGGAAAAACTCATCAGCTCTTTGGAAAGGGTTATCATGAGGGGGTGGGTGCATCATCTGAGAAACGCTGGGATGCCCAGGGCTCACCCCCAACTAAGACCCTCAGAAGGGAGCAGGGAGAGGAGTGCCTCGAATTAGGAGTTGGGAGACATGGCCTTCGATTATGCCTCCCTCCTCTCCTGCCTTTTATGTGACCTTGACCAAGGGCCTCAGTTTTCCCATCTGTCAAATGGGATTCACCTAAGAAACCATGCGCATAGGGTTGCCAGACGGAATAAAAATATAGACTGCCCAGCTAAATTGGAATATCAGATAAACAGCGAGCGATATTTCAGCATACATGTGTTCCAAACGTTGCAGCTGACATTCAGATTTCACTGGGCGTCTTGTATTTAATCTGGCAACACTAACTGTAGCGAGAAAGGGGAGCACAGGTGGGCACGAGCTCTGTAAAGAGCCAGGAGGGCCCGGGGCTGTGATGGCAGAGTCTCCATCTCCAGAATCTGTGGGTATTCATTCGGCCAAGCACTACGCTTGCCCCTCTGAGGAGTCAATCTCGTGGACGCCAGGACAAGGACAAACAGGAATCCGTGCCAAGGATGACAGCCAGGATACATAAACATCCCCTCAGGAAAGCTCTAGGGGCCGGATCCTATAGCCTGAGGAAGGAGCCTGGGGAAGGACAGACAATGACCGCCTTTACGTCCCCAGCAGCCTCTCCCAGGGCAGGACCAGGCCTTGGCTCAGCTCACAGGGGCATCTGCACAATGAGAGCTCTGTGGAAACGGTGGGGCTCCCACAGGAGGGCGCGGCTAACACCAGGGTGTTCACCTTGGAGTTTCACGACCGTATGACCAAGATGCTCCAGAGACCTCTGCCCAGCGTCGAGGTTGGACTCGGACCCTTGGAAAGTCCCCATGAATCAGGTTCTCTAACGCTCGGCGCACAGATTTATTTTTCCAAAGCATCTAGGTCAGCGCCTTGTGCCAAACAAGGTGCCCGGCAAAGGACAGCGCGGGTGACAAATGGATGACTCAAGTGTTGACACGTCCTCATCCCAGACCAAGCAGGCATCACCAGTCAATCTCAGCATCCTCCCTCACTAAGTTCCAACGTGACTTTGAAATCTTGTTCAATGCAGCAGTCTAGACAGCTGCTACCAGGGACAAAATGCCTGTGTATGGGTGTACAATCATCATCATCATCATCACCCACTATTATTACAACTAGTGCTTCTTGAGTGCTTACTATATACTAGGCATTTTATATGTACTAGTTTCCTTAAATAATCCTCCATGTTAGGTACTAATACTATCCCCATTTTACAGATGAAGACATTAAGACTCAAGGAGGTGAAAAAAAATGTACTCAGAATTGCAATTAAATGAAAGGTAGAGCTAGGATTTGAACCTAAGCGATCTGGTTCCTTCTCAGACATGAGACTAGACTGCCTGTGTGGATCTGTGGTCCTCTCAAGAGTGGGCACAGCGATCCCATCTTACAGATGGGATCCCTGGGGTTTAAGGAAGCAAGGCCATAACGGAAGACCACAAAGCCGGGGGAGGGGAGGCCAGGATTTGGACACAGGTTGATCTGAACCTCCACCCATCTGAGCAGGCACACAGGACTGGGCCCTCTTCACAGGACAGGCCTCCCCAGAACAATAAGGATCCACAGACCCATCCCCTCCCCAGGGGCAGGGACCAAAACTGCAACTGAGGTAGGTTTGGTGCCCTTGATCAAAATCAAACCCTTCAGTCTGCAGGCTGTCGCTCTAACCACTGAGAAAAACTGGCTAGGGGTCTAGCCTCCCTCTGAACAGAATTTCTCAGCAAACTTGCTGGAGTGGCCGAACCACCAAGGAACAGTCTACAGTGATCCCCAAGGGCCCCCAGACTCAAACCCCACAAGGAATGACTCTGAGGACAGAACAGAGGGGGCATCAAACCCTGGGGAAGTTCCTAGAGTCTTTTCCCAGACTCAGGTCTCTCATTGGCCCTTGGGGCCAGGCCCAAGGCCAAGGCTCACCCTTGAAGAGGTGGCCCTGGTTTTGGCTAACAGAACCACACACTCCAGAAGGCCTACCTCAATCTATATGGAGAAAGAAGTCAGATGCCTCCCACCTCCCTGTGTACAGGCCTCTCTCAGTCCCAGGCACATCAGGAGGTAATAACGGTAATTAATACAACAATATTTCCCACTAACTGCACATTAACTGAGTGGTAGACCCCATGACAAGGACTGTACATGCAATTCCTCAATTAATCCTCACAACCACCCCAAGAAGGTTCTACTACCATCCCTATTTTAAAGGTGAGGAACTAAGGCTCAGAGAGGGTAAGTAACTTGGCCCAGGGCACACAGCCAGGATGTGGCAGAGCTGTGACTTGAACTCCGGTGGTCTGGCTCCAAAGTCAGTGCTCTGAAGACAAGGATGAAGACGACTGCCCATGTGGCCCAGAGCCTCAGCTCCTCTGCCAGTCACTTCCTTCTCTGGACCTGAAGCACCTTGTCTGTCAAATGGCCTTGCTATCACCTGTCTACACCACCTTCCAGAGCGATGGGCAGGCAGCAAGTAAGGGGCTCAGAGAAGCTAGGTAATGCACCTGAGGCCACACAGTAGGACTGTCCTCCCTCAGGCCCCCCCGCTCAGACTGGTCTGTCCTGCTACACCAGCTCCTCCTGGGTTTGAGAGGGGCCTTTCCAGCAGGTCTTATTGCTTGTTCCCCACACCCTGCTCCCTGCCTCTCCCCTTCCCAGGCATCTGTGTACTTACAATGAGGCCGGGGACTCCTGGGGGCCCTGGCAGGCCCAGTTCTCCCTGCAAATGGAGAGAAACCAAGGAGGTTAGTTGCCCTTCTTTCTCCTGGGCCACCCCCTCCACATGGGTGCCTCGTGGAGTCCTCTGAGCTGACCACTCCTCGTCCCTGACTGGTGATTCTCCAGAGCCTGGTCTAAGGTTTGAACAAGACCCTTGGTCCGCTCTGGCATCAGCTTTCCGCATCCGTAAAATGGGGAGGTTGGATTTCCAAGTCGGGCAGCTTCAGATGGTTAAGTATGAAGGACTGCGCCGAATCCTGATCATGGTACTAAGGATGTGCAGGGTGCTCGAGCCAGGTCTCATTTCACCCTCACTCTATGGATGGCAAAACTGAGGTTCCAGAGTTAAGTGATTTCCTCAAGGTCAAGTGCAAGAAAATAACAGTGGCAAGAGCTGCAAGCAGAGAGCCACCAGGCTAGCTCCCTGCTCTCTCAGCCAAGAGGCGCCCGGGGCCCTGGACCCCCACAGGCTCACAGGTTTCTGCCCCCCAAGCCTCCGAGACGCTGGGGGAGCTCTTGCCCAGGAGTGAGATGTGTCTGGGTGCGGCCGTGGGCAAGTTTCTCCTTCCTCTTCTCTATAAACAGACCTTCAATTGCTTGCCCCAGAGAAGGCGGTAGAGGGATTTGGATCACGTTCAAAATGCAAAGATGCGAATAAAAATAGGGGGCTTTAGAAATGGTGATGATCCGTGAGAATTGCCCACACCATCCGGGGGTTTGCCTGCCATCATCTGTGCAAGCCAGGGCTGCTCAGACGGAGGTCGTGACTCCAGCCACCACGGAGAAGAGGAGGAGGTGAGAAACAGCCTTGGCTTTCCAATGAGGGAACCGAGGCTCAGGGAGGGAACGTGACTTGTCCAAGGCCACGCAACAACTGTGTGACAGGGCAGGGACCACACATCCGGTCCTCTTCCTGCTCCTGGGGCCACGAGTGTAAAGACATCCCGCCCCTCCCCAGGGGGCCTGGCCTGACACCACACATTACAACCGTTGGTCCGAGGACAGATCCCCTGGAGGAAAGGCCCTGGCCCCGCCCCTCTGTGCCTTTGCTGGTACTCCTTCCTCCACCTGGAATGTCTCCTCACCTTTCTTCAACCCAGTTCTAATGTCACCTTTCCCAAGAGGCTTCCCTCCACCTCTCCCTCCTCCTCAGCACCCGGGACCTCCTTGATCCCACCAACCTACTCTGCGCCTCGTGCGATAACGGGGAGACAGCCACGAGCTCCTCGAGGGCAGGAACTGTGCACACCCCCGACTAGGAACACCGGTGAACACTGGTCATGGGCCGAACCCCTTGCCCTCTCGTTTCATTCTCATAGCAGCCCTCTGAGGCCGGCATTCTAAACCACCTCCCTCCCCTTTTTACAGACTAGGAAACTGAGAGCCAGAGAGGGGAACTGGTTTGTCCCAGTGCCACGCTGGCGAGTGGTGCGGCAGGATTCAAACCCAGGTCCACCTGGCTCTGAGGCCAGGGCTTCAGCTCCCAAGGGAGCCCAAGGGTCGGCCCCTGGGAGCATTTGTGGAACTGAAATGAGAACAGAATCAGGTGCTGAGGACGGATCCAGCAGCCACCTCTGCAGAAAGCACAGCTGGCACAGCTGCTCCGGAGGGAAGCCCCATGGAGGGGGAGGGGCAGGGCAGGTGCTCCAAGGAGCTCTGAACATGCCCTGCCCCCCCCCCCCCCCCCAAGGCCTGCTCTCCCGCCGAGCCTGAGGCTGGGACAGGACGGGGAAGGCAGGGCTCAGCTCCGCAGGGCAAGCTGACCTGGCTTCTCTGATTGTTTACAGACCCTATGAACAGGCCTGTGCTGGCGATTTCCTTAGAACTCGCTCTCCTCTCACACGGGGCCTGCAAACTCTCTGCTCCCGGGCTGCTGCCATCTCATAAACATTTCCGGTGCTTTGTGAGGTGGCAGTAGCCCTGGCCTCCCCGGTGCGGAGTGACCCGCGAGCCTTCCTAAGTCCTTGAGGATGGAGCACAGCCTGGGGCTTTGGGACCAGAGGCTCAGGGCTGGGGGCTCTCTGGCGGGGCGGGGTCACAGGGCATCCACAGTACACAGGAGCCTGGGGTCCAGAAGAGGCAGGCATTCTGTCCAAGAGCACCAGCTAGTAGGCAGCAGGGCTAGGGTTTGACAGTCATTCAACCCCAAAGTTGGGTTCCTAAAACCTGGGTAAGTTCCCTCCGAATCTCTCTCCTGGTCCCAAAGACTTGAGATACTTACGGGGTTTCCGTCCAGTCCGGGGGGGCCTCTTTCCCCAAAGTCTCCAGGAAACCCCTGAGGGCACAAGAGAGAACAAACATCTATGAATTAGTGTTTATACTTCTGAGTGGCTGCGATCCAGACCCCCAGGGGGACACAGGACATGTCCATGCAGTCTCACTCCTTGGTTCTGAGATCTGGGCAACAAGTGAGGTCCTGGATCACCCCATGCCCTCAACACTCCACCTAGAGAATTTCTCAGGTGGGGCCCAGGGACATTGAGCCTCTTCTTATGTCCCCAGAGTCTCTGAAAAGAAACCGGTGCCTGGCTCCCCAGCGTGGAGATGCCACGGTCAATCTGAGCCCTGGTCCCGATGCAGTGGGGGGATCAGGAATGTGGGTCTAGGCCTGGAGACCGGCTGCTGACTTGCTGAGTTATAAAAGCCACCCTTTCCCCTGTAGGCCTCAGTTTCCCCACTGGTCAAAGGGGAGGCCTGTGCGGCATTTTCCAGCTCAGACCTTGTATGATGGTGACATGGTCTTCCAAAGCCACCCTGTGGAATCATGGTCCCTATTTTACAGCTAGAGAGACTCTGGAAGGGTAAGTGTCCAGGTTATACTGCGGTGAACAGCAGCACCATTGCCACAGGTGAGTTTCGGCAGCTGAGAGAGAGGTCATTTTGCCCGCCCCAGGCAGGTCTGGCCTCTCGCCCCCTCCCTGACCCAACTCCCTGCTCTCTGGTGAGACGGGCAGCTGGACAAACACCAGCTGTGGGGATGTTCCTGGCGTGGCAGGGGATAACTCCATTCTACTTCAAAAGGAAAAGAAAGCCCTCAAGCTTGGAGCTTACAGAAACCTGTTCTCCCCTCTCCTTGAATTCAAGCCATAGATTTTCAGGGAAATTTCATGTTTTTTCTGACCGTGCTCAGGCTGGAGTGTGTGATCCCTAAGAACGCTTCCCAACCCGTAGACAAAGCCTCGGGGAAGGAGCCTGGAGTAGGATGCAGAGCCTGACAGCATCCCCCAGGCACTGATCCTGGCTGCCAGGTCCAATACATGTGCACCCAGCAGGCCCCAGGGAGGTCTCAAACCCATGGGTCTCTCTCAGAGGCCACTCCAGGCTGGCTCAAGGACTCCTCTCAGCCCCCTCTGCCAGGCCGGCTGACAGGTGAGGCTTTGCAGCCAGAGCAACCCGATGCCAGTCCTGGCTCCCCCGCCCACGGGCCTCCTGAGCCTCAGCACTCTCTGCTGTGCAATGAGGGGTCCCGAGGGGACGAGCTGAGATGTCGCACCGAGGGCGAGCCCTGGCCGCCACACGGAGGCAGCGGCAATGTGAGGGCACGTCTCTGAGGCGTGAGCAAGGCAGAGACCATCAGAATGGTCACATCCCAAAGGGAGGCAGACGAAATGCAGCCAGAGTATAGCCAGTGGGAGGTGACAGTGAGATGACAACAGTGACAGGAATAGCAAACTCCAACAGCCCAAGGAGATAGGTCCTATTACTGGCCCATTTTAGAGATGAGGAAACTGAGGTCCACAGAGGCTAGGTCACTTGTTCAAAGTGACACAGCTATGGAATAGCAGGCCTGGGATCTGAATCCAGGCAGTCTGGCTCCAGTGCCCGTTCTCTTGGCTATGACTGGACACTGAATACAGAGACAGGACTACAAGCCTGGGTCTCTCCAAGGGCTCGGGAGAACCCTGGCCGACGCACAAGTGGGAGTGGCATGACTGATGCTGCGGACTGGTTCTGCTTGTACATGCTTGGTGGCTGCAATACCCAGCCCTGTCTCCATCTTCAGTCTCCCTCCCTTCGGAGGAGTCCAGCAGATGACCTTCAGGAATCTAGGGTTTGTAATTAAGAGCACAATGGTTGGGGGGAAAGACTGGAGCTTTAAAAGTGCTGGAACATTCCTGGACATTACAGCATCTACCCTCGCACCGAAGAGTCATGGGTTTGATTCCCAGTCAAGGGCACATACTTGAGTTGCAGGTTTGATCCCCGGCCGAGATCGGGGTGCTTGCAGGAGGCAACCAATTAATGTGTCTCTCTCACATCAATGTTTCTCCTCTCTCTCTTTCCCTCCTCTCCTCCCTTCCATTCTCTAAAAAAGTCAAAACAGGAAAAAATATCCCTGGGTGAGGATTAACAACAACAAAAAAGTGCTGGAACGAATCTTTGATTGGAACAATCACGGATGGCCTGAGACAAAAAGACCCGGATTCCTGACATTCAGCATTTCATTGCCTCAATGGGGAGACTGAGGCCCAGCACATGCCCAAGGCCCCAGCATCCTGCTAACTCGCCTCATCCCTCCACCACTGAGTGACAGCCCATTTCTGACACTCGCCCTAGGGCCCCTGATGGCCTGCTTCCCTGTCTGCCTGCATCTGCTCGCGCATGGCGTGCACTCCCAGCCTGGCCAGCCACGGGACCTTCCTCCTCAGGCCGGAGCTCCTGGCTGTAGCAGGCTGGCCCGAGGCCCAAGCAATGAGCTTGGCACCCTGCCGGGGCCTTCGCCACATGGTTTCTCCACTTCCCCAGGTCAGGCCTCCCTGGGGAACTGAACGCCTCGTCCTTTGAGCAGAACAAGGCCCAGGAGAAGACAGAAGCTGGCTCTGGGGCGAGACGATAGACATGAAAACAGGGACAGTCCTCGTGGCCGCATCCATGGCAAGACGTTGAGGGCTGAGGAGGCCCTACTTCCCCACAGTGTCTACCCAGATGATCTGTTCCAGAAGGTGGGCTGTAAGGGCGGGGGGCGGGAGGAGGGAGCGTGCAGCTTGAAGATCTGCAGTCCTACCAAGGTCTCGAAGGCTCAGCTCCTTGGCTTGAGAAATGGTCAGCCCTGCCCAACTCACCTGGCAGAGTTGGGCTGAAGAAGAGGCCAGATGTTTGTAATCCAGCCCCTGGCAAACTCTAATGTGCCATCACCACGTGCTGGTGAGGGTTTGCATCAACAGTGGGAATACTTAATGATCTCTAGGAAGAGCCTGCAGAAGGATCTTGGAGACTCTTGACAACGCTTCGATTCTCCAGAGTCAGAAGTTCCCGCGTAAATCTAACCGGCATCTCCAAGCACCGCGTTCTTTTCCAGATGTTCTTTTCCAGATGTGCGCCCACATGGAGAGACCGGAGGCCCCCAGCACTCTTTCTCACGATGCTGAGCATGTTTTCACCCGGCCCTTTTGAAATCCACTAGGGAAGCCCCCCCCAAAAGTGACCCCCGGGGAATAAGAAGGAGGTAGGCAGGTAGAGTTCTCACCAGGATTCCAGAGCCACCGGTAGCTCTGGGACAGCTCTAGTTCAAGTTGGGGACTCTGGGGACCACATCCCCAGCCCACAGCGTGACCACGGCTAAAAACTCTTGTCTGCTTTGGCCTCAGTTTCCCCACGTGGAAACATGAGATCCCTCTCACTTTGCTCCCTCCTCCCCACAGTCGGAGAACTGGAAAGAGCCCTGAGCTTGAAACCAAAACGCACCGTGTTAGAGTCCTGCCCGCCCCGATGGCGTGTGGCCTTGGGCAAATCCCACTTGTCCCCGAGCCACACACACCAAGGGAGTGGAAGCCAGGGCTGGGCCTTCCCAGCTCTCAGTTCTAGGGTCTGCCTGCCTGACTCACTCCACAAGACCCGCCTTGGCAGGCCTGGCCAGAGACCACGAGAGGAGCTGTGAGTGGCGGCTGGCCGGGTCAGGCATTCCAGCCGCTGATGGTGAATTCACCGAGCGTCCGACTACAGGATTTACTGTAGCATCTTCCCAGCCCCCGGGGAGAGACCTGTGGCTGAGAGGCAATGCTCGGACCCCAGCCATGAGTGTCCCTGGGCCGTGCCCCGAACAAGCCAGGACAGTCCAGAAGAAACCCCCTGGAGCTCATAGTTCCAGCCGAGTTTGTAACATCTTATACCTGGACCCCTCAGAAAACCACAATGCATTTCTCTTTCTAGCAGGTGGTGTGAGGAGGAGATGAGAGCTATAGACTACGTCTCCCTTCGGAGGTTGAAGATGTGAGCACAGGAGAAGTGATTCGTACTAGCATTCTTACTAGCAAGCAAAAGAGTCCTGGGTTCGAGTCTTGATTCTGTCACCACCTTATTGTATGACCTTGGGGAGTTCCTGGCCTCTCTAAACTATGCTTATCTGCCTGACAAAGAGGTTGGGCCAGCTCATCACTCAGGTTCCTGCAGCTCTGATGGGATCCGACCTCCACTGTCCCTTTCTCGGCTCCCATTTGAAGACTCTCTCACATTCTCCTTCCAAGCCCAACGCCGAGGAGGCCGCATGCATGGGCCTGAGGTTTTGCTGGCTGGAGAGAGATGGACTGCAGCACGATCACCGCCAGGCCGGCCAGAAATGAGGCCAGCTGCGATCTGGCATGAGGGAACTCAGCTCATTCCCTCGACATTTCCTCTTGTTAATAAGTGCCTAGAAACTGCCTGGCCCAAGGCTTGGGCAAGTGGAAAACCCATTCACAAAAGAATCCCCCAACCCCACCAGCCAGATCAAAGGCTAGGGAGCCCTGGCAATGGGGGATGGCCCGTAAGACCACTCAGGAGTGTGGGATGAGCGCATGGAGGGACTGGAGGCCCAGCAAGGCAGAGACAAAGGCTAAAAGACTGGGTGATATGAAGTCCTAGTCCATGCATATTCTGTCATCGCCAATGCAGACCCTTGCCTGTGTGGTGGCCATGGCGACTGGGCTAGAGTTCAGGGGCTTTCAGAGCCCTTAGGCATATTGCCTGACCATAGGGCGGTTTGACTGGAGGGAAGGGGCTTCCTCCCACCCACACCTGACACCCCAGCGCCAGGGCACAACCCCATCGTGGAGCGTGGAATCTGAGGAAGTCAATGGCACGGAGCGAGGACGCTGGCATGAGTTGACGGCTATCAGAGTTTCAAGTCAGCAAGGCCTTGGAGGTCTCTGGGCCAATGGCTTGGCTGTGGAAGCCTCTGTTTCCTCACCTGAAAAATCAATCTCACCCCAAAGAATCAGTGGGAGAATCACACACAGTTCAAATCCCATGCAGGTAACGGGGCCTCAATAAATGTTGCTTTTGAGGGGGTCAGTTTTGGCTCCAGTGCTATCCCTACTACCTGGCACACAGTAGGAGCTCAATAAATTTTTGTTGAATGAGAAATGAGAAGCCTCATCTCACTCACAGGCCTGGCGCTGCCTTCCCAGCCGTGAGCAGGAAGTTTTCAGCTCCAAGAAAAGAAAGTAAGTTCTAGCAGGAGGCAGACGAAGGGGCCGCCGGAAGTAGGAAAGGGATGGGGAGGCTGTAGAGGAGGGGGTGGAAGAGGACAGCGGAAGCATGGCTCTGTTGGCGGTCCTGGTTGCAGCAGGTGAAGAAGCCACTGGCTGCTGCATTCTAACAGCTCTGACCCCCAGAAGCCACATGATGGTGGCCACGTCATTCACTGGTCTTCTCCTCTGCACAGTGGCAATGCCTGGCCCTCTGGGAGGCTCCCAGATGGAGCCAGAGCAATCCCCCCATGGGGCTCTGGAGGTGGCCTCAACCCAGAGTGCTCTTCCTCGGATAGCCACAGGGCTCCATTCTTACTTCATTCAGTTTTCTCAAAAAGTGAGGAGGACTTCCCAGACCAATTTCTCCAACAGCCTATACCCCCAAGTACTCACTGTCCCCCATCCTACTCTATCTGAATACTCAGCACCATCTGACAGTCAATCATGCATTCTTCATTCCCTCAAACAATCATTGTCTGTCTGTCTGCCCATGAGAATGGGAGCTTTGTCTTGTCCACTGCTCAGCACCAAGCACAGTGCCTGGCCCGTAGTGCACACTCAGAATTCATTGAATGAATACATGAATACATGAATGAATGAATGAATGAATGATGAATGAAGTAGTCTCCTTGTCCCAGCCACCGGGCTTGAGGAACAGATCCAAATGCCAGCCCAGCCCTCGCAGACTCCACATCCTTGACCGAAGCCAGGAGCATCAGGTGCTGTTCCCTGCCCAGATCGGGGGGTCAGGTGTCAGACCTCAGGCACAGAGGGGGCTAGGTCTGAGGGTGAGGTGCTCCTCCGTCAGCTCCTTATAGCCAGGACCTGGATCTTGCTTTTCTTTGTATTCCCCGCTTGGCCCCAGAGGACCCAAGTCCATACACTGCAATAGGCAAGGTCAGTGCCTGGGACCATGCCATCAGCCCCTTCTGGCCACCGGGAGTGCTCCTGGCTCCCTCCCAGCTGACTCTCAAGTTCTAACTCACAACCCCGTCTCCATCAACCACAAGCAAAGGGAGGTACAGACCCAGAGCTGGTGATGGTTCCAAGTCTAGGCCTTACCCTGCAAGACACAGGCAGGGAGCCTTAAGCCACCAACGGGGCAGGGCCCGAGAGAAAGATGCCTCAGTCAGTCCTGGGACTCCCTCAGCCTAGCAGGGGGACCCTGGACACAACACTCTGCCTCTCGGAGCCTCAGTTTCCCCTTGTGAATAGCAAAGCATGGTGATGAATGACTTTCCTCCGGGCAAAAGTTGTAGGGAATCCACTTTTACAACTTTATCTCCAACCAGTGGGCCTGGGCCACCATGGAGATCAGAGGCCCTGGAGACACACCGAGTTAGAGTCCTGGCGCTGCTGCTGACTCAGCGTGAAACTTCGGACAGATTACTTACTCTCCCTGAGCCTTGGCTTTTTCTTCCTGCCCCACAGAGGCCCAAACAAGGGGAAAAACAATTCCCTGCCACGATGGAGAATCACAGGCAAAGCTAACAGGTTGGGCATTACGGCCGAGCCCCCCTCGTGGTCCACCTGCCCAGCATCCCGCTGCCCTCTGGCCTTGTGTGTGCACGGGTGAAACAGGGGACACCAGGACAACACGGAGCCTGCGTGTTCTCCGAGTCAGGAGCACCGACACCTGGCCAGGCCAAGACCCCCCAGTCCCAGCAGGACCCCGAGCACGGACACTAAGGACCCAGACAGCAGGCCGCCCTGCCCCCACCCACAGACACAGAACTGCATGGCAGAGCAATTAGTGTGCATGTGTGCATACACACACACACACACACACACACACACACACACACACACACACACACACAGGCTCCCTCCTAGAGGGACCCAGAGCCCACAGGAGCCCCGCCCCCAGCCCCAGCCAGGAAGCAGCCACTCGTGTTCTGGCAGCAGGACACGAGGCCCAGACAGCCCTACGTGCCGGCCCCCACACTCAAAGCACAGCGACGGCTGAGCGGAGAAGCAAGCAGAGAATGCCCAGGCCGCGGATGGACAGGGCAGCACGGCCAGTGGGAGGTCAAGTTCCCCCATAGAGTCTGCGTAATAGACACGGAAAATCTTTACCGGCCTACCCATCTTGCCCCTCTTGCCAGGAACGCCAGGCAGGCCCTGTAGAGGAAGAGACAGGGGAGAGGTCAGGACAGGATTCCAGCAGGGGACACCAGCCCCAGAGCACCCACAAGAGGCAGTCACCGAGAGCCTAGCATCCAGACCACATCCACAGCAGATACCAGCTCTGCACAGGGGATGGATGGCCCTTGCACTCCCTAGAGTTGGGGTCTGCATGGGTCTGAACTGGGGATCTGGCCCCCCAAAGTACCCGGTGTTCCGGGTATTCGGCTGGTGCTCGCTAAGTGCTCCTTCTGTGTGTCTAAGGTTCTCTTGTTGATGAGGTTACATTTGAGTTCCCATATATGGGCTCAGGCAGGGAGGGGATGGAGAGGACGGTCCAGAGGCCTGGGGGCCGAACAGTCTCGGTCATAATTACTCATCTCTGTGCCAAGAGCGGAGCAACCACAGGTGATGCCTAAACAAATGAGCGGGGCCGAGTCCAGGCTGTAGTGTGCAGACACTTGGTCTGAAATACAACATGGGCCCATTTCTCATTTGCTGAAAGCCCTTCAGAAGCTCCCAGAGCTCTCAGAGCAGAGGCCCTTTCCTGACCTTGGCCTCTGAGTGACGTCTAACGTGGCCCAGGCGCTCCCTCCAGCCTTGTCTCCCCGCTGCCCCACCTTCCCACCTCACACGCAGCGCTTGGACTGGCATGACTGTTAAACTTGCCAAGTTCTCATACGCCCCCGACCCTGCACACTCTGGTCCCTATGTCTGGAAGGCACTTGCCTTGCCTTGTCCCTTAGTGGACTCCTATGGAACTCGAGAGCACCTTCTAGAAGGGATTCCATGACTGCTCCAGGCTGGCACCTGGCAGAGGGGTGGGTGGGGTGGGTAAGAGGTAAACAGAGAAAGCATACTCACACGCTCTCCGTCCGACCCTGGCAGGCCGAAGAGCCCTGGGAGTCCAATGTAGCCCTAGGAAAGAGCAGGTGGGGGCGGTCAGAGGGCCGAGTGGTGGGGTGTGGCTGGCCCGACCCATCCCAGCCCCCTCGCTGCCCTCCCACGCCCGGCTCTTCTTCCTGGCTGGCGGCAGTGGTGGCTCCGGCGGCTCCTCGACGACATAGGCCTTGAGGCAAGTGTATATGCCCATGGACTGCATGGTGCTGGCTTCCACGATGTAGTCCAAAGGCACATACCCTCACGCCAGGGAAGGGCGCGGGCGCTCTCGGGGGGAGGCCCGCCCCGAGCCGGGGCTCCAGGACCTGCAGGAAGGAAGCTCTCAGCTGGGTTAGATGCTGGAGTGGCACCAGGTCCTCCCCACCCCCAGGGACCCTGCTGGGCACCTGTGGCTTCCGTAGTGCCTCCTCCTAGGCCTCGAAGGTGCCCTGACCCCAAAGCTTGCCCTCTGCCTACTTCATAAATATGAGGCCCGTGATGGCGGGGTTGGGAGGGCAGCTGGAATGGCCCGGCTCACCCAGGCTGCTCAGGGCCTTGTGACCCTGGACAGGGGTGAGCTGGGGCCAGACCAGCTCTCTCTCTATATATGTGGCCCCAAGATGCCTCTAGCATGGCAAACACCAAGCAGCCCAGATGCCTGTCTCTTTCCTCCTGACCTCCTGACCGATTAGGGACCCTGTGGCAGAAGTGAGAAGACCTCCCTGGGTTCAGAGGGACCCTCTGGGGTCACAGCTTGTGGGAACAGCTGGATTAAGGGAGGTCCAACATCATAGGACAGGAGCCTCCTCAGCCCCTGCATATCACCACCATTACTACGATCATCATCATCATCATGGTCGTCACCATCACCACCACGTCCTGGGGACCTTGCCCACCCACCCCCTGCCCACCTCCCAGATGCTCTCCTAACAGCTGCCTGTCAGTTCCTGGGATTAGGGCCGAGACTGTGGCCATAATTAGGGTCTGGGATTAGGGCCTGACTGTGGTTCAGGAGAGGAAGACACCTCACACCAACCTAGCCTGACCTTGAACTGTGTGACCCACGTGCTGAGCGTCCTTTGAGAGGCAGCGAGCCCAGCCCTGCGGACCTCTGGGTCCTCATCTTAGCTCCACCTTCACTGTGCAGTGCAAACAAGGGCCTCGGGGTCTCTACTGTGAACCCAGTTTCCTTGGAGGTACCGAGAAGGTTCCACCAGTTCACCTCCTAGTCTTCCAAACTCCATTTACTTCCATCCACTTCCCCCAGAACCTTCTCTACCGCCCGCAGCTCACCCGGGAGCCTACACCTGGTGGCTCCCCCTAAACACTACTTGCTTCCAAATTCCTGGTATCTCCATAAGCACGCAAGAGGCAGAATGGACATCACCCCCATTGGAAAGATGGGTAAACTGAGACTGCTGGCCATTCAGGGTTTGCTCCTCCCTGAAGAGGACAATAGATACTTTGTCAGCCTCTAGGCCTGGGCAGCATTCACCCATCAGACACCACTGGCTCCCAAAAGGGTGGTCCCCTCGCCCTCAGTCAGGAGCAGGAGAGAGGCCTCTGAGGACTCCAACTGCAGGCAAAGCGGCCTGGCTTTGTTCCCATCACTTGGGACACGCTGGGCATTGTGGCAGCTGGACTGTGGCCGAGCCCCCAGCTACGCTCTGCTGCCCAGGCTGCCCGGCCATGGCGCAGGCTTGGCTCAAGAGTCTCCCATCACCAGGCCGTCCTGCTGTCCCTCTGCTCTCCAGAGAGCACTCGGGCAGGAAGTTGCAGCCCGACAGACACTGGGTGGAGGCCTCCCAGCCCTGATCTCTCTCAGGCCCACCGGAGGCACAGGTAATGCCCAGCCAGGGCCCACCTGTACGGCACTTGCCAGGGCCCACTTACCCGGCTGCCTTTGGGACCAGGGTCTCCTACAGGTCCAGGTAACCCCTGAAACATAAAAGACAGAGGGGCAGGGACATATGGAGACCGTCTACTTGCTGCCAACAACCCAGGCCTCAGCTGCTCTCTCTGTAGAATGGGAATGGGTTCGATTCGTGGCCTTCAAACTGAGCCCCAGCCACCTCAGGGACCCAGGGAAGTGGCTCCAGGGGAGACTGGGTGGGGGGAGCCTCTGGAGACCTACCCCCACTGCACCAGAACTCGTCTCTTCTGTTCTCTTACTGAGCATCCCTGCTCTCAGGGCCTACCCAGCAGGCGCAGCTCCTTAGCCCCCAGCCCGCCACCTCCCTCTGCCTGGGGGCCCATGGCCATCTCCACACCACCATGGCCACAGAGCTTCCAGAAGCCATATACTGCACCTGCCTGCCAGGGTAACCTTTGGCCCCTGGGCTGCCCTCGGGTCCCGGCCGCCCCTGCAAAGGAACGGAGAGAAACGTGAGGAAAGGAGAGACCCTGCCCGGCTCCAGGTCTGAGGGGCAGTGGGGCACTGGGGCTCACAATGGACAAAGAGAAGGGCAGGAATGTGAGATGAAATGGGAGGAAGGGGAAGCCACCGGCTGCCGGGCCCCCAAGCCCACCCCTCTGCGAAACCGGTCAGACCAGCTCGGAGGGACAAAACCCCCTGTGCCGGCCGCCCGGGCCTAAGACAGCACTGAGGAGGCCTGGCTGGCCCCCACGCTGGCAGCCGCTGCTGTTTGATTTGGGCCCGGGCAGCCCAAATTCCTGCAAACCCCATGGCGGTGCGTATAATATCCCCTAACATCGCCCGGAACAGGCCAGCTATTCATGGCTCTAACCGAGTGCAGCAGCTCGTGCCAGCGCCAGGCTGGCGTGGACTCCAGCTCTTTCAGGCAGATGTGGCTGGGGGAGAGGTGGCGTGGGGTGGAGGCCCCAGCAGGATGGGAGGCTCAACCACCTGGCTCTAGGGCTCAGGGCCCAGGGAGGAGGCCAGGGCCCAGGGAGGAGGCCAGGGACAGCAGGGGCTGGAGCACAGGAGCCGGAGGGTGGGGCTGAGGCCATGGTCCTCACCTGTTCTCCGGGGTGCCCAGCAGGTCCAGGATAGCCCTTGTATCCCTGTGGGGGAAGAAGCCACATCAGGCCGGGAGACACACCTGGGCCTGTGGATGGCAGCAGCCCAGCCTCCCTGCCTGCCTTTTCCGCACCACATGCACCACGGCGGGGATGTCGTATGTGTTCAAGAAACACTTGCCGAATGGACCATGTACATCAGGGTTAGCAGGTGCCTAATGTTTTCGTCTCTGCTACTAGCAGTTCTTCAACCAGAAGCATCGAGGGACTGTTCACTCCTTGGGCAGGTTTGTGAGCTGAACTGACAGAGTGATGCTGCCCCCCCCCCAGCCATTCTTTCCAAAGCCAGAGAGGGCGAGACCCTCAGAAGCCAGGGTAGAGGGGTTTCTCAATGGGTGGGCGGGCTGATTAGGACCTTCAGGTCCGGGATGCGCCCAACCACCCCGTGATGCTGGAACCTTCTGTCAGGACCTGCCCCTTCTCATGAGCATGAAAAGATTTCACACACACGGACCAAGTATATTCACCAAAATAGCCTGCCTTCCTCTCGTTGGTTCTAGTAACTATTCCAAGGGGACACAGGGCGCCCAAATGCCTGATGGAGAAGGAGTCTGGCAACATCCCAGCACCAGCCTTGACCCTTCGTCCCCAGGGTCCAACTGCCAGGGTTCAAGGCCAGGTCTCAGGGTCAAGAGAATCAAAATGAGTGTGTGTTTCAGGCGGCGCTGGGGGTGACCCTCAGTCATTTCATAAGAGTGGGGAGCTCTCCAAAGGGAAACCCAGATGCCCAGCTTCCATCAGCTTAGGCTGCTGTGCAATGAGACCAGGGGCTTCCAGGGCAGTCAGGGCCCTTCACACGGGGAGCCCTGGGCTTGGCTCAGACAGCTCCGGGTGGGTCACCGCCTTCTTTCTCTGGACCTCACATGAGGAGTTTGAACTGAGGCCCCTTCTGCTCTGGAATTTGAGATGTGGAGGTGTTGGGCTCCCCCAGAGGGTGCTACACAAGACTGTAGAGTACACACACACACACACACACACACACACACACACACACACACGATGCCTGCAGATCCCTTCATGCATGGCTGTTTACCTAGGACAACACCTACTTGACCTCCTCTAGCCCTTACAGCAGCCGTAGGTAGAGATTATCACCTCCATGTTACAGAGGAAAAAACGGAGACTCAGAGAACGGAAGCCACTCACCCCGAGTTTCATTGCTGAGGACCAGCAGGTTCACACTCACCCTGTGTCCTTCCGACACCAGAGGCCACACAGAGAACCTTGCAGACATCCCGGGCATGCACGCACACACACACACACACACACACACACACACACACACACACATAACTCAGCACCCCCGCACGCCCCCAGGAAGTGGGACTCTTAATTATAAACAGCAGAGTCGGTCTGACCCAGGAGGCTTGGGGAGTTTACAAGCATTCCTCCTGCACCTACTCATGCCTCAGACTGCTCAGTGATATGATTGCATCTCAACCCGGGGCCCATGAGGTGGAGACAACACGGCTGGCTGAGAGTCTTCCACATGGGTGTGCGTGCTTCCCCCCAGAGGGCAAACTGAGGCACGGGCCACAGCTCGCAGCGGGCATGCGGCACGGCTCAGACCCCTTGGGCTCTGCTTCACTGCGGGCTGGCCGTGTGACCTGGGGCCACTGATGTCACCTCTCTGGGTCCTGGTTTCCACTTCTGTAAACTGGGCTATACCGGGTGGCTCATGGATTGCGTGAACAACGTGTGTAAAGCACCAAGCACAGGATCTGGCATTAATTCCAGGGCCCTGTAAAGACTGGCTGGTGTTATCATCATGATCTTCCTGCCTCGTTTATTCATTCAACCAACACTATCTGAAGTTTTATGCGCCAGCACCATTCTACGCCAGCATCAGCCTGCCCACCCATTGAGAAACCCTTCTACCCTGGCTTCTGTGGGGTACATGAGAATACAACATCCTTTGCCTTAATGGGGTTTACAGTCCAATTAAGGAGATATAAAAATAAGTAAACATAAAGGATAATGGCGGGGGGCGGGGGAAACGGGGAGTAGTTTCCATGGGTACAGAGTTGCAGGTTTGCAAGTGTTCTGGTGGTCGTTGCAGAACAATGTGAATATATTTAACACAATTATAACCTTAAATATGGTTGAGATGCTAAATTTTATGTTTTTTAAAACCATAATTCAGAATAAAACTTTAAAAAGAGATCATGTGTGTAGTGACCAGTGCCTTGAAGAAAAATGAGCAGAGTTAGAGGACAGAGAGTGGCAACGTTCGGGAGGGCATAGCTGCAGGTGGGCAGGCAGGGAAGCCGCTCTGAGATGAATGAGGTGAGAGAGCTGGACATGGGTCTGGCTCTCAGAGGAAAAGCATTTCAGGCCGAGGGAACAGCAGGTGCAGAAGCCCTGAGGCAAGAACGCTCGCAGGTGGGTTTGAGGAAGAATGGGGTCCACGTGACTGGAGCAGAATGAGTAAGGGGTGAGAGGTAGAGAGGAAGGAGTGGTCAGCGAAGCAGGAAGCCAGTGTGTGGGGGGTAATATGATGAGAAACCACGGAGGTGGTTATATATAATCCATATATATAATTCATATATATAATCCATATAATCACCATTATTATCCTTCTCCATTTGGAGCTTGCAGAGAAGAAAGAAAAAGCAAAACTTCTGCATTGAGCCTCGAGCTCTAGGCTGTGTGACTTGGCACAGGCGATTGCCCTCTCTGAGCCTCACTCTGTCATCCTCTGCCTACTCTGAGGGATGGCTGCAGACCCAATGCAATAACGGGGCAAAGATCCCAAGAGAAGCATGAAAGGTGCTTCCTCTAAAGCCAAAAGGAACCTTCTGGAAGCCAATGCTTTATCAGAGAAGCGTAGCCAGCGTGATCCCAGTAGGAGATTTCAAGTAAACCCTTCCCCCGGAACACAGCTACAAGGAAACGAATGACCATCAGGGACGTGGATCGTGGCCTGCCCTAGGCCTGGCTCGCCACTAACGCCTTAAATCCATCAGCTCATCAACTCCTTGACATCCTGCCTGGGAGGGAGAAATTACTGTGCACACTCACCAGGTGAGCAAACTGAGGCTCAGAGAGGCCAAGTGACTTTCCTGGGGCCACACAGCTTCCCAAGGGCAGTGCTAGCCTGTGACTCTAATCTACACACTTACCGAGGCCGGAGGTCCACAGGGCCACCCGGGAAAGACCCCCTTAGACACCCACCTCCCAGGACAGATCACTGCAGCATTGCTGGGCCAGGGGACAGTCACAGAGCGCTGGAGTATCTGAGTGGGAAGGGACGAAGGCCTCAACTTCACAACCTCCTTTCTCACTGGGCAGGCTGAGAAACTGGCCCAGAGTGGGGAAGGGACTTGCCCAAGATCAGTTAGCGAGTTACACCAAGCCTGGACTGTTCCCCAGGCTCTGGGCCGGCTTGGCCGGGCTCTGTTCAGAAGGCCGAGATTCCTAGACCTGTCCCAAACAGTGGATCCTGAGGGGCCCTGAACATTGCCATGGATATCCATTTCTCCTGGCTGGATGGGAGCAGTGGACGGAGCACTGCCATGCATGGGGAAGGAGTGGGTGGGAGGCCGTATGCTCCCTGAAAGTACCTCGACCGTGTTTACCAAGCTGGGCCGGCTAATAGCTTCAAATGACAGGGCCCTGGGACCTGCAACAACCTAAGCCATTATCTTCTCCAGGGCCCAGCAATTATGGGGCAGGCGCCGACCGCAAGGTGGACCCACGGGCAGTGACTTCCCCACATGTGAGCGGTGCCTGACTGGCAGGCGGGGAGAGCGGATGCCACAGGATGCTCCAGGGACCACGGAGCCTGCAGGGCCTCCAGCTGCCCGGCAGGCGGGTCTCCACAGGACCCGTGTTTATAATACAGCGCGGTCTATATTTTGATTTGGGAGCCAGATTAATCATTGCTTACAGTGCACAAGGAGAAACCAGACATCACCTCACTGTTGCTGCAGACAGTCTCCCTGCCGGCTGGGATGCTATTTGGGCTTTGGGCAGGGAGAGGAGGGGGTCCTGTCCTCGCCCAGGGGTCCTGGGGACCAACATGTGCACCCAGGCTCCACCTCAGCCTGCAGAAGGTCCTGGCTTCTCCTGCAGCGAAGTGGGACTCACCACACTTTACCAGCTTAGCATTTCACTACCGCCTCGCGGTCCACCTGCCACACGGGGGCAACCAACAGGTCACTTCACAGAAAGAATCAGCAAGGAACAAACATGCCAAGAGGCAGGATGCTGGGCAAGTCCCTGCGCCTCCCAGACCTCCGTTTCCCCAGCTGCTCTCTCAAAGCATCCTGTTGGCCCAGAAATGACAGGATGCTGAAGGTGGGGCTTTTCCAGAAGCACCAGTCCACCACGGCGCAGCCAGGTCTCCGACGCCACATCTGCCCAGTGGGCACTTGAGACACCAGGGCGGGCACGGTTTCTGGATGGCTCATGCATTCAGCTGGGTTAGGCACTAAGCATACACTGGTGAACCAAACAAACTCACTCCACACCTCCGAGAAGCGGCTCTGAGTATTAAATACATAGCAGCACGCTCTCTGAGGCTCGGAGAGTGTAGACAGCCCAATAGCAGCAGGCGGCACTGTACACGGAGGTTTGAAGGAAGAGCGGGTTGGGGAGCAGAGGGGAACTGAACCTCAGAAATGGCAGTGGGCGTGGGCCCGAGGCCCAGGGCAGCCCCACAGCAGGGGAGCCTCGAGAACGGTCTCGGTAGGGGCTCTGCATGGAACTGGGGGTGCTGCGTGCAGGGAGAGCGGTAGGTCTGCAGAAAGGCAGGAGGCCGCCTCTGGCAGCCTCCGTCACACGCCCCCAAAGCATTCCCAGATGGCCCCTCTGCCCTCCCAGTTATTACAGCTCCTCACAGACGGTGGTCAACTCCGGTGGCAGAGGGAGGGCTCATGGGCGGGGTGAGGGCTGTAGGAGGGCCCGGAGGAAGGAGTGCCAGAGGGCATGTAGGGTTGGATGGAGTGAGGATTTCTCCTCAGCAGGTGCCCGTGTACCGCTGCCCTGCGGGCTGGATCAGGGCTGGGGTGGCCCGGCAGGCCTGTGCTCTGTAGGCCATTGAACAGCACCGCTGGCTTCTACTAATTAGAAGCTCGTAGCAACCCCCTCCCAGTTGTGATGGCCAAACATGTCTCCGGACATTGCTAACTGTTCCCTGGGGTGCAAATCGCCCCCGGTTGAGAAGCACCCATCCACAGAAGAGAAGGGAGGAGGGTCAGACTAGGGACAGCACGGGACTCCGCCCTCCCAGGGTGCAGGTGGTGATCTGGTGACCTTCAGCACTTCTCCTTCAGGATCATCGGGATCATTCACTCACTCGTTTAACAAATAGGGATGCAGTGCCCGCCACGTGCCAACCCCGTGTTAGGTCCCGGGGATGTAACAGCTCACTGAACCTTCCCAACCAGCCTCGGAAGCAACCGAGGCTCTGTGAGGCGAGGCCACGTGCCCAAGCTCACCCCGCAGGAAAGGGACAGAGCTGGCTTCCATCCAGGTGTCTGACGTGGTCCATGCACCTGTCCAGCTCTCGGGAATCGGCCCAGCAATGCTCCTCAGCGAGCATTGCCAGTGGATGCAGAGAAACTGCCTCTGGCGGGAGCCTCTTTTTTACTTGGTGGGCCCACTCTTATTTGAGAAGTGGTTTCATTCCACATAGGGCCTGAGGGTCAGAGACCTAGGTTCAAATCCCAGCTCTGCTGCTTAGTGACCCTGATGGTTTCATTTCCTTTAAACCATTAACTCTGTTTTGGCTGCACCTGAGAAGCTTGTGCCAGGGTCCCACTCAGACCAAGAGAACTAGGATCCCTGGGGTGGGCGAGGTCCCCAGGGGTTCTAATGCAGGGTGGGGCTGGGAACCACTGCTGCAGACATCACCCTCCTCGAGGCCTCTCGATGATCTCAATGCATTCAACGCCATTGCTGGCACACGGCCTGGTATACAGGTACATGTTTGCTGAATGAATGACTGGTGGAATGAATGAATGAATGAATGAATGAGCAAAGGAATGAATGAACACATATGAATAAATGAATGAAGAAAGGAATGAATGAACGCATTGAATAAGTGAATGAATGAGACCTAGTTGGGCCTTGGCTTCCTCAGCTCTAAAGAGGCATAATACTGCCTTAGCTCTTGGAGGCTATTTTGAGGGAACAGTGTGATGAGGAACAGTAATTCTTCATGCCACCTCTACTTTGCCACACTATTTAATATGGGGGCCCTCCCAACCCAAGCTCCTCTCTCTGCCTGTCTCATCTCAGAGGCCTTTTCATCTTCTAACACACCTTATATTTTTACTGTTTTTTCTTCTTATTGTCTGCCTTCCCCCACAAGAATAAAAGCTCTGGGGGACGAGAATTTTGTCTATTTATTCAGCTCAGTGCCTGGCATTCAATCAATTCTGTGGAATAAAAGGATGAATAGGATTGTTGGTGTCACTCTGGGGTGACACCGAGATTCAACATGCTGATGGGCAAAGAGCATGCTCACCCCCCCCCCCCCACTTTACCTCCGGACGTCTGCTTTCTCCCGAGGCTCCCACGTGAGGTGAAGGAGAAAAGCCCCCAACAGGACCAGGCAAAGTGGCCACATTTGTCACCAAAGATCCTTGTGGAGGAGAAACTACCTACAAACAGTGATGATCCCAGGCAGTGGCCCACCCTGTCTGTCCGCCTTCCCCACCCTGGGGACCCGAGCTCCCCCATTCCCTGCCTACCACCCTCCGTGCGCAGGTGACACAGGGCTGCCCCACACCAAACTCCTCTGTGTTTGCCGGGGCTGGCCCAGGGGTGCACATGGCTTTGCCAAATCGTTTTTTTCACCACATGGAAGCTCTCCCTTAATTTACAAAAGACACCCCTCCCTGCTCAGGTGAGCCGGCCCACCGTGATGGGGGGCTCTTGGCCTCGCTGGACATCTGCCGAGAGCAGGGAGCCCTGGAACCCAGGCAGGAGCCGGGCCGTCGGCTTTCCCATCTCCTGCCACCTCAGCTCGACTCCCACCGCCATGCAGAGCGAGACCACCACTGCCTGCTTTATGAGCCGGGGCTGGAAGGAGACTTTCCACTCACACCTCATCCATCAGAAAGCGCTGGAGCCCGAGGGGAAGTGAGTGGGGAGAGAGAGTCCCCCTGTGTTCTCTGAGCCAGAAAATTTCATGTTTCCCCAGCTCACAGCCAGCCACAGGCTCCGGTCTGGAGAAAGGGATGAGGGGCGGGCATGATGCTCCAGGTCCCCTGTGCCATGGGGACACTTGGAGCATGGCCAGGAAGGAGCCAGGAGGCACCACAGCTGTCCAGATGAGACCCAGATGGCCCAGAAAGATGGGAGCTGTGGCCACAGCTGGGAGCCAGGGTAGAAGCTTAAGACATGAGTATCTATGCCGATGTATCTACTGGAAAACCCATCAGCAGTGGGAGATTTCCCTGCAAAAAAGCAGTTGGCCCTTTTGGCCTGCATTGTCCTCCTCCTGTTTCCTGGACACCTACTATGTGCAGTCCCATGCTAGGCTCAGTAGGGAAGGTGACAAACCAGATTTGCACAACCCGGTTGATAAGGCTGGACTCGGGGTAAAAATAACTAAGCTAAGATGGGCCAGGGGTCCTTGAGCAGAGTGGAGGCTCCTGGCCCGAAGGCTGAGGCCCCCAGCGGCGGGGGGGGGGGGGGGGGAGCTTCCTGGAGTGGGAGCAGCTAGAGTTGAGTCTGAAGGATGCGGGATCCTGGCTGGGAAGCTGGGGAGAAATCCAGGGACACTGTAAGCCAGGGACCCACCATCTTGGAAAACGGTAGACTTTCCTGCAAGGGCGTTTAGAGAAGTAACTCCCCCAGCGTGGCTGAAGCAGGGACAAGGTCAGGAGCAGCATGACAACAGCTCAGAAGGCACAGAGCACGCATTGCCTTCACAGAGCATCTGCCTCCCCTGCAGCATACATACCAGGGAAGGACGAAGGTTAGACTCGGGGAGGTTCTAGACTCGCCCAAGGTCACACAGGTGGGGGACGGTGTAGCAGGAATAGATCCCAGGTCTGACGGACCCCAGAGTCCACTCTCCCAATTTCTCTGCTGCAGGCCGACAGCCCCAGGCAGTAGGGGGTCAAGGGAGAGAGGGTTATTGCCGCCATCCAGGTGGGAGGAGGCTGAGGCTCAGGGAGGTAATACGAAGGCCTAAGGCCACTCAGCAGGTTGGAGGTGGAGCCCTGGGCCAATGCAGACCCTCCCGGCTCTGACAATATTCCTCCCACCACCTGTGTATTCCTCAGAAAGGCCTCCCAGGAATAGCTGCACCCCTAGAGGAAGGACAGCGAACCAGGGCCACTTCCTGTCACACCTCATTAACCATGGTTAGAGGAGGCCTATTCCAAGCCAAGGTGCTCCCCAGGCAAGCACAGACCCTGGCAAACCTCTCTCACCTCCCGCCAATGTTTCCTGTGCCCAGGGGTTGGGGCTAAGAGAGGCAGGCGGGAGGTTGGGGGCAGGCGGTTCCCAGCTTCCCAGCTCCTGCCAGATGACCCTGCTTGCTAGGAAGCCCACTGAGCAAGGCAAAGCATCGAAACCGAGGTGTACCTTTCGTCCAAGAGGTCCTGGATTCCCAGGGAGCCCGGGCAAGCCCATGTCGCCCTGCAAAACAGAGACAAGGGGTGAGCTGGGGGGATGGGAGCAGGGATGCGTGTTAAATCAAAGTGTGAGCGCTCATGGCCAGTGGCCAGTTGCTCGTGAACAGGACTCAGGGAGGCCCGGAGGCCTCAGGAGAGACGGGGTGGGGGGGGGGGGGGTTGGGCTCTGAGCGGAGTAAGGCAGCCCAGTGGGCAGGGTGTCCAGCCCCTCTCCACACAACCCAGCCACTCCATTCAATCTACAGGGTGTCCCTCAAAAATGCAGACGTACTTTTAACAGCTGAGAGCTCAATTTTGAAAAGAAAGTGTATCTTAATAAGCACTGCCTTTATCATTATTCAGAGTGTGTGTATACATTTTTTTTGGGAAACCCTATATTTCCTATATTGGACTTTGGTATAGAATACCATTTGGGAAATAGGTCCTATGCTAAGTATTTGAGGATCACTGTCCCAGGGGGCATGTAATTCATCGGCCCCAATCCAATCAGCTCTCTCTCTCTCTGCATTTCTCATCCTTGCCGGGCATGGTGGTTACTGTAGGAGGCATTTCTGCCACCACCATGAGACCCGAGGACAGACAACCCAGGAGCAAGAGACAAGACCTGGGTACCAATCCTGCTCAGCACCCGGCCAACTGTGTGAGCTCCAGCAGCCACCCGCCTCCGGGGCCTCTGTTTCCTCATCTGCAAGCTGGGCCCATCTGCCCTGGCTTATCAGGTTCCAACGAGGAGCGGGTGGGGGTGCATGTGAACATTTACACCCCGCGTAACGAATGAAAAAAACGCATCAGTGAGGATGCGAAGGGATGAGTCTCCTGCGCCTCGGGGAAATCAAAGGGAGCAGCCACTTGTATGTGCCCAAGCACAGGAGGCCAGGGTGGGAAGCCGGGTTCTGCCTGTCAGGAGGGCTCCGAGGCTGAGTCCAGGGGAAGGCAGACAGACTGGTGTGTTCCGTCCAGGATTTGGAGCTCTGAGACGCTGCCTTACCTGGAGTTCTGGGTTCCCTGTTCCCCAGGGCCCTGCACTCCCTCCAGGTCCCTTGGTTAGTGGACGGGGTGGATGCACCAGGGAAGAATGCTTGTGCTTTCTCTTCATGGGGAAACCTCTGGTCTCATCGCCCTTCTAAGTTAAGGAGCCCTGACCCCCTGGCCCGTTCCCTTCCCACCGCCCAGACACTCACACGCCTGTCTGTTAACCGCGGAGAGGACTTGGAATGTCTTTCGGAAGCTTCCTGGGCATGTGCGACCAAGAAGCTTCTGGATGCCAAGGGTCACCTACAAGGCCCTGCAGCAAGCCATGCAGGCTTTTAGGCAAAAGGACGTTCACCAAGAATGTCCTGGGGGAAATCTTCTGTGGGTTTTGTTTGCTGCAACCCCAGAAGGCAATAGGAAATGGCTCTGGGTTTGGTGTGGGGAAAGGCGGAAGGACTTCAAGGTGAAAACCAAACCAGCCTTGACCTTTCCAGACTTGTCCGGCAGCAGCCCAGGAGCCTCCCCCAGGGCCCGGCGGTTCCCCAGGGCTCACTCCCCCTTCCCTGAGCTTGGGGTCCCTCGAAACCTACCTTTGTCCCATCGTGGGCCTTTCCTGGTGAGAGCCCCGGGTCCCCTTTCTGTCCCTGAAACAAAAACAATTCCGCTGATGTCTCCCGCACGCTACTCTAAGCCCTGTCCCCCGCTTAAACACCCTCCCATCCACCCCCACCCACACACTCCATTACTCCAGACTCTGACACCTTCCATAGCTCCCCACCGATTGCGTGATGACAAGTCTTGTGTCCTTGGTCCCAATCATCCTACCCAGATGTGACTCTCCTTCACCTGCCAAACACACAGACAGGGTCGTCTCTGCCTTCCCCAGACCACAGCCCATTCCTCAGCCATGCTCTGCACCGCCAGCTGCCAGGCCCTCGCCCAGGTGGCCACTCCCACCCAGGAAACCAGGCCACGGGCCTCATGAGCCAAACATAAACATTCTTCAAGATGCAGCGTGAGTGTGTCCTCCTCAGTCTGGGCCTGTGAACGGGTCACACGACCTTGCACCTGAGAGTTGCTAGGACTGCCTCCCGGGTGGTCCCCCCGGGCTCTCAGAGAGCTTCGGAGACACAGCCAAGAAGCGCCCCCGGTTCCATTTCCAGTTCACCTCCCCAGCACTCTGATTATCCAGGGTCGGTGCCGTAACACCCACTTGCATCTGTGTACAGCCCTTCCGAGTTCCACATCCCTCACCTCATAGATTCTAACCCTAGCCCAATGCAGTGGGCAGGGGAAGTGTTACCACCCCCATTACATATTCGGGAAAATGGAGGCCCAGAGAGAAGCAAGAGACAGGCCAGGCCCCAGGATGAGGTGCTGGCCCGCTAAGGTGAGGACCCTGAAGATGAGTTAGAACAGGTAGTACTTCAGGGAGAAACAGACCAGCCGCGGGTCCTCCGTCAGAGACAAGCACCCTTTGTGTTTAGCATCTGGGAGTGTCCCCACTGCAGAGTCTGGCTCCTGAGAGCATGGGGCTCAGGGGAAGGGCCCAGGGCCAGTTCACCAGCTGTGTCTCCTACAGGCTGGAGAGAGCGCTCCTGGCTGTGGGCCCGCTCATTTGGCCCAACCTGGCTAAATTACTCAGCAAACAGCCCTTTGGAAAGTCGGTCCACCCTGATGTCACCTTCCAAGAGCCCCTGAGCCTGTCCCTCACCCTCACTCCCACGCTCCCGCTCCCAGCTGGACCCTGAGTCAGAAGTCCTGGGGTGAAGCCAGGGTCTCACAGTGGGAACTCAGGCAAGTCATTTCACTTCTCTGGGCCCTGTCTCCTCGCCTTTAAAATGGGGGCCGCTCAGCACACACACATACACAGGCATGCACACATGCACACACAGCACACACACATGCACAAGGGCACACACGGCTGCACACACACATATGCACACACATGCACTCAGGTGCATGCACACAGTTACACAAAGGCTCATGCATGCCCACAGGCTCGTGCACACATGCTCACACAGCTACACACAGGTACATATATGTGCACATGGCACTTGCACACACCCTCACATGTGCACATGGGTGCAAGCACATACACACACTTGTACACACGCACATACACCTGCCAGCTTTCCAGGTTTCTTGGCAAGGAGCCAGTGAGATAATGAATGTGACACATGGGAGGGGTGGTTTGGCCAAGTTCAATTAATTCCCATGTGGTTCTGTTCTTTGTCAGAACCCAGACCTTCCAAATTCTGACTCAATCGCTCTTCTCAAGAAATCATTGCATTCCAGACTGGATAGGGCTCTACAGAGGGAAGGGAGCGGCCTTCTACTGCCCACCCACTCCGTGCCCAACACTGTGCCAGGCCCCTCTATGCAGCAGCTCCATTAGTCCTCTTAACACCCGCCCTGTGATGCAACTCAGAAGCAGAACCAGGGTCAGAGAGGCTGAGTCACAGCCCGGGGTGACACGCAGGTGAGAGGCAAGGTCTTACTAGGTCTGACTCACCCCCCCCCTCCCCGCCCCCGTCTGTCTGAGTTTTCAGCTCTTGTTTATAAATGGGAAGCCTGGGTACTCCCCCCACGCCCTTCAGCTGCCCCAGGCTGAAGGGCAGCCCCTCCCTGCTAGGACCCCAAGCCTCTGTCCACCTGGGCCCCTCCAGTCACTTCTGCAGAACCTGCCCTCTGGGATCTCACATCGCGGCTGCCCCTCACTGACACTCTCCCACCCCCTGCAGCTCACAAGCCCGACTCCGCTACCTTTTATGTCCATGATGCAAGGCCAGGCCCAGGGCTCCCTGGGTTCCCAATGGCCAAAAAAGGGCAGTTCCTCTCCCCACCCGCCCTTGCCCACCTCAGTCTACAGCTGGGAAAGGAGCTGGGCTGACAAAGCTTTCGGAGTGGCCTCCATGTGTCCTATTCTGTCATTTTATAAAAGGGGAAACTGAGGCCCAAAGAGATGCTACCCCTGCTCCCTTGCCGGGGGCTCTTACCTGGGGCATTTTAGTTATTTATGGGGTTCTCTGTGGGTTGTCAGCAGCAGCACAGTGCTGGGGATGTAATCCAGGCCTGAGGACAACATCCACAGGTACCGATCCTTAAGGACCATCTACTGTGAGCCAAGTCCGGCAATGACTGCAGGGAACACCACCGTGGGGGACGAGACACAGGGATCGCCCACGGGACGCTCTTGAGGGAGAAGCCAGAGACACGGGCAATGGTAATAATAAGCCTAGCGTCTACCGAATACACGTCTAAGCTCTCCACACATAAATCTACGCGGTGGCAACTACCCCTCTCCCGATTTCACACAGGAGGAAACTAAGGCACAGAGAAGGTCAGTAACTTGTCTAAGGTCACACAATTAGTAAGTGGGACTCAGACGCAGGCGGCCTGGCTTCAGAGCTCACGCTCTTAACATTTCAATGCTCTGCAGATAACAAGTGGAGTCCAGGAGGAAGCTGAGAGCTGAGGGGTAAATCTCTAACAGGAGTTACAGCTAAGCTAAGGCTGGAGGAAGACAAGGAGGGGCCAATGAAGTTAAAGCTCAAGAGATGCTCCAGGCACCTTGGTCAGGGGTAGGTGTGACTTCCGTGATGGAAAAGGCTATACACCTTCCCAGCCACACACCTTCAAATTCCCCAGGAAGAGATACAAGGATTATCTAAACTTTAATTCATTGTTGACACCCTGGTGAGGACCAGAACCTGGTCACCAAACCCAGCTCTCCAGCCCAGGAGCCTGTGTGACCTTGGACAAACTCCTTTGCTTCTCTGTGTAGGGAACTGCCTGGGCTCCTTAACAGAGCCTTGAACAACTAGAAGATGGATGGGAAGGCATACTGTAAATGCTCCAAACATAGTAGGAATGGGAACTATGTTGAGCTCCTGTCCTGTGGGTAGGGTGGGAGGTGAAGAGATCTGATCTAGCCCCAGGCCTGGAACCTCCTCGGAAGATTCACTGGACTTGCTGCTATCACTACTACTATTGTGTGTGTTTAGAAGTTATGACCAATGCAATAAAGCAGGAAAAGCAAATGAGACTACTAACCTTTGAGGAAAAGGAGACAAAAATATTTCCTTCTTTGCAAAAAAATAAAAAAAAAAAAAATGAGTGCCTGTCTAGAAAAACCTAGGCGAACTAACTGAAATACTGTTAGAATTAATAAGATAATTCAGTAAAGAGCATGTTTATACAATAAACAGAGTGCAAAAATACAAAAGTCAACAGTTCTCTTCAACAGCTGAGAGCCAAGCTCGAAAATATAATGAGGAAAATACTCCATTCATAACAACAACAAAATATAAAATTTCCAACTATAAACTTAATAAGAATTATGCAGGGCTTATGCAATAAAAACAATAAAAGTTACTAAGAGACATTTAAAAAACTCAACTAAATGGGAAGACTTAATATTTTAAAGATGTTGATTCTTCATAAATTAATATGCACATTTAATACAATTCCAATAAAACCCCAAGAGGGTTTTATAAGGAAATTATTAAGATGAGCATACTAAAGTACATCTGACAGAATAAATAGCCAGAAATATTTTAAAAGAACAGGGGCGGGAAGACACACAGTATAAAGATAGTAAATGTCATAATATAAAATGGCACTTTACTAACATAAAAAATATAAATAGCAATGAAACATACTGCAATGGACTGAAATAGACACTCTGATCTATCATACAGTAATCAGTGGAGGAAAGTTTATTTAATAAATGGTTAACTATTGGAGGGAAAATGAAGTTAGAGCCCTACCTCATATTGTCCCCTTATTGAAAATTAATTCCAGATGGTTTAAACTTTTTTAGTACAAATGATATTATGAAATGACTAGAAATATAAGTGAATACCTATCTGATCTTAGGATGGGAAAGAAATGTGTAAGTATAAAAGTAAATAACCATACATTTCACATATGGGTGGAGCCCTCTCCAAACCGGCATGTTTTAAGTTCCTAATCAGTGTTAGCGATTATTGTTAGTAAAAAATATATACATATTAGGTAACACTTCAATTTGTGAAAATCATCATGAATACTCTTAGCAGGCAAACAGTAAATTAGAAAATATTTATAAGGTAGATGAACTCTTAATAACCTTAATATTGAAACATAAATAATTTTTACAAACCATCAGCCAGGCCCTGCTTCTCAAGCTGCCTGAGTGGCCTTTGCAAACCTCACCTGATCGTGCCACCTCTGCTGCACACCTTTGCACGGCTTCCTGCTGCTCTTTGGATAAAGTCCAAAAGTCTTACCACCACCTACAGGCCTGCTGCCCTCCGCAGCCTTCTCCTGCCCCTTTGCCTAGTTACCTGCAGCACTTCAGACCTCGGTTCGACCTTCCCATCCTCTGGGAAGACCTGTCTCGCCTCCCAGACCAGACAGGTATATTCCTGAGCAAACCTGGCCATTCAAAACAGCGGCGGATCTCCACGTCCTGGTGTACCCCATGACCTGGGAGACCTGAGGCTGCTACAAAGCAGAAGTCTTCCAAGGAGGTCCCCTCTGGAGCAGAGAAGCAGGTCCTCCCAGGGGACAGTGTCTTCATCTGCTGGAGCCTCAGTCTCCCCATCCGTAAATGGGTACAGTATGCCCACCCACCTCATAGATCTTTGTGGGGATCAATTGAGATAAGCTACATAAAGAGTGTGCATAGTGTCCAGGGCACAGTAAGGGTCCAATATATGGTATATGTGATCATCGGTGTTTGCCTTGTTAAAAACCAGAGCCCCGCTGGGCAGCTGCTAGGCACCAGGCATCTGATGCTTCCATGCACACCTTCAAAGGAAGGACCCCAGCCCCGCCCTGGCCATAGAGTCATGGACCTACAGGGGCCGAGGCTGCGGCTCCTGCGCCGGCATTCTGGTGCCGTATGTTCATAGATCCAGGTCTACCTGTGTATGACCGTTGTCCCCAACTCCCCGACCAGCTGGGAGCCAGAGGAGTTCTGCTTCAGGAGTCAGGACTGGCCTCCGGAGGCTGCCAGCTGTCACTCACTGCCCAACCTGGGTTAATCAGTTAATGGCTTACTTAAGCCACTCAACCTTGCCAGTGGGGTTAACAAGGAATGACCTGGCGCCTGGGCCAACCAGAGCCCAGAGAGGTTCTTCACCTGGCTGCCCCTTAGATGACGGTCTGGGCTGAGCGGCGTCCTAACCAGGAGTCCCTCTGCCCTTCCCAGCCTGCCCCGAGCTCCTTCAGCCCCGTCGCTGAGCTCTTGGCTTCCCTGGCCTTGCCTCTTCCTCCCCCTCCTCCCATTTCCCCAGCCATTCCTCCACACTTCTCCCTGTGACCTAAATTTCACTGGCCTGGCACTCCTCTTGGCGCCCTCGCTGCTCACTCCACCCACCGCCCTGACAGCCCTGTTCTCTCACCACGCCCCAGGAGTGGACCCAGGCTCTCCAGGCTGGAATTCCCCACAGTCCTCAGAGCACCAGTCGCCCTGGTCTCTGTGGGCTCATCTAGACGTTAACCGGGCCATTTCAAGCAGCTCCCTGGGGAAGGTGGCATCTGTGAGCCAGCCGTCTCCCAAGGTCCTATCTCCAGCTCAGAACTTGCCTGAGTCTTACAGTGTTTGTCCACGAATCGTCTCCACCTGGCTGGACTACAGGGTCCAAACACAACATCATCTCAGTCCTCCTCCCTGGTTCCCAGGTTCCTCCCGTCTCTGACACCGGGGAGCCGCGACCTCTCACCTCTCATCTCCACCCAGTCCTCCCTACCCTATTTCCACATTGTGAATGCACACACTCCCCCTCCTCCCACAGCCCCACGCCGGCCCAGGCTAGCCTCCTCTCCCCGCTGGACCACCCAGGCCTCTCTGCTCTGGTCCCCATCCCAGTCTATCTTCCACATGTCATCCAGTGATCTTCCTCACACACGATCTTCCCACACCCCTCCCCAGCTCAAAGCGGACCTGCGTCCCCTGGTCAGACAGGCCAGCCCTCCCTCCTGAGCATCAAACGATCTTTCCTCCGACGCCCTTTGAGGGCTCTAGGTTCCAGGGGTCCTCCCCTCCGAAGTCCCTCCCAACCAGAGGCTAAACTCCTAACGCCTCACTGTGTCCCCAGCCTGGCACGAGGCCTGGCGCTCAGGGAGCACCTGGGGCCCGGCGGACCTGAGGCCCTCCCACCAGGAGCCCCCAGGAAACACTCCAATGTGGCCCTCATTCCAGCACCCACTCCATGGCCCGACCTCCAGATCCCACAGCAAATACTCACTTTGGCTCCGGGAGGGCCGGGGAGGCCTGGGTTTCCGTGAGGCCCAGGAGGACCCTGAAAGGGAAAGAAACACAGAGGTGAGGGGAAGAGGGGCCATTCCACTTCCTGCCGCAGGTTCCTTCCGCCCCTGCGCCTTCTCCCTCACCACGTCTGAGCGGCATTGCTCCTGTGGTCCAACCTCAGAGCTCGGCCTGAACTGGGCAAAGGCCGGGCAGGGAGACTGTCTTAGAGGGGCCCCTTCGTCTTCTCTCCTCACCAAGTCTGAGCAGTATCGCGACGGGCCGCCTGGATGCCTGGCCCTGTGCTAAGCCCTTTGCATTCCCTCTCCCATTTCACCCACTAACCCACCAGATCGGTGCTATCGTCATTCCTGTTTTGGAGACGAGGAAGCTGGTGTTCAGAGGTTTATAACTTTCTCAGGTCACCCAGCTGCTCAGGGACGAGAGCTAGATCTCAACCTCAGATGTGACTTCAGAGGACAAGCCCTGAACAGCTGAATTTTACCCCCTTTTTCTCTCCAGCTGGCTGCCTCAGCCCTTCCCAGCTGGCTTCCTCGGGCTCAAAGCACACTCAGCTGTTTGCTTCCCTGCCCTGAGCCCGGAACTCTCTCCCCTCGCCGCCTTTGCCATGCCGTGTCCATCATCTGGCATGCCTATGCCATCCAACCCCTCCAGCCGAAACCCAACCCATCCCTCAAGACCTGGCTCAAACGCCACCTCCTCCCGGGAGCCTTTGGGGACTCGTCCTGCCTAAAAGACACGTCCACCCTCAGCCTCCAGCTGGACCGTTGTATGAGCCCTTGGAGTTGAGGGCTCAATGAAGGGCATCCTTGGCCTCTCCGGACCAAAGGCACAGCCCTCCCGTGGCCACATAGTCAGCGTCCCCCCTTGGATGCCTACAGGCTCCGAGCTTACGGCGTCCTCCAGGGTCCACGGAACAGCTGGGAAGCCTGGGCCCAGAGAGTCCAAGAGTCTTGGCCAATGTCACACAGTAGAGTCGTGGCCAAGCGAGGGCCGGAACCAGGCCCGCTGGCCTCAAGTCCAGGGCTTATTCACGGCACTGGATTTTCCCAGGCCATATCCAAATCCGCGACAGCAGCTGGGTCCAGTTACATCCACTTTCTCCAGCAAGGGCCCTGGACTACAGCCTTGCAGCCCAGTGATAAAAACAGGGCCCCGGGAGTCGGGTAATTCCTGAGGGTCTTCGTCCGGGAGGCATACTCTGGGACGTTGGGGGTGGGGAGAGGCACCTCAAGAGGCCCCGCCGTGCCCCCCACCACACCAGCCTCCAGACACACTGCCCGGTCCCTGCCCCCTCTTGACCCATCTGGCTGACTGTGTATGAACTCGCTGCCTTCCTCCCTGTCCGAGGCCAGCTTCCCAGCTGCAGCCCGTCACATTCCAACCGAGGCACCTCCCTCTTCCTCGATGTCTGAACTGGAACGCTCCCCGTCTCTGAAAACATCTAGAAAGAACGGTGTTTAGAAGCTCACTAAGCCTGGGGGGCTTATCACGGTGTCACGGGTGAGCCTCCCTCTAGAACAATCAGTCCCTCCCAACATCCTACCGAATACCGTCTGCTGGCACCGGCTAGGACTGGGAGGTGCTGAGACCCGAAACCACTCTGAGCCTCCCCGCCCCCAGCCTCAGGCTCCCGTCTCTTCTATCAATGACTGGGACCCGGCGGTCTCTAAGGAATCTGGAAGATCTCAGATGCTCATCCCAGCCCAGGCTCCTGAGGTCTAACCTCCGAGCTCAGCCTGAACTGGGCAACGGTTGGGTGGGGGGAATGTTGTAGGAGGGGCCCCTGACCAGCACCCCAGAACCAGCCGAGAGCCACGTGAGGTCAAGGGTGGCTACTTCTCCCCAGTTGTGCCCTAAGCTGCTCCAAAGATGGTGGGTTGGAGCACTCAGCTGCCCCCCTCTGCAGCTCGTGTGAAGGTGGGGGCTTCCTGCTTCCCTGCCCCCACCTCCCCACCCCTCTCCAGCCACGGCCTTGCTAGAAACGAAGCACATAGTTGAGTGGGAGCCAAGCAGACCGATTCTGTAAATGCTGCAGCCCAGAAAGGCGGGTGGGGGCAGGGCCCAGGGATTCCCCAACGTCCCTCCCTGGATGGGCGGATGGGCTGATGGGACTATGTGAAGGTGGGAAGGGGCATGCCACTGACCTCAGATGAGGCCCCACCCTCCCCTAATCCCCAGAGCCACCATCTGTGTGAGGAGCTGGGATTGTTTAATCCCAGCATTCTATTTATCTTTGGTATTTTACAATCTATGGAATTTGTAGTCTAGAAACAGAAGGATGAGGGGTGTGTTGGGGGAGGGTGCTGGGGCATACGAGAGAGACAGAGGATGTCAGGAGAGTCACTCACTCACTTGTGGAATTTCAGAGCTGGGAGGAGCCTTAGGAATGCCTTACTATGCTCCCATGTTTTATAGATGGGACAACTAAGGCCCAGAGAAGGGAACGGACTTGGCTAAGGTCACACAACTTCCTCGTGGAAATGTTCTCGACTCCCAGACGAGAACTCATCAGCAACCCTTTCCCAGCACCTGCTGCACGCAGGGCACGCTGCGGGGGAGGGGTCGTGGAAGGAAAAGAGGTCAGCAGGCTGTCTCCGGCCCAGAGGCGCTCAGCCGCTCAGCCGAATAGATAGAAAATTAGCACCTAGATGGTTAAAACCACAGGCTCTGGAGTCAAACTATCCGGGTTAAACCCCGGTTCTGGATTTACTTTATGTTTGGCTTTATCCAAACTCACCGAACCTTTCTGAGCCCCGGTTTCCTTACCTCTAAAATGTGGGTAATATGGGAACCTATTTCTCAGGGTGGCTGGGAAGATGCAATGAGATCGCGCATATGCAGCTCGGTAAAGGGAGTTCAGCGGTCGATGTGAATTTTGGAAAGTGATCCGTGCCATCCCGAGGGCCCGATAAAGTGCTGCGGGAGCTGCCAGAGGGTGGTCCTCAGCAAAGGAGCTGGCATTCGGTCTGAGCCATGGATGGAGGAGGAGTTTGCAGAAGAGGGTGTGTCAGGCGGAGAGCACAGCCCGAGCAATAGCTCAGGAGGAGTATGGGGCATGGGCAGACTGCCTGAGCCTGGAATGCTAGGTCAGAGGGCCTCATCCTGGGCCCAGGCTACAAGGTCAAGGCTAGCAGTGTCCATGACACCCCTGTGGTCCTCAGCTCTGGGCATGTGCTCCGTGGAGACTCCAAACCCAGGAGGAAACGCTGCTGCTGACAGCAGATTCCAGAGCCCGGGGCCCGGGAGCACAGGGCCAGGTCTAGAGGGAACTAGGGCTCGAGTAATTGCATAACCAGAACCATCCGCTGGGCTCAGAGCTAAAAATATGCCCCAGGCAGCTACCTCTGCCGGGGCTTCGCCAGGCACCCAGCGTGGGAAAGGTTGATTCAGCCTGGGCACCGATGCCAGGCGCCATGCGTCTGAGTCCTCTTGGGGAGGGGGCAGACTCCCCTCCAAGAGGGAGGGCCCAGCCTAGGTTAAGAGCCTGGGTTCTAGTCCCAGCTCTGCCATTTATTAGATGCTTGGTTTCTTCATTCCTAAAATGAGAGTGACCCTACTGACCCATGGGGGTCCTGGGGAAGAAGGGCTCAAATGAGGCAGCATTAAGTGGTGTGCCAGGCACATAGGGGCTATTTTTATTCAGAGGCTCGGGCTAGCTCGTATCAGCCCCCTCGGCCCTGCCTAGCCATCCTCCAGCCTCCGGTTGAACCTCTCAGCACTGGAGCTCACCTATTCCCTGGCCTGGCCCATCTAGCAGCCCATGTCAGCATCCCTCCCCCAGGACGGTCCTGTAGATATAAGAAGATGGATGTAAGGGCCGTGTCCTCCCAAGTCAGCTTTCTTCCTGGACAAACACCAAAGCCCATCGGCTCAGGGGAAAACCCTTCTCCACCCCAGGCTGCAAGAGTCATACCTACAATGGACCCGAGACCCTGTCCCATGCCATGTCTGTCCACATAGTGCCCCTAAGAGCCCCAGGTCCATTCCACTGGACAGAGTGGAGCATGGGTGCCAGGGGAGGGCGGGGAATCGCCTGAGGACACACAGCAGAGCTTGGACTCCAGGGGCACGCCGGCCAGAGAGCCAACCAGGGCTCCACAGGATGGTGTGCGATCACTTACCCGAGGTCCCCGTGCACCGGGGGGTCCAGGGAGCCCAGGCAGCCCAGGGGGACCCTGGAGAGAAAGCAATAGCATCAGTGCCAAGTGGCATGATGAGAGAATGGGTGCAAGCATTCACCCAACAAACCTGCCCCAGAACTCTGCCCACGGCTAAGGAGCGTGGTTCCCTGAGGGCCCTGCCTGAGGAACTCCTGCTCTTTGGAGCTTCCGGGCCTTTGCAGCTGTGAGTTCTCAGTCGTTCACACTCTCAGCTTTCACTCTTCAGCTAACTTCGTTAGGGTGTCACCTGCTCCAGGGAGCCTTCCCTGATCCCTCCTCCAATTTGGGCCATGGTTCCCTCTCTCCCTCTATTTTAAAGGCCACTATATCATTCAAGGAATTGTCTGCTTAGAAGCCTCTTTCTCCTACCAGACCAGAGTCTCCTCAAAGGAACTAATGGGATATGAGTCTTCTCTCTCTGCCCAGGGCTCGGCCAAATGTTTGATAAAATAATACAGCAACAGACCTCTGAGCTCAGCCAAGGTGTCTGCAGAGGCAGAGCAGAGAAGGGACTTGCCCATGGTCAACACCACGCATCTTCACACCACGGAGATGCAGTGGAGCGTAAAGGGCATGCACATCAGACAGGCCTGGGTTCAAATCCCAGCGCTGCCACTTACCAGCTAGGTTTGGGCAAGTTCCTTAGCCAACCTATGCCTATAAAACGGGGACAATAATACCCTCCTCACAGTATTTTCTTGAGGATGAAATGCGAGACTGTACACGTGTGAGTAGAGCATTATTGTAAGCCATCGTCACTCAAATGTCTCATCTATTTCAGTGGCCCAGCCTTCATCACAGCCCCTTCTGCCTTCTGCCTTCTCGCTGCCTCTCCTTCTCCCCTCTCCAGTCCTCCACACACGGCCTGGTTCACCTTCCCACGGTACTCCCCTGCTCAACAACATTTGTAATAGCTCCCCATTTCCTCTAAGAGAATGGCCTAACCCTGCCACACGGTACTCAGGGAGCACCTGTGTGGCCTCACCCCTCTTTCCTTCACACAGGAAGGGGGACAGCCGAGCAGACTTACTACACCACGTGCTGGCCTTTGTGCAAATCCTGGTGTTGCCACTTGATACTGGGGACTTTGTGCAAGCCCTCAGCCTGTCTGCTCTCCGCCGCTCCCCTTTTCAAAGCTCTCAATAGTTACTGTCCCGTCTGCCCCGAAGGAGTAAGTGAGGATTAACCCAGTGCCTGCTCTGAAGAGCTGAACACGGAGCCTTCGGAGGAAGCCAGGCTTTCGAGGATGTGTGAGGCCTGGGGAATTCATTTGTTTCAAATAACCATCAACAGCAGAGATTCCAGGTTTCCTGCCCAGAGTTAAAATCAGTGTTGAAAACCCAGTCCGGTTTGGCTGGTAATTAATCCAGACCTCACGCTGGGCAGCCTCAGTTCACAGTTCCGGCCTGTGAACGCCACGTGCTTGCTCATCCGTGAATGAAAATCAGAAGAGAGATCCAGACAGGCAGACGTGGGCCCCAGGGTCACTGACAAGAGCTAGAACTTGCCGGAGGTCACACAAGAGTCCCCCCAGGGTGGAGAGAGGGGGACTCGTGTGTGATCTCAGGCAAGTTCCAGCCATCTCTGAGCCTCCAAGTTGGCGACAGTCTCCCATGCAGAGCGTGGGGGTTGAAGGGACGGTCTCCAGTCCTAGGTCCAGTTCTGTAGGTTTGAGATCCAGGGCCAGTCTACTCCCTGCAGCTCCCCAGTGTCAGACTGGGGCCCTGGGTTCGCACTGAGCATCCTCACTTACTAGCTGTGAGGCTCGGGGCGAGCAACTTCCAGTCTCCGACGCTTCACGCGTTAACCATAAAATAGGGTACAACAGCATCTAGCTGACAGATAATCTATAAAAAGTGCTAATCCCGGTGCCTGGCACACAGTGAATGCCCCAAAAGTTAGCTGTTGTTTCTGCTAAGCAAGCTGCTGGAACCGCCCCAGCGGGAAATTTTAAGCCACCCTCCTCGACATCTGTTTTTCAGGAAGAGCAAAAGATTTCCCTTCCTAGAAGGCCCTTCTTGGCCCTATTCTTTCCCAGAATTAAAGGGAAATGCAGAGGCGAAGGCTAAGCATTGCTGTAGGTGTTGTTATCATCACCAAGCCCCTTTAAGAGATGAGAGACCAGAGGGAGGCTCAGAGAGGCAAAGCAACTTGCCCAAGGCTGCACAGCTCACAGGCAGAACCTGGATTCAACCCCAAACCACTTGACATGTTCTCCTCCCCGACGCAGCTTCCACGCAGAAGACCCTGGCCAGGTGTTCTGACGAGCTGTGCAAACGTGGCTAATGCCCCTCCCTCCCGTGGGCACGTGTCAAATGAACATTCGGCGGGCTTCCCAGCGCCGGCACTTCCTGAACTGCAGGGTGGTGATTTCCTCCCCTGGGGTATCTAGCAGAAGAGGAAACGTGAGACCATGCCCATCGCACAGAGGAGAAGGCAAGGCCCCGAGGGGTGAAGGCCTTGTGCAGGGCCCCAGGACAGGACAATCTGTGGGTGGAGTTCCCTCATGACCCTGGAGGGCCGCCACTGCAGAGGGCCTGGACACTCCCTCTTGGCGTTTATTCTGCCCCCAGAAACGGGGGCATCCAAGCTGGGACCTGACCTCATTCACCACATCTGCACAGCAGACTCTGAGTGCCAGCTGGGACCCACGGCCGGCCTGGTGATGTCAGTCCACAGCCTGACTCCTTGACATGGCAGCCCCGCCCCCAGCGGCAGGCCCGGCCAGCCCTGCTCTACCCACCTGGGCCCGGCCACCCCGCGCCCAGCTACAGCCACAGGCCTGGCCCTCCCCCACTTAGCGATCACTTTGTTAGTGGGGCGAGTGACGGGGGGTGGGGGGGGGGCGCGCCCCTCTCCCCTGATCCGAGACCCTGCCT
This sequence comes from Eptesicus fuscus, assembly GCF_027574615.1. Lineage (NCBI taxonomy): Eukaryota > Metazoa > Chordata > Mammalia > Chiroptera > Vespertilionidae > Eptesicus > Eptesicus fuscus. Next base: position 69,601,674 of record NC_072487.1, read on the forward strand.
GTTCTCCATGCAGTGGAAAAACGCTGCCATTTCTTTCCAGGGCCTGAAGCCTGAGCGGGTGACTCTGGGATGATTCACAAGGCCGGGGTGGGATTTTCCACTCCACGATGCAAACAACGGGGCCTCTGAGAGGGCCCCGAGCTGGGGGGGAGGGGAGCGGGGGCCGCTGGCCTATCGGCGGGAGGTGGACGAGGCCTGGGCTCAGGGCGCATGCAAACAGAGCCATGGAAACCAGCAAGCCCCCACTCTGGGCTTTCCCCAAGGGTCCTGGCCTCCGACAGCCAGACCTAGGGGAACCCCATCCAATGGAACAAGTCCACCCTTGTGTCCAGCGGCGAGGGCCCGCCTGCCAAGCCTTGCAGAAAGAAGGAAGTTCTGGCTGGCATGGCCCCTGGTGGCAAGCAAGGAGAGGTTTCACAGGCCCGGGATCTGGGAGACCCGAGTCCCATCCTGTGTGCTGCTAACTGCCGGGAGACCCTTAGCAACGAACTCTTCAGTCTCTGGACCTCTGTTCAGCGCCTATAGCCTGAGGGGAAGGAGTCAGGGGATCTCAAAGGGCCTTCCTATCTCTATCTGAGCTCATGATTATTCCCAAGAATGGCGCTCAGGGTGCCCAGTCTCTGTCCTAGGGAAGGGCCTACTGGGACAGGGCTTCTCTGTGTAGCCTTGAGCAAGTTATCTCCTTATGCCTTCAGGCCTCAGTTTGCCCAGCTGTAAAATGGGGGCATAACACTCATCTTCCAAAATCATGTGCGTGTGCTGGTTATTCTCCATTTGCTCCCAAGGTCCACTCTGTGCCCTGGGAAGCTGCTCCTACAGGCTGCACCCACAGGCTTCCTGGCTCTCTGCTCTGGCTGGGTTTGGCCCAGAGGAGGCCACTGCAGAAGGAGAGAGTGGGCAGGGTATTTCTCTCCCTGCTCCCTTCCTGCTGTGCTGGAGTTTGGGCCCAACTCCTGTCAAAGAACCCTGGTCATGTTTTACCTCTCCTGGGCTCTGGTAACGCCTGCCCCTCCCCTTGTACCTTCAGGTTGGATTCCGGTGCGAAGCCAGCCTCTGTAGGTTCCTTTGATGCCGCCCATAGCTCTGCAAATAGTCCCTTCCCGAAACTCTCCTCAATTGCCCTCTTGCCCTCCTGGAGTCGCAGGGTACACCATGCAGATTGCTTAGCACAGAGCTAGGCACACAGTAGGAGCTCCAACACAGTATGGTAAAGACAGCAAAACACCCCTCCATTCTCCTGGGTGCTAGGTGATACTGACGTCAGGGGTGAATTTCTCAAGGTATAGTTCCAATTCCTAACCGTCAACCGTAGGAATGTCCTCCTGTGCCCAAACCCTCCTGGTTCTCTTAGTGCACAATGCCCCCACCTCACCAATCAGCACATCGGCCACAGAAATCCGCTGGGACTGCGATTCTAGTGCTGGGTGCATCTCACTCCATCCACACAACCACCCTGGAAAGGTACACGGCACCAGACTCACATTTTACAGAGGCAGAAACTGAAGCTCAGAGAGGCTAAGTGACTTGCCAAAGGTCACACAGCACCAGACACCAAGAAGGCATTCGATCAATGTTCGTTGAAAGAAGGAAAGGATGGCTGGATAAGGGAATGGTTCAAACCCAGGTCATTCCAAATCTCGTCTGTAGGCCTTGGCATTCCGTGCGGCCTCCTTATCCCACCACCAGCAAAGATCTGGGTAACCTCAAGCAACCCAGCCCGTGAGTCAAGACAACCTGTTTTTTTTTTTTGCGAGGATCACATTCCTTCATTTACAGATAGTCATGGAGCGTCTGCTGTGGGCCAGGCCCTCAGCCGTGTCTCCCCGAGGTGACGCCTGCAAAAAGTGCATGCGCGTGCAAATGCCAGCGGCCCGCGAGTGAATAAATAAGGCCTTGACTCGCCTCCTCCCAGGCGTGGGGCTTCTGTGCAGCTTCTGTGCAGCCTCTGAACCACAGCCTCCCCGCCCCTCCCCAGCCCAGTCAGCTTTTCCATGCTCCCCCCGCTCCTGGGGCTCCCACAGAGCTTCCTCGCTCAGTGGCTACAACTCCTGGCAGGCCCAGGCCTAGAGCTCTGTCCCAGCCTCCATCAGCCCATCCCACGTCCCCTGGGGAACCATGCAGAACCAGTCCCACACACCCTCTCAGGCTCCGAAAGGTCCCGCAGTCATTTCTAAGGAGGAAGCTCTTCCAATGTCGTGTCACAGGAGGAGACCGTTCCAGAGAGAGGAGAGCAGTTTCCCAAGTCACCCAGCAGACTAGATCTCTAAGGCGGCCCTGGAGAGCATCCAGCTTGCTTCCTCACAGGAGCTGGGAGCCCCATCTGACATTCTGCAGAAACTGAGGCTGAGGGAAGTCAGTGCCACAGAGCTAGTAAGGGTTGGGGCTGGGATTCAAACCCAGGTCTGCATGATCCCCATCTGGGGACAGTTAAGCCCCATGTCCCAAGCGGCAGAGCTTCTGCTGAGATTCGATTCTGAATATACAGGGAGGTTGGGGGCAGAGAAGAGAGGACAGAAGGAACAGGAGTTCCTGTCACGACTCAGTCGGGTCTCCACTTTGACTTCATAATTTCTGGCATCTGGTGAAATACAAATGACCAGTCTGCTCCCTGCCACACAGAGGACTGGGTTCCTATTGGAGTGAGGCTAGATTCCAAGATGGGGAGGGTGGGATTAGGGAGAGCATGGGGCCGGAGGCGGGATGGCACCTGGGCAGCCCGCCGTCCTCCCTCTTGCCCTCATCCGTTCGGGGCTGGAGGAGCAATAAGGGCCAGGCATCCTGGCCCCTGTAAGAACATGCCGAGAGCCCTTGGCCAAGTCTTTTGTCCCTCTCCCCCTTGTGTCCTCATCGGGAGAGCAGGGCTTAGCCCACACATTCTGAACCAGTCCCTGTGAGGTGCTAAAGGGAAATGCTCGCATGTGGAAATAACTCATACTTATAACGCATACTTATAACGCATGGCGGGGATAGAAACAGGCGTCTCAGCATTGAGCTCTTCCTTGGAGGCCAAGTTCAGGGCCAGACACATCTTCTGCAACCCCCAGCCTCCCAGCTCTAGGCCCTGGGGTCTTAGTGTGGACATTCATGAGGGGGGATGTGATGCCCTGGAGTCTGGAGCTGAGGCATAAACTCCAACTCTGCCTCCTACGTGCTGTGTGCCCTTGGGCAAGTCCTGGCCCTCTCTGGGCACAGTCTCCAGGCTCTTCCCCTGCCCGCTGAGGAGGGGAGGGGTGAGCTGGAAGAAGGCCTAAGCACCCATCCACTGCACAGGACAACTCCAGCACCTTCTGCGATCACGGGGAAGCTCCAGGCGATCTGGAAGGAGGCCTCACCTCCTGCTGACCCACATCACCAGACCCAGGAGGGAAGTGTGTGGCTCGGGCATCCACCGGCCCCAAAGGCAGATGCTACACCCGAAAAGTCCATTCCTGCCGCAGTTCTGCTGGCTTGGACACGGCCTCTCTCCACACCGTACGCAGCTCGGGAGGCAGGGTTCCTCCTCCACTGTGCAGAGTGGACACCCTGAACCTCACTGCCCTCTGTCAACCTCAATTCACCCCCTTTCAACCTCACAGCCAGTGAGCCGGCACCCCTGCAGCTTGGGAGCTGAGCTGACAGGGCCCCAGGCACCTGGGGCCTGAGTCGGACTGGGTCACCTGGAGGATTCCTCATTTCCTCAGCTCCCAACTCTCTACCCTGCCAGCTGCACAACTCGGGGACTTGAGCAGAATGTTGACACAATCACAAAGCAATGCATGCCATTTCCATACGTTCTACAATATGGTTATAATAAAAATGGGCCCTCGGTCCTCTTGCAGAGAGGCTGAGTAAATATTATTCCTAATGATTATTAAAAATAATCAAGTGTGTTGGGAAGGCCCGGGAACTCCCAGCATCTGCCACTGTCTCCGCATCGTAAGCCCTAATATCACATACAGAGGCCAGAAGGAGGAAACCACATGGTGCTCATCACCAAGGCAGGAGAACAGAGCCGAGGCCCAGGCTTCCTGGAAACTCCGTCCCATCATTCCCTGCCTGTAGGACTTGGCCTCCAGCAGCAGAAAGGTCGCTGCCCCTGGAGACAGTCCCAGGCAAGCCAGAGGCATTGACCCTGAGAATGCCTCCCGCACGGGGCATGTTCTTGCTCCTGCTTGGGTCCACTCGGACCCTCCTCACCCCAAACTCCTCTACTAGGGGCCACACAGCGAATGTCTACAGGATTCAGGCAAGTAATATACATGGGTGAAAGGACGGGGTTGGAAGATGGGGGGACGGGAGAAGGGGGGTGCAGGCGCAGACAAGAGCGGGCCGGGCCTGCCTAAAGGGGCCGCCCTGCCCTGGCCGCGGCCCAGGGCCCCTGCATCTCTGCCCCTTCCAAGAGAAGCTGGTCACTGGGTCTTTTCTAAGAAATCTCTCATTTTTAAAAAGGTAACTTATTAAAAATGTTTAAGCCATGTCGCATGTGCCAAACAAAACATCAGGGCTACCCACGTGGGACTCCCAGGCAAGCTGGTGGCCCGAGGAGCTCTGCTCCCCGAGTCAGGAGCTGCCTTGGAGGCGGCATGACCCGGGCCAGGCCGTTCACGGCTCTCCTTAAGCCACTTGACCTTTATCGCTGGAGTAGCAAAGAATGAGCTGGGGCCTGGGCCAACCAAAGCCCGAGGGTGCTCTCCACCTGACCCGAATCTGGCTCAGTGGGTCATGAATCCAGAGCAGGACTTCTACCCGTGAGCACGGCCGAGGTGGAGGAGTGGGGGCCCCCGCTTCGCCCCAAGACCGCTCATCACCAGCTTCCTGCTCTAAGCCGCTTCTGTTGCTCCGCCCTCGAGGAACAAGCACTGGACCCAACCGCCCCCGCTACCCGCTCGAGCTCCTGGCAACACGCACACCTCACCCGTTCTTACCGGAAAACCACAGTCTCCCTTCGGCCCCGGCGATCCCATCAGCAGCGGGAACGACGTGGGTCCCACCAGATGAAAGAACGAATAGCCACTGCTCGTGGGCCAGGGGCTGGAGGACAGGAAGCGCGCTGGGGCCGGGGTGGTCTGCCGGCCGGGCCGGGGCTGTCTGGGGCTGGGCCCCGTGGTTGGATCACGGATGGGGACATCCCCGGCTGCCTTCCCGGGTTTGAGGGGGGCGGGCTTCTTGGGTCTGGCTTTCTTTGTGGCTTCTGATCCAGTGGGTTTCTTGCTTCCAGTGGGGACTGAACCAGGAGTGAGGGTGGGAGGCATCGCCGTGGCCAGAGGCCGAGTGGTCCTGGTAGAGCCAGGACTGGGGGCAGGCGATGGGGGCAAAACAGTGGGTTGGGGAGGTCTGTGTGTGCTGGTGCGGGCGGGAGCCGGCTCACTGGCACGGCTGCTCATCTTGGCCTCTGTCTGGACGACTGGGGGGAAGGGTTTTTTAGAGGCACCAGCAGCGGGGGGCAGGGGCCGGGCGCTGGGCGGTGGGGGTTGGGGCGTTACAAGGTTCCTCTGGAGCGGCTTCCCTGTGGGACGGGACACTTGGGCAGGGACGGGGTGGAGAGTGGGTGGCACTGGCTTCTTGGTGGGAGGGGCTGCCTTTCTGGAGGAAGGGAGAGCTGCCTTCTGGGTGGGGCGGGGGCTTTTGACCGGGGCAATGGGAGGGGAAGGGGCTGCAGGCTTGGTTGGGTGGCTCTTGGGGGTTTTGGTGGCTGTGCTCTTCTGCAAGGACTGGACGGGTGTGGGGGAGCTGGCGGGAGGGGCTCGGGGCCCGGGAGGAAGCTCTTGGCTCGCCGACAGCTTGGCAGGTGGCAGTGGGGTCCGGGCTGGGTCTCCCACTGAGACGCGCTTGCGAGGGTCTGTGGTGCTAGTCCTTAGGGGCTTGGTAGGTGTGGGGGGCACCACCGTCCCTCTGAGTCCCCTGCCCGCTGGCCGCGAGCCCGGGGCTGGCATGGCAGTGGTCAGGTTCCCCAGGCCGAGCAGGGCCAGGTCGGTCTGGAAGGCAAAGGGTGCGCCCGAGTCCCGGGGGAGGAGGGGCCCCAGGTGGGGCCGGTACACGTCGGCCTGTCCACACGGCCTCCTCAGGTGGGCGCAGTAATTGTGAGCGACCTGCGTCACAGGGTAGATACTGAACTGGCACAGGGCGCCTTCGAACTGGACCGCGTGCGGGCTCATCCTCCCGAAGAGGAAGGAGCCCTCGGGGTCGAGCGCTGGGTCCCTGTGGAAAGCCAGCGGGACAGGCACCCGGCGCTGCCCGCAGGCCGTCACCAGGGTGACCGTGCGGCCACGGAGCTCCAGGGCCAGGTGGTGCCAGCGCCCGTCGTGCACGTCCAGGTCGAAGGCCACGGAGCGCCGGGGTCCCAGGTGGACGACCGTCTTGCCGGGGAGGAACTGCAGGCCCAGCTGCAGCTTGTGCTTCCGGCTGCGGACGGCGAAGAGGAAGGCATGGTTCACCCGATGGGAGCAGAGGCTCAGCACCAGCGCCAGCTCCGTGCCCAGGGCGGCAGGGACGATGGCAGTCGTGGGGGCCTGGAGCCGGGCCCGCTGCGTAACGATGAAGCCCGACTGGAATGGGATGACCCCTGGGGGTGGGGGGCTCCGGCCGCCCGCTGCCTTGGTCCAGCTGAGGCCCAGCCGCTGGAGGACGTCCACATCTGGAGAGGGAGGGCGGAGGGGAGAGGGCACGGTCAGGGCCTGCGCCAGCCCGGACCCCTGCAGGTGCGCGGGCAGTGAGGACCATCAGCCTCCGCTGCCCGCTGCCCCGTGGGTGTGGCTGAGAGTGCGGAGTTGGAACCAGTCCGTTGTCTGGCTGCATGCTCTTGCACAGGGTGGCAGGAAACGCAGCCTCTGGAGCCAAACGTCCTGAGTTCAAATACCAGCTCCATCATTACTAGCCCTGTGACTCTAGTGCCTTGGTCTTCCCATCTGTTAAATGGGATAACAGCAGCAATACACTCAGAAGGATGCTGTGAGGATTAAATGAGCTCATACACTTGAAGAAAAAAAAAAGTGCCTGGCACAAAAGAAGCATTTTCCAACAATAGCTATTAATATTAAAAATGATGATCAGCACCCAGTGCTGGCGCTGAGTATCAGAGACCTGTTTCCCTTTCTCTCTGCCTCAGAAGCCGTCTCCTCCAGGCAGCAGGCCCACACGTGAGGGAGCGGGGTGACAGGAATGGACATGCCACCGGAGTTTGGCCGGGATGTCCACCTTCAGGAACCTACTGAGTCCCTTCCCACACCCGAGGCCTCTGTCTGGCTGGAGCAGGCTCCGGGGAGCTCCTCTCAGCACAGAAGGGAGAGGACAGTTCCAAAGCCGTGTGGCTCTGGAGAGAGCCGGGAAGTCATCGCGGCACCCCTGCAGCCTCTGCCCTCGGGCAGACCACGGTCTGGCCAGGTCACATCCGCCCAGTAATTACGGCAGCGGGGCCAGCCAGAGCAAGAGGAGGCTTCCAGGGTGTTTATGGAAAGGCGACCTGAACTTGCCTCTCACGAGCCATTCAGCCGCTTTCCGTCAGCTGGGCTGCCAGCGTCTGCAGACTCTGGCTCTGAGCGGTCTTGGCCGGCAGAGAGGCCGCGCCCTGAATTGGGGTCTGGGTCAGTCCTCGGGGCCCCTCCCCTGAGCTCAGCACCTAGCCCCTGAGTGTGGAATGCTCTCTCTCTCACTACCCAGTGGGACAGGTATACATTGGGCTGAATGCTGCACTCAGCGCTTAGTAGGCCCTCAATCGACAACTGAGGCGGGTGAACAGGTGGATGGGTAGATGGGCAGCTAGACAGGTTGGGAGAAACGGAGAACCTGGGTGCTGGCAACAGGGCAGCATGATGGCTGCACAGCAGGCTCTGGCGGCAGAAGGCCAGGCCTTAAAGCCAGGCAAGACCACCATGAGTCTGGACTGTGGCTCCCCAACAAGTGCCTCCACCATAGGGCTGCTGGGAGATGAAAAGGTAGTCCTCCCCATCTCCTCCCCCTCGCCTCGCCCTGCACCAGGAAACTCTGGCCCAGTCTCTTCCTGACTCCCAGGCCTCAGTTTCCCTTCCTGTCAGACATGGGAAACGAGACCTGGAGAGGGCCCTGTTCTAAGAGCTCCGTAGCTTCAGGCTGCTGCTTCAGTCACTTGCATTGAAGACCTCTGTTCCTCCCTGGGACCTGAGGGCCTTCATTGCACTTCACACTCCTCCTTTCTCTCACCCCCAGGTCCTACGCTAAAGCAAACTGCTAAGGATTCTCTGAGTAGCAGTATATTTTACATGTTAATCACTGAAACCCGCTTCATCATCACAGAGTATTATTCACTGTAAACAACTTAAAATGGAGGAGCCACTTGTTGGGGAGTCACTTGTTCCCCCTCAGCAGCCCCAGGAGGCCCCTGGGCCTGCACACATCTCCCCCCCCGAATACCGCAGCTTACAGCCACTTGCACTCACCCAGGGAAAATGACAACTGGCCAGGCCAGGTGGCCCTGATGAGGTTTCCCTTATCACCCTGCCAAGGTAGGTTTCAACACTGACACCAGCCAGTCTCCACGCCTCCCCGACGGGCAGAGCCCCGAACTCCCTCTCCTGGGGCAGAGGTGGTCACCGCTGAGCTTCCGGAGCCTCTGATCACTGTGGGCTCCACCGCGGAGAGCGAGGGGGCTGTTCTTGCCCGAACTTCCGGGTAAACGATGTCGTTAGTAATAACTAACACCTGTTGAGCACTTACTATGTACCCAGTGCTTTCCATGCCTTATCGCGATCGATTCTCTCAATCGTCTGTGAAGCCGGTGCTGTTTGTTATCCCCGCGTTATAGATGAGGGTCAGGAACGTGAGCTATAATAACTTGCCCAGGGTCACGGAGCGTATCATAAAAGGCCCAGCTGAAGCTGGAACCCGGACCACTTGGCTCCGGGGTCTTTGTTCTTAGCCGCGATGCTACCCTGTGCTGGAGGCCCTCAGACAGGTTGGAACGCAGGGTGGAGACACATCCAGAATCCCATCAGAGCTGAGGAGCCGGGGGACAGGGGAATGAATGCAGCCCAACACCAAGATGGAAGGGCCCAGCCAGCTGGCCGCAGCAAGATCCCTTTATTACATAAACCTGGCTCCACGCAGCTCCAGCCTCTCCCCAACCCCCAGCGCCTGACTCAGGACTCTGGACAGCTGTTCACCTACTTTGTGGGGGAAACAGCGAGCTCGGAAAATATGACATTTGCACAAAATGTTGCCGGGCAGCAGCAGGAGTCTCTTCCGGGCATGGCCCTCCCCTCCCAGGGGGCCCAATCCCTGCCCGGCGGCCAGGTCAGGCCACAGGGGCGCTGGGAGTGCCCGGCGGCCTGCCCCGCACACGGCGGGTGTGGAGAAGGGGGAAGGGCTGCTATTTTAAGAGGCCTTGTGGCTGCTTGACAAACAGATGTGGGAGAGGTTTCAGTTTCAAGGGGCAGCTGTGTAGCCAGTCCACGGCCGCCCTGGCCCCCTGGACAGCTCCTCGGGGATCGCTGGGAAAAGCAGGATCTCACGGGGAGGGGCGGGCCGGCCACAGGCTCGGGCAATGATAGCCGTGGCCTCCATGTTGCCCCAGGACACACAGGGACAACTGAGGCTGACTGGCCCGAAGTGGCTGACCCAAATTGTGGCCCGGAGAGGAACGAAAGGCTCCCCCCTCCACATTTCCGCACTGAGCCCTTCCTACCCCTCACAAAACGTCGAACATGACTCTTTCATGGCCAGAGAGAATGTGCCAATGATCAGCTCCATTCTACTGACGAGAAAACCGAGGCATTAGGGGCACGGAGGTCTCCTACCCCTGCATTCTCCCAACCCTTCTGTCCCCCCATCTTCCCCCCGGACAAAGAGAAGAGAGCGTTACCTTCAGGAGCTCCCTGGGCGGAGGCCAGGTGACAGGCAAACGAGACGAAGATCCAGGTGAAGAGAAACCCCCTAGAGACCAGGAGACACAAGCAGAGGCGGCATCAGCTTCCAGCCCTCGGCCCGGATCCGGCTGGGGAGTTGGGAGTGGATCGTCCAGCCCCGTCCCACCCCGGAGTCGCTCAGCGGGGCTGGGGGGCAAGGTGCAGGCTCTAGGACCCCGTCAGAATAATCCACGCTCCTGGGTCTCTAGGTGCAGCCTCTTGGGACAGGAGCTGCTTATACGGTACACATACAACCCTGCTTTTTTACGGAATGATAAACGAACGTCACTGGCCGGAAGCAGTGGGCAGGAAGCTCTGCCCTGGGCGTCAGGGGACCCAGGGTCCAGCTCAAAATCTGCCGCCAACTCACTGGGGGACAAGGAGCCAGCCTCTGCCCTTCCCCCTTTCTGGGCATCGGTCTCCCCGTGACTATGGCCCTATGGTCTTGAGGCCCAATGGGTAGTACAGGCAGGGCCGAAAGTTCGACAGGAAGACCAGTGTGGTCTGTGTGGATGGCCATCATCCTCAAAGGGCTAGAGAGAAGAGAACTCACTGTCCAGGCCCAAGGCAAGGAGCAGAAGACCCCTTAACCAGGACCAGTGTGTGCTAAGGAAGCCGCCCAGCGGGCTTTCCGCTGATAGAAAATGGGAGGAGAAAAGAGAGGGGACAATGGGGAGTCAGGCAGACTCAGGTGCAACCGGCCCCCTTGCGTCCCAGCTGGGTGACCCTGGACGAGTCCCTCAGCCTCCCTGAGCCTGTCCCCTCTGAAACATGGCTGGCATGGCCAGGCACGAGGATTAAATGAGCTCATGCATGTCAAGGGCCTGGCCTGCCACCAGCCATGCCAGTGCCCCTTAGACGGCCTCTGCTGCCCTTGCACTCCGGGGACTGGAAGGGTTAATGCTCGGCTCAGTGGCTCCTGCCAAGATGGGCAGAGGCAGTGATCTGATTTCACCTTCCTGTGGGAGCAGCCACTGGTGATACCTGAAGCTACCTGGGGCATCTGATCCTCGAGCAGGCAGAGGGGAGGGCGGCACGTGGCCAGAGATGGCGGGCCAGGATGCAGGCCAAGCAGAGATGGCTGGCCAGGATGCAGGCCAAGAGAGCTGTGATGGGGGAGGCGGGGGAGGAGAGGGGGACACACAGGCTGGGATCCACTCATCTCCAGCAATGACTAAAGGTCAGAGGGCCTAGCTGCCCTGGAGAGAAGGGCACAGGCTGGCCTTCTGGTATGATCTGCCCACTTGAATCAAATGGCAGCTCCATCATCCCTGAAAAGACATAATAGGCATCTTTGTTTGACCAAAACTGAGGCTTAGGGAGGGCAGGTACTTCCTCAAGGTCACCCGGGGCAGGCTCTGGGGTCATCATTCTCTAGTCCTCTTTCCTCCACCCACCAGGTGGACGTCACAGGAAACTGGCCAGATATATTGGGCAAGAACTGCCTCCTGTATCCCTGTCTGGGCAGTTCCCACAGCACACTGTCCACCAAAGGCTCTGAGAAGTCCTGCAATAAATGGACTGCACATTTGGTCACTCAGCAGACCACGGAACTCGTGTTTTGTTTTTTTCTGAGAAAGCTCCCTCAGAAGACGCTGCCCCTCGCTTTCCAGTGTTCCTGAAACCTCACTAGTTTCCATTCCGCTTCCTTCCAGCCCCCCCTCTTCCCGGCTTTTCCCAGGCACCGGCACTCGCTCCTCAAACCTCACTGTGTTAAGTCTAACACTCGCATTAGCATGTTTCCCAAGCTGCTCACGAGAGGCCAGAGAGAATTTGCCAGTGACCAGAGAGAAGGTGCAGCAAGCACACACGGCCTCCCTGGGCAGCGCTTCCTGCTGTGCGTGATGCCGAGGTGACTGCTCTGCGGAGAATAAGAGGGCGAATCAGGAGGGAATGTTTTTAATCTCCAAAGGTCAAGAGAAAGAAGACTCGCAGGGGAGAGAGGGCAGCTAGGATCAGAAGCTGTTACAGAAAGTATTTGTCCCCCCCATCCCTTCACCTTGACAAATGCCACTGACCACGTCAGACCTGGGTTCTGTGTGCACTTGACCCATAAACTTCCAAAGCATAATGCGGGGATACAGAGTGGGAGAAGGCCCTTTGAGTTCTTCTGGAGCCCAGATGCTAGTCCCATCCCTTTATTGTAGAGATGGACACCTGAGGCCCAGAGAGGGGAAGTGACTTGCCCAAAGCTACACAGCGCGTCAGTGACCCTATCATCGGACTCCGCTGCTCGAGGAACAGTCCTTTTCCCTGGACTTGCCTCCCATGGAGAAGGCGGAGACTTACAGGGACTCGTCAGAGACCAGAGTCCCAGCCTTCACCAACAGGAACGGAGAGGCCGCCCGGGGAGCCAGCAGCCCTCTAAGGGAGCTCCAGGCCTGGAAAGTTGGCTCCCGGAGGGAGGCCCTGCCGATCCTTTTGCTCCCGTTCCAATCCTGCGGAGGCTACTGCTAGTAATGTTTTGTGCCTGCGCTGGCTCAGGGCTTTGTTCTTCTAGACTTCTATTTTCACCGCCGACTCGTAGGCCTTGGCTTGGGGAAGCCAGGGCTCCAGCATGTCGGGAAGACCAGAGCAGAGGGGCCAGAGAGGGCAGGAGGCAGCCGAAACTGGAGCCACACGCTAGGCGCCTGACCCCTGGAGACACAGCCTGGCCACGCGGCCCCCCACGCAGGAAATCCAGGCGTTCATTTCCCCTGAGAAAAGCCCTCTGCCAGTACATCACATGCGGCCGCTCCTGGACCACTAGGCTGCTGGGACGTGGAGCTGGTCTGCGTGGTTTTCCTCCATCCTCGTTACCTGGGAACATACAGGGTCTTGGAGACCCATACCAGCGTGCACACCCTCCCCCTGAAAGCCCAGGGCTGAGACCCAGGGTGCTGGGACCCTGAAACCACACAAGGAAGGGGGGCCCCGAGGACCCTGGGCTTGGCTGTGCTCTCAAGGGGTGAGATGGGAAAGAAGCTGCCCAGAGGACACAGAACAGCGAAGGGCGATGGGCCTGTTCCACCTGCCTCCATGGACCGGGCAGGCCCCGTGTGGCCAGACCGTCCCAAACCAGGCTCCTTCCTTCACACCTTCTACCTCTGCCACGGGGAACACAGATGGGTCATCTGTCTGGACAGGATGAAGCCCAGAATTTTCCAGTTGACTCACACATCCATTGAAGAGGAGGTGGATAATGATACAAATAACAGCTGCCGCGTACTGAGCACTTACTATACCGCCAGGCACTGTTCTGCACCTTTCACAAGCCCAGCCCCAGCGATCCCCACAACCCCCCGGCCCCCCGCCGCTGGTGGGAGTGAAGATGCCCATGTTGTGGATGAGAAGAACAAGAAGCGGAAAGGCTTGTCCAAGCTCCCAGGGCCGTGGCAGGACTCTGTCACATCCCTGGCGGCAGTGCTCTCTCTGCCCTGCGGCCTGCCTCCCACCGGTGTGAGGCCTCCGCCACCCACCAACATGGCACTCCCGTGGTCTGGGGACAGGTGTGGGGGAGCAAAGCTGGAAGGCACGCGGGACCAGGGGGCACCGGATCTGGGCCCTGGAGTGGTGAGGGAGGCAAAGAGACAGGAGCAAGCACAGGCTGGGCCTCCATGCAGCATGACTGCCCACTTGCCCAAAGCTTGGGCCCCGCTATAGGGTGCTCGCCTGGCATCATTTTTCTACCCAACCGCTGGCATCTGCCCTGGCACGGGGTCTTCTGGAGAAAATGAGTCAGCAGTGTGCTTACTGGTGCCGTGTGTGTGTGTGTGTGTGTGTGTGTGTGTGTGTGTGTGTGGTGCGGTGGGGGGCGGGGGATCTCGGCCAGCCTTCTTTTTCCAAGACATGGGAAAGAAGGGGGGCCATCCTCCTCCATTCCAGCTCAAGAGGGGCCGGGCGTGGAGGGGGGCGGGGCTACAGCCTGGACCGGCCTCTTGGGTCCTGGGGGCAGGACAGACAGCCAGCAAGTTCTGTGCTTCCCTGGGCAGGGAGCATGAGCCACAAGTCCAGAAAGCCCCAGGGGCTGCTCCCTTCCACGCCAGCGCCCCGCCACACTCACCCACAGGGCAGCGACTGGCTCTCACACGCGCTTCCTCTCTCACAACTCCTACTCCACAGGCCGGGACTCAGAGCCCCTGGGTCCGGGCTCCACCAGCCCCTCCTAGGAATCCCCTGTCCCTCCCGGGCCCTCCCTCCTCCAGGCTCCGCATCTGCATGTGCAGCGAGGGCTTCCACTGGGTGCTCTCCCAGGGCCCTTTCCGCTCGGACATGCTGGCTCTCTCTCTCTCACACACACGCGGGAAAGCAACAGGAACGGAGACCCCACCCCCCACCCCAGAGAAGCAGGGAAACACTGAGACACAAACCCAAACAGACTTGACACACACGCGAAGGTTTCCAGAAACCGGGGACGTGCAAAGAGACACACACAGACACAGACAGGAGCAGAAGCCGAGACATGGAAACCTAGAAACTTGGGGGCCGTTTCCCAAGAACAGCCAGAAACCGAGACGTACAGGCTGGGGACCCGAGGACACACCGAGACAGCAGAATTGGGGACCCCTCCGCCCCCAAGCATCCGAAAAGCCCCGCTCCAGGCGCCCCCACCCGCCCCCAATCCCGACCCCGGGCTGGGCTGGCTCTTCACGGACCCTCCCCGGCTCGGCCCCCGCCCCAGCGTGATGGGGCCGGCCAGGCAGCGCAGAGCAGGCAGCGCTCGCCAACCCTGGGGCCGCCAACCCTGGGGCCGGGGGCGCAGCCTGCGTTAACCCTTGGCCGCCCGCCTCCAAGGGGCGCAGGAAGGGAGAGGAAGCTGACGTTCCGCAGGAAGCGTCCGGCGCAGGAGGGAACCCCAGCTCTGCCCCAGGCTGGAGCAGCAGGAAGATGGGGAGGGGGCATCCCCAAGCTCATACTCACCCCCCGCGCGCCGCCGCCGCCGCCGCTGTGCCTCGGGCCCCCCGCGCCGCTCCCGCTCCCATGGCGGGCCCCTACTTCATGCTCCCGAGCCCGGGGGGCAAGTGTGGGCGCGCCCCATGGGGCCGCCAACCCCCCGCCCCACCGCGCCAGGCCGGCTCAGAGCGCGCGGCCCCCGCACCCGCAGCACAGCCCCGCGCCCAGGGGCGCCAGGGCAGCCAGGCAGCGCGGCCGGGGCCCCGAGAGCGCCCGCGCCAGGCCCATGGTCCCAGGAGTCCCGGCGCTGCGCTTGCCCCTGCCTCACTCTTTTTCTGCTTCCACCGAAAAGAAGAAGCAGAAAAAAAAAAGAGAGAGAGATGATCAAACTTTTGGAGGCAGGCTGCTGGCGGTCCCCGGAGACAGAGCAAGGCCAGGCGAGCGCGCGCGGAGGGCGGTGGAAGCAGCCTCCCCGCCGGCCTGGGGGAGGAGAGGAAAAGGAAGGATTTGGGGGAAATGAAGGCGATTTAAAGTCTCGGCCCGCGGTGGCTCTCCACCTTCTCTCCTCCCAAAGCTGGGCCGCCCTCTGCTGCCCCCTGCTGCCCCCTGCCGGCCGCAGCCGGGGACACACCCCGGACCAGCCCACTGCAGCCCGGCTGAGACAACTACCCCCTCTAAAGATGGGGAAACTGAGATCCACGGAGACGAATGCACTGGCCAGGGCTATTCACCGGCCTGATCACAGTTCAGAGATTTGGGACTTCTGGCTTGTGAGTTGGGAGAAGGAGATAGAGGCAGAAACGGGACAGAAAACGCTGAAGGAAACCCGGAGTTCCAAGGGCAGATGTGGGACCAGGACTCAGTGTCCAGACTCCCACGACAACCAGTGTCCTACCCCCCCCCCCCACACACACACACACTTTTCCTCCCAGATTCAGAACTCCCTGGAGAACAGACTCCTGGGCGTGCAGTGGGTGTGCTTGTTAAATGTCGGTCAACCTGCTCCCTCTTCCCTCTCCATTCCGTAAGAAATGAGCTTAACACGCCGCCGCCCCCCACCCACCCCTCCGCAGTCTCTCAAAGAGGCTCCCTGAGATCCCACACTGGAGCACAGAACTGCACACCTCAATTCCCTGGCAAACACCCAGCAAATTCGCATACCCACAACTCCAGTCGGAGCCCTGGCATCAGAAGCCCCATCTGCCTCCGCCTCCACCTCCACGACTTGTTCACTGGTGCGAACACGCACATCCACACGGACCCACACTCAGACATGCTCCCACTCATTCACATGCAACACAGCCACACGCTCCTCTTAGACACACACACACACACACACACACACACACCCCAGGGCGCACACCAGACTCCACACACGCAGACACATGCATGCTAGTGCTTACACGCGCACCAATGCACACTAGCCGAGCCAGATCCTCTTAAGTACACCCTCGCGCACACACCTTCACGTGCACACACACCCCCCATGTGCACATATAAGGGCACACCCCCACTTACACACAGTTCTCCGCCAGTGCCCACCGCATGCGGGCACAAACACAATCATCCCCCGAATGTGCACCCCCTCCCCACATGCGCACACCTTTACACACACACACACACACACACACACACACCGGTACCCCCCCGCACTCCGGGAGCACCGGGGCACTTACTGGGTCCCTAGGTGCGAGGCTGGACGGTCGGTCCTTCCTCGTGCGCCTAACGGCATTTGTATTCATGGGTCCCCGCAGCCCCGGGCGCGGGCGCGGGGGTGCGGAGTCCCCTTCCCTAAACTGGGCGCGGGCGCTCGGAGCGCAGCGGCACCGGGAGGGGCATGGGCGCAAGGGGCTGCACCGCCTGCCCGGTCCGCCTGCGCTGGGACTTCGGCCGCTCTGCGTCCTCCGACTCCGTCGCGGGCTCTGGGCGCAGGGGGGCGGCTCATAGGTGCTGGGGCCGCGGCGCCCGCCGGGCCTTTTGAAGTCTCCGCTGGGGGCGGGGAGGGTGCGCTGAAGGCGGCCTTTTAAACCGTGGCTGCACGCGGGCTCGGTGGAGCAAGGTGTCTGGTTTCAGCAAACTTTAGGAAAAGTCCCAAGCTGAAGGGGGGCGGGCGGGGGGGGGGGGCGGGTTGCGGGGGGAGCAAGCAAGAAAGAAAAAGCAGCCACAGAGCTGTGCTCTGCTTCCTGCAGGGGGCAGAGCGCCCGCGGCTGCCAGGAGGGAGGCCTGAAGAAGCCACAGGCGGCAGGATGGCGCGTGGAACCACCCCCACCTTCAACCAGAGCTCTGAACCTCCACGTGGGCCCAATTAAGCATTCTTCTCGGGGAGAGGGGCCATGCGTTTTCCTAAGGTTTTCCGAAGCCCACAGCTCTGGAAGGCTGAGAACTCCCAGTCTGATCATAGTTAACATTTTTTGAGCTGCATAATGCTTTGTGCTAGGTGGATCCGGTCCTTATTTACATTCTTTTGACATTCTGTTAATCGTGGATGTTTTCTTTGCATTAGTTTTGACATTTTTAGAGTATTGCATTAATACGGAGGGGTTGGGTGTTAAATGTTTGTTTTTTTGTATTGCCTAGTATTTTGCATCATCAACCTCACCCTAGCCAGGTGCAGCCAGGTGCTAAGTGTCACTGTTTATGGGAAGCCTTTATCTCTATTTACAGATGAGAAAGGGAGATTCCGAAAGGTTAAGGTCCTCTCCTGAGACCACGCACTGGCTGAGCGAGGAGATGAGATGTGAACTGAGGTCCTCTGATCCCTGTCTCCTGCAGCTGAGCATGAAGATCCAAATCTCAGCCTTTGAGAGGGTCTGAGACAATCCCTGCCAGCCTCCCCAGCTGCATGCCCTGCCCCAGGCGCCACTCCCTCTGATGCCTGGGCCCAGGCTCTGGACAAGCTGGGATACTTCAAGGCCTTGTCACTGCTGTTACCTCCCAGGCTCTCCCTCCCTCCAGCCACCTTTTCTGCCTGTTCACAGCCTCACTGTCCTTCCAGGTGGAGCTCAAAGCTCTGCCTCAGACCTTATTGTCGTGCGCATCATTGTCATTGTCCAATCCCCACACCTAGTGGGGAGCCTGGGGCACAAGAGAGGTTCAAACCATCCATGATTTCAATGATTCTCTTTCATCTTCTACAGTGTGCAAACCCCTGTGCAAAACAGGAAGAAGAGGGTCCGCCCCTGTGGGAGTGAAGGCAGATAAATGTACACATGGCCCTGCTTTCTGAGCACACACATATTTGTAATGTGGACAGAAGACATGCACAGCCACGTGGGGCAGAGAACAGAGCCTATATGAGAGACATTAGACACAGCCATGCCACAAGGAACCTCCTGCAATCACATAAAGATAACAGGGAGAATCTGATAGATGTTATCGGGGAGATACAGATGAATGGAACTGTCAAGCAGACCAAGGGATCGAGAGAAACCAAGGAAGGCTCCCAGGAGGAGGTGGCCTTTGGCTTCTAAAGGATGAGCTGGTTACACATGCAGCTGTGGAGGAAGACAGCTCAGGTGGAAGAGTTACAAAAAGGTCAGGAGGGTGAAAGTAAATTTCAGACAGGTTTTGCAAGAGGAGTGAGGAGGGCACGGTGGAGAAGCAATCTAATTCTCCCCACTGCACAGTGTGGGTGATGTCCTGTGACTCACTGGCCACAAAGCCATTTCCAGGCAAGAGATGCATTTCCTCAACAGTTGGGCAGCAGGTCAGTGGCTGAGCACCAAGACCTTTCCAAATCTCACTCCAAACCTGAGTATGCACTGGGGAGCCCCAGGGAGCCCTGTTCCACCATGGATAGCCCAAAGGCTCATGTGAGACCCCTCAGAACCCATAAACATGGAAGGTGTCCCTTTCAAGAGCCTTGCTTTCTCCATCTGTAAAATAGGTGCATCAAACATGATCATCGTTATGGGCCCTTTGAACTCAGGAAGATGAGACTGTGGTTTAACAATAAACCCAACTCAGTAGATGCTTATGGAGAGCTAGCTGCATTTTGCTTGGTTGTGCGGAAAAAGGAGGCTTATGTGCTTCAAGGAGCTCATGGTTCGCTGGGAGGAGGAGACATGGACACTGATAAGAAATCTGGGGAAGAGACCTTGTTTCCTGCCTCTGCTGCCTCTTTACACCCAACCTTCCTGCCAAGGAGGTTCCTGGCACAGCCCCAGGGACTGGGCACAGACAGTTCTGCATAGGAGTTCCTGGCCTGGTGGAGATTCAAGGGCCCCATACACTGAGTGGCCAGATTATTATGATCTCTGAATGCAGGCCACTCAGTGTATAGCCTATATAATAAAAGGCTAATATGCAAATTATCCCTCAACCAGGAGTTCGACCAGCAGGCAGGCCAGCCAACCGCCCATGTCCCCTCCCCCTGGCCAGGCTGGCCGGACCCCACCCATGCACAAATTCATGCACCAGGCCTCTAATCCTACCTAATAAAAAGGTAATATGTAAATTACCATCACTCCGCTAGGCCCACGATTGGGCCAGAGGGAGGCGCAGGGGGCGGGACTCGGGGTGGCCAGGGTAGCCGATTGGGCCGGCAGGACGCTGAGCTCGCGTCGCCAGCGGCGGTGCGAGCTCAGCGTCTGCGCCATGGCTGTGCTGCGGAACAGAAGGGGCCTCTGGGGCAGCGAGCTCATGTCCCGCCGCAGACCATCAAAGGCGGGGGAGCTGGGTGCCTGTCTGCTCCGGCACCTGGCCTTTCAGAAGCCTCCACTGAGCCGGAGGCTTCTGAAAGGCCTGGTGCACCAGCGGACAGGCACCCAGTTCCACCGCGATGGAAAGTGAAAGCGTGTAGGGGACCCTACACGTGCATGATTCAATCATGCCCTGGGCCTCTAGTATGTATAATAATATATAACGCATAATAATCTGGCCACTCAGTGTAATTTATGCCCTGCCCAAACAGATCAGCCATAGACCACACCTGCCTTGAGAGAGACTGTTAATCTCAACAGCCTAAATGGTGGACACCTAAATAGTAAGTGCTCAATAAATGTTCATGATGAATCACTCGTGAAGTCTTAGCCAGCAGAACAGAGGGTTGCACACAGCCCAGGTATCAATGCCCATCAATTTCTCCACCGAGCTTTTTCTGAGAATGCACTGCGCGCCAGGCTGTGCTTCCTGCTCTCAGGGTGCGATGGTCCCCTGCCAGAGGCCGGCAGGGAGACAGACAGATTCGGCAGGTCGGGAAGTCCCGCCTCAAATCACGCTTGTTTAACTGGTGCTGCAGAACTGGGACAAGAACTCAGGTCCCCAACCTTAGTCTTCACAACCTTAGATTTAGTCTCAGACCAGTCCCCATTCTTCCCCATGCTCTGTGCTGCTGGGCACACCAAGATGGGTCTTCCTTTCATATGTGGGCCCTGCAATGGCATGGGGCATAGGATGTGTGCACATGATACGTGTCTAATAATGGAGTCATTCATTCCCTGGTCACTTGGAGGGATGCTGCCATGCATCAGACCCTGAGCTTGGCACTGGTCACAGGCAAATGTAAGTTGTGGTCCCTGCTGTGAGCAGTTGCAGTACTGATGCTCTGGCACCAGCATGAAGCACAGTGGAGGTACTCCATAAATGCTGAGCGAAAGATCGAAGGAAGGAATGAAGGGTCGAATACATGAATGAGAGTAAAGTTTGCCAGATTAGAGCAGGCTGGCTCCCCCTGCCACCTGTTCCCTTTCCTACATCATGACCCTCACCCATGAACACATTAGTTGGGCACCTGCTGTGTGGCAGGCCCAACTTTAGGTGCTACAGATTCCTTCACCACGCTCCACCCCACTCACGGCTGGGACCTCAGCGCCTGGGATAAAGCATTTCAGTAGAGTGAACCGAATGGAAGTCCAGGCTGCAGAGAGAGGCAGCCTCCAACAGTGTCCTCTCCCTCTGCCCCTCCAGGCAATGCCAGTCCAGCCCCTTTCTCCAGGGCAGGCGGCTGGAGACGGTGCTGCCTGTTTTCATGGTTGACCTGTCTCCTAGGGCTTGGGCTTTGCCTGTGGGGCCACTTCACTCTGGCCTGGCAGCTGCAAAGACCCCAGAACAATCATACCACCAAGAGGAATGGGGGGGGGGGTGGCGGGTGTGAGGCCAGGGAAGCTCCTGAGCCACTTACTCAGGAGGGTGCATCCTCTGGACACATGATCCCATTGTCTGGGCACCCCAGATCATCTCCCCAGGGCCTTCTCCCCTCCTCCCCAGTCTAGTGTTATTTCTTCAGGGCTAGGCCCGGGAGCCCAGGGCTGTGAGGTAACCAAAGCACACTTTGTGCACCCTGATACTGACCGAGATGTGGGGGCTCTACAAGAAATTCAGGCCTGGAAGACTCCCAGAGCCACCTGGCTCAATTTCTTTATGTTGCAGGTGGGAAAAACGGAGGCTCAGAAACACACTCAGGCCGTGCAGGGGCTAGAGTGAGAAGCTGGGCCTCCCGGGTTGATGTCTACCTGGAGAGAGTCAAACCTGTCTCCTCATCCTTCAAGTCACTCAGCTGACCTTGGAAGAGTTAGACCCATTTTCCAGATGTGAGAGCTGTGGCGCGTTAAGCTCTCTGGACTCTCACTGATGATGTGTCTGGAACCATTGGCCGTACCAAACAGGCCATCCATGAGGCGTTCTGGCCGCCCCCACAGCTGAGCGTGGAGACAGAGCAGTTGATGACCTGAGAGAGTTTCAAGCCATCACTCCTATGACCACCTCTTTCTGGAATGTCGTTCTTCCCTGGATTTCCCCTTGGGTTCCCACAGTGGTACCACACCCAGGCCCCTGCCTGGTACTCAGCGCACCATTTCAACCGGGGTATATATTTATCTCATGTACATACTCAACTGGAGGTCCGCAAAGCCACGACTCTGTCCTGGCACCTGCTCAGTGGTAGCCTACAGCAGGCCCTCAGGAACACATTGCGGACGGATCATGAGAATTCTCGTGTTTTCTGTTCTAAGGCCTGTGGCCAATCACGATATTAAAAAGACATTAGCTTGTAAGAACATGTAATAAATAACTTCAAAATGCAATGGGTATTTAATTTTAAAGCGTGCCTTTAACATTTATGTAAAACATTTTTTGTACTCCTTCAATAGAAACTTATCTGGCCACTGGGTGAAGCTAGCAATAAAACTACTGGTCCGCAATGTGGTAAGTGGTGGATAAATGAGGAAGAAGGCGGCGGGGTGGTGGGCAAGGGACAGAGGGGAGAAGGGAGGGAGAAGAGGCAGAGCTGGGGGCTGCGTGGCCATCATCCTAGGGGCAGACATTGTTCCATCCTTGCTAACAGAATTCCAGCTCTGCCCATCATCTTCTAAGGGGCCTCATTCTTTAGCAGAGACTGTGTCCCTCCCAAGCCTCAATGATTGAATCCTACTTGGACTAAACCCACCATGTGTCCTCTCCCTCTGCCCCTCCAGGCAATGCCAGTCCAGAGAGGCATTGGCTAGAGAGGAGTTTGGGTATGAACATAAGATACAGTTGAGCCACTGAGATGTGAGAGGAGTTATATATCCAAAAAGGAGGAGGAGAAGGGAGAGAAGGAAGAGGAGGAGGAGGAGGAGGAGGAGGAGGAGGAGGAGGAGGAGGAGGAGGAATTTTTCTCACTTTAAAGTGGACACAGACCAGTGACATAACCCTTTCTTCTCTTTGAACATTGTTGGGTGAAGATGTGCTGCTTGGAGAGGCTACGGCCATGTTGCCACAATGAGGTAACAAGCCCTAGATCCATGGCCCATGGAATGAGGATGGCTGAGAGGAAAGGCAGAAAGAAGGCGGGTCCATAAAGACATTATTGAGATGCTAACTAATAAAAACAAGAGTTCAGCTCCTACGGCATCTCATCAACATTATATCGAAATGACGTTGAATGAAACATTATGTAAAGACCTCGCGCACACTTTTATCCACTCCTCTGGTGCTTTGCACACTGAGTTCCTTGTTTGGAGGAATGTTCTTGCTCTCCTTTTCTGGGTTCTTAGTCTGCAAAATTCAGAAGGTATCTCCTTGTCTGGGAAACCTTTCTTGTACCACCCCCACCAGTGCCGTCCATTTTTAACATCCAGCTGTGGCGTGCTGGTAAACATGTAACATCCAGCGCTCCAAAGAAAGGAGGGGAAAGCCCTGGCTTTTAGCATCTGCCAGGGGCCATGATGTATAGATATCCTCCTCCTCACGGCCAGTTTCAAGGTGCAGACATGCTACCCTTGTGTGTGAAGTTGGGAAGAGATGTACGAGCGCATGGGAGTCGATTCCAGCCGCCACTGGCTGGGTCAGCCGCCTGCGGTTTCTGTCCCACCGCAGCCGCCAATAATACAATGCCGGGCCTGGCCGTATTAGAGCCTGAGGCAAAAGGAAAATCTGTCACATGGACCCTGTCTTCATTTACAAGTTTTATCTTTTGTTCACCCACTACTTTTTGCATTACTTTTGGTTTTAAAAACATTGCAATCAATAGTTATTTATCTCGATAGTGAATGGTAGCACCGCAGTAAATTTTGTTCCTGAGATAAGCGCCTCACTCACCTCACTCTGGTCCTGGCCCTGACCTAATAGCCCAGGTTGCACTGTAATAATTACCATTGATATAGCTGCCTCCCCTACCAGGTTGTGGATCATGGGGCCAGGAATTCATTTCTAGGACGTGGCACACAGTAGGTGCTCAATAACTGGGGTCCGGTGAGAGAATGAATGGATAGACGGATGGACCAGTCGCTCAGTTTCTTTGCCAACAAAATGACATGCTGATAAAATACATCCTCCGCTCTTGATTAGGCACAGGTGTTGAGTTTCAGCTCTTCCAACTGAACAAAGATTAACCCTGCCCTTGACCCAGTGAGCCAGCCCCTGCACTGGGTATCTTTACCAGGGCCAGTCTGCGGACGCCTCCAGCCTGGGGGAGCGAGAGAAGGAAGGTGAATCTGGAAAGTGGAGCCTGTACTAGGACCAGGGCGGGAAGTCACAGAGAGGCAGCCGCTCCTTAGATCCCAGGGAAGACTTTCTAACAAGTCTGCATTCGCTCCCTCAAGAGGTAACAGAGTTCCTGTCTCTGGATGGGTCCCAGGAGACTGTCGTTTGGCAGGGTCAATGGAAAGGAGATGCAAGCAGTAAGAACGTCAGGATGACTTCCAACCCAGCAATGTGATGGGTCATCCGCCAGCTGAGGGCCCCAGGACTTGTTCCCATGCCCGGTCGCTTCTCACCCTGAGGACCTCCACAATAGAGCTTCTCCCGAGATGCCCCTCGTGGGCATCTCACTGGGCTCCAGTCAGGGTGCGGGTGGGAGTTTAAGGGGTCTGTGTCTAGGAGATTGTCCATGGCTTCCATTTTTAAGCACGTGATAATGCTGTGCCCATGGCAAAGAGCCTCATGCACACATTAGCTCATTAATACCCACGGGACCCTCACTTAATCCACCCATTTTACAGATGGGAATCAGAGAGCAACTTGCCCAAAGTCACATAGCTGGTAATCGATGGAACTGAAACTGTAACCTAGACCCAACCATCTGATTCTAAGAGTCTATGAGCTTACCCACATCGATGCAACAAAGGGAATTTCTAAGATAGACCCCCCTTGGAGCACTATGGACTGTGAAAATTAAAAAATGGGGGTGGGAAGGAGCAGCTATAGCTATCTTGGTCCTTCTGACCTCATCTTGTCCCATCTGCTTCAGACATGCTCCCTGCTCTCCCAGCCCACTTACCACTGAAGCCCCGATGGCTCTTCCCCACCCACCACCACAGCCCCTTCCCACCAGTCTCCAAAGAGGAGCTCGTGTTCTCTAAAGAGGACTCTTCAGCTCAGAGATACATGTAAATCCCCATTTGGAGGGGGAGGAAGAGAACAAGCCGTGGGCATCTCTCATGTACCAGGCTCTGCACACATATTTCCCGTCCTTCTCACCCCAGGACTAGGAGCAGGTGCTTTCCCCATCTCCGTGTTCAAGGCCTGCAACCTCCTATATGGTAGCCACTGGCCACATGTGGCTATTTAAATTTCTTAAATTTACTTTAAAAAATTAAGCTCCCCAGTCACATTAGCCGCATTTCAAGTGTTCCATAGCCACATGAAGCTAGTGGCTACTGTGTCGGACAATGCATGCGCAAATAGAACATTTCCATTCTCGAAGGAAGTTCTATTGGACAGCGCTGCGTGGAAGAAGAATGAGGACTCTGAGGATGACTTGCTTTGGAGCCACACAGCGAGTTGTAAACAGAACTGGGACGGGACCCATATTTCTCGCTTCCAAAGCCTCTACTCCCAGAGCCTGGAATAAATTTGCCACCACCTGGCCCCAGAACAAGGAGGATTGTTTGCCTGGAATGGTAGGTTGACTTGGGAAACCAAATAAGAGATCAGAAGACCGTGGGTGAATACCAAAGTAGAGAAAAGGAGCCAGCTGTTCTTGAGGGCTATTTTTATCCTGCCCAGATATCCCGGGGAGCTGCCCACCTCCCCTTGCAGCTATTTTTATCTCAGGAGCTGGAATCAGAACACTGTCTCCCATGGATGGATGGGAGGATGCACTGATACATCCAATTCCAGCATCAGGACCTCCCTCCGGCTGACAGCTTTTAAGGCGGCTTCATGTCCATTCTCTGATGCCATTCTCCTACCAGTTTGGGAGGCCAGCATAGTCAATGGAGAGTGTAAACTCCAAATAACAGATAGGGAAACTGAGGCTCGGCTGCGTGCAGTGAGGTGTTTCAACAGCTTGTAAAGGGTAGAGCTGGGATTTAAACCCAGGCTGAGACGGGTCCCTCCTTTCTGAGCAGGGGACTCAGCTGAATGACAGAACACAGCCACATTTCTTGCTGACCCCACCTCACCCCTTTCTGGGTAAATGGGCAAGTTGCGCAAACGCGTTACAGGGAACTCTAATCTTGTTCTGCCTCCTCCATGGACTTGCTGGGAATCTGGCCAGTGGGAAGGCTTTTGGTAAGCCGAAAAACACCCAATGCTCAGAAAAGGCGATTTATTGTTATTATTATCACCACCACCACCATCATCGTCAGCTATGAAATCCATCATTGAAGGCGGCCTCCACCCCTCCCCCCTCTCTGGGCCTCAGTTTCCCTGCCTGAAACCTGAGCAGTCTGGCCCAGAGGGTCTCCATGGGGCCTCCCCTCCAGCCTCGGCCTGCCATTTCTATGACCCATTCATTCCGTCAACAAGTGTTTATTGAGTTCGAGCAGCCCGACCCGGCGGGGAAATGAGGGACCGGCTCCTCCAGAAGGCTCTCTGCCCGGGCTGCTTCAGCCACATATGCAAATTTCCTTGTGTTTTCAAAAGGCAAATTATGGGAAACATGTTATTCACCATAACACACTCGCACCATCTCTCAGGGAGGAAAAGAAAAAAAAAAAATCTCTTGAACCCCACCAAGAACTAAGCGAACAGAGGACAGAAACCCACCCTTGTTCCTCTGGGCAACCTTCCAAGCGCGCGCGTCCCTGTGGAAGAGGGGAAGCTGTATGTGGCCGTGTCTCTCTGGGGCCGCTCTGGACGTCGTAAACAACCTGTGTTTGTCCCGGCTCCCTCCATCCTGAGGGTCAGTCCTGGCCAAGGGAGAGAAACAGCCCTGCTCTGTGCCCAGCCGTCCCCAGAGGGAGGAAAACTGTCCGTAAATATTTTTATCTTCATGGTCACCGAGGCAGCTGAGAGGAAGGCTTTGATTCTCCAAAGCCCCCAGACCACTCCCTTCCTCTGGGGACCGGGTGGTCAAAGCTGACCCGGGCGTCCCATCTCCCACCCCCAAATTACAGGCTGCTGCCCGCGCCGCCGGCCCCCAGGAGGCGGTGGGCTGCGAGGCGGGACCGCGTGTACGCCAGGGCTGGCCTCGGGGCTGCTGGAATTGCGTCTCCCAGCCAGCTGGTTTCCTGCCGGAGCTGGGTGGTCAGGCAGGGAAGGGAGGACCCAGAGACGGTGTCCGGGTGGGGAGAGGGCCCGGGGCTGGGGCAGAGAGGGGCCCAAGGTCGCCATCTGGATCTGGAGTGGCCTTGCTTTATCAGGGCTCGGGTGGAGGAGGCCTGAGAACATCACTGACTGCGAAGTGGTGTTCTGCAAAGCAGGGGCTCGGAGGTCAAAGGACTTTCAAGATCCAAGGAAAACACGGCTAACGGTGACATTTCAGGCTCTGTGATAGCTACGGACAAAGGCCCTGGGGCCTGGGATTTCAACCCAGGACTCCGAAGAGCACCCCTCAGAGAAAGCTCCTGTGCCCTGTCCTTCCCTGCAGGAACTAACCTCCCTGCCTAACTAAAGAAGGCTGTTCCTTTCCGAAACTTTCTAGAAGGAAACACTGCATCTCGATGTATATGAGACAGGAGAACCCCAGCGGGTCCCAGGTGCAGGTCCTCTAGTTCTGTGGTTCCTAGATCCCTGAAGCCATAAAACGTTACGGCCGAAGTGCTGGACTTCTGATGCCCGTTGATGCCAGGACCGAGGCTCTAAAATCCTGGAATCCTACCTGGCAACGACTTTCGGCTTCTACGATTCTGTGCTTCTGAGGCTGATTTCTGTGATCCTTCAACCCCGTGACCTACTTCGGGGCAGACAAGGACCTCACACAAGGGGGCATTCATTCCCAGCAGGGATTACGTGCGGAGGGGCCCCGTGGGGCCGGCTGACGAGGGTGCTCCTCTGTCTGTGATGGGCAGCATTCCATGGCCCAGAAGCTCCCTGAGCCCAACCTGCCTTCTGACCTTTCCCCGGCCGTATCCTCACTTGGCTCCCACGTAATCCCGCCCTGCCCCTCCCCACCCACGTCACCAGGTGTGGGCAAGGATGCTGCCGCAGCCACAGCCGCCTCTGGCTCCAATGCCCCTCCCTCCCCCCCCCGCCCCCCATGCACACAGCATCCATTCCCGGAGGCAGAGAGAAAGGGAGGCAGCAACTCTGTCTCCTCAGGCAGCGTGTCCTCCAGGGACTCAGCGTCGGAGAAGCCAGAGAAGACAGGCTTGTCCCTGGACCTGGTCCTAACCTGTTCCATCCTGATTTACCCGGCCGGCACCGGAACGGCCACGTCTGGGCGATTAAAAGGTCCATAAGCCTGCCAATAGGTTCCTCCACAGCCCACCCCTGTGGAAATGCCATCTGTGGACGGGCCTTTGCATAGAGGTCTTGGAATGACAGCTGGAGGGGAAGGGGGACCCGTCGTGCTCCTTCCTCGTCTTACTCATTTATTCAACACCCCCAGAGGCGGAATTTCGGCCTACAACTCAGGGCACAAGAAAGGTGACCTTCCTGTATTTTCTTTGACTAAACTGAAATCCGGCTTCCAGCACGTGTATCTCCGTGCTGGCAGGAAGCTCAGTGTTGGCCATTACCAAGCCCCTCCCCCCGCCCCTTCACTTCTCCCTCTCCTGCTTCTGGTCACGCCAAGGCCCTGGGTCTTCTGTAGAATACCACATTCCGGGAGGTCTTTCTGTCCTTCTGCTTCCATCTTTGGCCACGTGGCCATCGCTATCTGTGCCAGATGGCTCTGGACCTGGGAGCATACTTGGGACATAGGAAGCTGGGACACCAATGTGTTGGGTCCAGCCTCCCTGTGGATACCGTGGGACATCCCTTTGGGGGCTTTATCTGTTTCCCACCAACCTGAGGACCTGCCAGTACCAACTCTCACCTCCACCTTGCCTTCGGGTCTCTGGGACCAGCACCTTTCTGCCAGCATCCAGCCCCCGAATTACAGAAACAGCGATCAGCACCAGCCGAGGCCCAAGAACAATTCGAGGGACAGCCGTGGGGAGATTCTGGCTCCTTCTGAGTAATCTGCCCAGGCCCTGGACATGCTGGGAGGTGCTCTGCGGGGGCGGGAAGGGGGGCGCGCAGGCATCACCTCTGTCCTGCTGAAATTCACCTCACTGGGATCCAGGACTGGAGGGCACTGGGCCACTTCTTATTGCCCAGATGGGAAGAGGGGGGCACGGTGGGCTTGTCAACAGTCACCCCACGAGTTGGCACAGTGTTTTGCTCAACATATCTTCTGAAGTCAGAAATAACGGCCACTGTGATCGCTGCCATTCGTCCGGCCCTTGCTCTACCTCAAGCACTGTGCTGGCTGCTCTGGCCAGGGCATCAATTCCGAGGTGTAGGGCTTATCACCCCCTTTGAATTCCTGGGGCAATGAGGCCTAAACAAGGCTGAACAACTCACTCAAGGTCACATAGATTCAAGTTCAGACGGGCACACTGTGGAGTCCTGGCTGCTCACAGGGTCAGCTGTGACACACCCTTCAGTCCCTGCGGATTTGCCTCTTGCCCTGGGGACCCTGGCACAGGCACCCAGCGGGTGCTGGGTACAGAGGCGTTCCCTCCCACGGCCCTCACCCACCGGCTCTCAAAGCCCCTTTCATGGGCCTGCTCCACACCCCACTGGGGAGGCCAGACAAAACTGCCAGTGTTGGGATTATTTTTCTATTTCCAGATGGATCTGTTTTCTGGCTCCATCCAGGGCCTCCCATCACTGCGTGGGGGCCAGGGGCCCAGCGCCAGGTTAATATTAGGAGGCAGCAGGAAAAGAAGGCAGCCCAATGCAGCTCCTCACAGAGTCCTGGGCTGTTCCACCAGGGCCGCCTCTGAGGAATATTCCTGGGGCATTTAAAGGGGCCTGGCAGCCAAGCGGGCCACGAGGAAGAAAGAATAGTCTTTATTTTCTTTAACAATTTTCAAGGAAGCTCTCGAGTGTCTCGTTTTAGTCTGGGGGCCAGCACGGAGTCCCCTGGTGATCTGCAGAGCTGAGCCGGGCTCTACTCACGCTGAGCTGAAGACGGTATTTTAAAATTCAACCAGGCAGTCCCTCATTTAACCAACATTTACAGAGCACCTCCAATTGTCAGATGATGCACCACACCCAGAGGAAACAAAGGTTTCTACCCCCGTGCAGGCCACGGTCTAGCAGGGAGGTGGCTGTGAGACAAGGACACTTGCCACTATGACAACGTGCTATGGAAAAGGAGGCCCAGACGTAGACTACAATAGTAGACTTTGGCTTTATTTTTTTTTTAAACTACCCAATCTAAAGGCCTTATTTCAAAAGAAGAAGAATAGTCCCAGAGAGAGAGAGAGAGAGAGAGAGAGAGAGAGAGAGAGAGAGACGCCTAGGTACCCAGAAAGGGTACCAAAGCCAGAGCTATACCCACCCATATGGGCTGGGCCGTGGCAGAACGGTATGGACAATCATGGGATTCTGGCAGCCTTACCCTTGATCTTGGGGGAATAGGTAGATAAGACCGGGGTGTAGGGAGCTCACTGATCACCATTGATCAAAGCCAAGTGTAAGGGAAAGTTATCCCCAAAGCTCAATAAGTCTGTCTGTTAACGGAAACATGACTCGGTTACCATTACAAAAAAATCCAGTCCGGCTGCAAGAGGGAAATGTCCCATCCCCGTCCTGGTCCCCATGCCCAGGAACAAAATCAACAGGGGTGACAAATCGGTGTGCGTCTAGGCGGGGCGCTGGGACAGCGAGAGATAGGAGGGCCTCTGAGGCCCAGGACATGACAGGGTGTCCTGTGTAAGACCGTCCACGGGGTCCGGGGGGCCTCGGAGGGAAGGGCCAGGGGAGAGTTCAGCTCATGCTGAAAAGAATCTTGATGTTCACACAACCGGCGGGGTGAGAATGGGATGGGATTAACAACCAGTCCGGGGACCGAGCGGACAGGGGAGGGGAAGGGGCAGCGCACGCAGCAATCAGTGACTCCTTGGCAGAGGCCTGAGGGAAACTTCTGGCCCGGTCAGGGGATTGGGTCAGAATCCAGGGCCAAATGAGGTCTACAGATGTTGTCACACTCAGAATCCCGGCATGAGGCAGCACCACGCCAAAGGTGCTGAGAGAGCATCGCATGCTCCGGGCAAACGGGCCAAGTGGCTTATAAATAACGATACCGCTGCTACTGATAACGATAAAACATAAAAGATGGGCATGGGAGTTCTCCATGGAAATATTCAAAGTAAGGCATCCACACTCGAGTGGGCGGGGTGACGGGAACCAGCCGTGGCAGGTGAAGCGGCCTGGGGCTGGCCGCCATGAGGAGCCTTGTCATCCCAGCTTGAAGGGGCCAGGGCAAGGGGATGAGCTGGTGGAGCTGCGGCCTTAGGAAAGCCGACATTGCCAGAGCTAGGGCAGGGCAGAGAGGGAGCGGACCCGGGACGCCGGCCTGTCTCCCCTCCTGCCTTCCAATCAGCTGGTGCCGCCCACAGACTAAAGCCACTCAGAAGTGAGGTGAGGCCCTCAGCCTCTAGAGGTCGCCTCCTGGGGCACAGACAAGGAAAGGCAGAGAGTACATGGGGGGACCCGAGGGGAGCAGAAGAAGAGAAGGTGTATTGTGACTGCTGGTCCAAATATGCCCATCTTTTTAAAAAATGCCTGGGGAGGTAAGGCAGGCCAGTTCCACTTGGCCGCAGGCTCAGCACCCCAACTGCCTTAGGGTTCAACTGGCCCGTGTGTGCATAGTTCCCAGCTGGCTCTGTGGCTACTGGAGTTTGTGAGCCCCGGAAAGATAAACTCCGAGGTGCCTTCCAGCCCCCTCTGACGTTGTGACTCTCGAGACCTCGACGATGAGAAGAGGTCACCTGTTCGACACGCCCTGAGCCCCTGCTCAGTGCTGGGGCCCAGCTGGGGTTCTGGGGACCCAGTGATTATCAAGACCTGTTTTTAACCTCTGGGAGTTTATAGTCTACTAGCGTTCCCATTGCAGGAAAAATCCTGCAATAGGGTCTTTTTCTGCTGCACTCTACCCGCCCTGCCTCCACTCCTCCCTTCTCCTCCCCCCCTGCTTGCTTGCTTCTCCGCAGCTTTGCCCCCTTTAGCATCTCTTGGCTTCTTTCTACGCTGTCTTGATATGCAAATTAGCCACCATCTTTGTTGGGTAATTTGCATAATCATCCTGATTGGTTGGCGGGTGTGGCTTGGTAGGTGGGCGTGGCTTGGGTGTAGCGAAGGTGCAGTCAATTTGCATATTTGTCTATTATAAGGTAGGATGG
Source organism: Eptesicus fuscus (assembly GCF_027574615.1). NCBI lineage: Eukaryota > Metazoa > Chordata > Mammalia > Chiroptera > Vespertilionidae > Eptesicus > Eptesicus fuscus. Next base: position 69,633,379 of record NC_072487.1, read on the forward strand.
GGGATACATGCATTTATTTGGTGAGAAAATATTGGTAGGCAAACGCTGATTCCTCTGGCCCTGCATTCGAGTTGGGGGGGGACAGAAAACAAACAAGGAAGCCCATAAACGTACGATAAGTACCGGGAAGGAACAGGAAGCCGCAAAGTGGTCTGAACATGATGAGATGCTGAAGTGATCAGGCGCTGTCTAAAGGACAACAGCAAGCTTGGAGGCACAACACAGCCACCATGTTGTGCTCCTGGATTCCGTGGGCCAGGGGTCTGGGCAGATCATGGCGAGGCTGGGGCCTCAGCCAGGAAGACTTACGTGGCTGTGGGTGACTCGAACAGCTGGGGCCTAAAGTCATCTGGAAGTACCTTCGTTCCCAGGTGGTAGGTAGACTAACGCCCCCAGATACCCCCGTCCTAATCCCCCGGGGCCTGTGACGATCCTATCTTACACGGTGAAAGGCGTTGCTGGCGTGGTTAAATGGAAGATTTTTAAGTGGGGATAGCATCCTGGACTATCTGGATGGGGCCAATGCAATCATGAGAGTCTTTGTAAGGGACAGAGGAGGGCAGGAAAGTCGGAGAAAGAGATGCGCTGATGGAAGCAGGGATCATGATCGTGGAGAGTTTAGAAGATGCGGCTCTGCTGACTGTGAAGATGGAGAAAGGGGGCAGGAGCTAACAAATGCAGCTTCAGAAGCTGGGAAAGGCCAGAGCCTCTCCCCCAGAAGGAAAGCACCCCTGCCTGCACCTTGGTGTTAGCCCATCAGACGCATTTTGGACTTGACCCCCAGAAATGTAAGGGAATAAACTCGTGTTGTTTCGGCCACTGAGTTTGTGGTCCTTCGTTATGCAGCATTAGGAAGCTCATGCCTGGTGCCTTGGCTGAGATAACAAAACCAGAGCCCCCACTGTGACCCCTCCATGTGGATGGAGCTGCTCACAGCATGGGGACTTCCCATAGCGGATCAGGGCTCCCAAACCAGCATTCTAGTAAAAATGGCAGGAGCGCCACGGCCTTTTGCTACCCAGCTCCAGGAGTCCCATGGCACACTACTGCTCAAAGCAGTCACAAACCCGGCCAGATTCAAGGGGAGGGACGGAGACCCCCACCTCGGCTGGGGGGTCAGCCGTGTCATTACATTTGCAGCCGTGCTATTAAATCACCACGAGGCTCGTTTAGAGGGGGCCGTCAGGGAAGGCCCTCTGAGCAGGTCACATTTAAAAAGAACCCGGAGGAGGGGAGGGAGGAGGCAGAGCAGAGGGCTTCAAGGGGAGGGAACAGAAGTGGGAAGCCCAGAGGCGAGAACGAGGCAGGCAGGTGACTAGGAAACCCCTGTGACAAGTGACCCACATCTGAGAACCCAGCCGAGAATCCTGAACCCAGCCTGAGAAGGTTCCAGAAGGACGGGATGAACGAGCAGCGATGATTGGAGCCCAGATGGCCCATGTTGGAGAACTTGGCAACCCCTCTCCTGTACCCCCGCAGGAATGAGGACTGGCCCATGCACTGCTCACTCTGACCCCACTGGGTACTGGGACCCCCCCCCCCTTACACACACACACACACACACACACGCACACGCACACACACACAGGCTGAAGAAGATGGTGCTGATGGAGATAATGCCAAGGAAGATGATGGTGGGTAACATGCCTAAGCCGGCAGCACACGCCAGGCACAGTTCTGAGACCGCCCTAAAAATCAGTGTTTCTCACCCTCAGCACAACCCAAGGAAGCATTTTACAGGTGACGAAACTGAGGCCCAGAGAGGCTGGGGAACTTGCCCAAGGTCACACAGTGGATAAGCCTTCGTGGGTGAAGTCAAGCCCAGGCAGTGTGGCACCCAGCTGGCACTAAAGCTGCATCCTGCAGCGCCTGACACATAGTAGGAGCTCATTAAGGGGCACGTCCTCTGCCCACGGGGCAACTGTCCTCTCTGCACTGGGCTGAGCCCCTAGGACTGTTGCCGGGATGGGTGTGGCCCAGCAAAGGTGTCGCTCTTGTTGCGTCCTTGAATGGGATCAGGGTGTTCTGAAGTCAGGCTGCCTGGAGTTGAATCCTGGCACCACCATGGTTTGGCCCTGAGCCTCAGTTTCCCTAACTGTCAGGGGAAGAATGAGAGTGCCCACGTCACGTGGCCGTGTAACCGAGATCAGATTGCACAATGCTGGGCAGAGTCGTAGGCGAGAGCTGAATGAAGGTTCGCCGTCATCCCCATCCTTATCTGTGTTGCTCTTCCACGCTTCAGCCAGGCTCCCCCATAGCGCCCCGGCTGCATGGGGACCGGGCCACCCTCCCGGGCAAAGAACAGTTAACCAGACTCTTTCTAGTGACGGGTAACTCAACTCCCATCTCAGATGCAGAGGCGGAGGCCAGCGCAGAGGTGAGGCCGGAATTCGAGATTGGCCCTGGGCCGCGTGCTCCCCAGCGAAATGGCCAGAGCTTTCACCCCAAGCCTTTCTTCTCCCGCCTTCCAGAGCAGTGGTCATAGATATGGCGAAACAAGATCCGCCTCAAAGTGAGACTGGGGTTGGGAGGGTGTTGGGAGGGGGCAGGTTGAGGGAGTGTAACACAAGCCCTCTCGATGTCCCTCCCAGACAACACTGAATCTGCCCTTTGACTTCCCCAGAGGCCCAGAGAGGTTAAGGTTCTGGGCCAGTACCACACAGCTTATCTGAAAGCCAGTTGGACTTTCTGATCCTGGAAGCCCCTAGTTCTAAAACTCCGTGACACTCCCACCTCGGCTCAGCCCACGGTCACTTCGTGGGGAATGGGGGGCGATGGTGAGGCTTCTTGGCGCTTTTCACATGGGTCTTGGACAGGGAGCCAGGCCAGAGCCTCCAGTGCGAGGAGGGGGGTGAGCACCAGGCAGCAGGATCGGGTGCCAGGCCCTGCTCCTTGGCTCCCCGGGGAGGATCAGTTGCTTGGAGGAGGGGAGGAAGGCCAGGATGCCCGGGATGGAAGGCACTGGAAAGCCACTTCTCTAGCACCGGCCTCATCTCGTTTTCTCTCTGCCTTGCTTCTCTCTGGCCCGCTCTGTCTTGTGGGCTCTATTTCTCTGCCTCTCCCAGTCTTTTCTGTTTCCGTCTCTCTCTAGGTCCTTTTGTCTCTATATCCTGCCTCCCTGTGCCCTCCCCTTTCTTTTCTTGTCAGTCTCTCTCCATGTATCTCTCTCTGTTTCTGCCTGTCTTTTGCTCTGTCTACGTCTCTCTTTCCCTCCATCTCTCCCTTCTTTCTGCCTCTCCTCCTCCCCCTGCTCTGCCTCCTCTCTGTCTCCCCTCTGCCCCAGTATCCCACTCACCTGGGAGGAGATAAGGGATCTGGGGAGGAGAGTGACACACAGGGCGGGGAGGTCGGCCAAGAGGCCTGGAGGAGGGGAGAGCAGGGCAGACAACAAGAGGCCACCTCAAAGGTCCAGGGAGGAGATGGCAAGATCTGAGGATGCCAAGGAGGACGATGGTGTGTAACATGCCTAAGCCGGCAGCACACGCCAGGCACAGTTCTGAGGCCGCTCTAAAAATCAGTGTTTCTCACCCTCAGCACAACCCAAGGTGTGAAAGCTGCGAGGTGGAGAGGAGGGCGGCGGTGGGAAAGACTGCAGAGGAGGGAGCCTCGAGGGAGCAGACTCCAGGCTCCTCGATGGGGAGAAGGGCCAGCAGCTGGGAAGACATCCAGGAGGAAGAGGAGGAAGGGACCTAGCACGAGCGTGTCGAGGGGATCCTTAGGCCGAACCGCAGGTCTGACGGGGATGGGTGGGCGGACTGACGGGGACAAGAGGGCGGATGCTGAGACCCGAGCCCAGGCCGGGACAACTTGGGGAAAGCCTTGAATGCCGACCAAGAGCCTGGACTTCGGTCCATGGAGCGGTGGCTTTTTATGTGAATCTGATGAAACTCCAGAATTCTCCCCTGACCGGTGTGCATGCCCAGTGTTTGGCACCCTCTGAAGTTCTTCCATGAGCCTCAGATACCCCAGCAGATGAAGCTGGCTCCAGGCCCTGGGGAGCCATTGAGGGTTTTTGAGCTGAGGAGATGGCAGACTTGGAGCTGCAGGTCAGGAAGGTGACTCGGAAGAGGTGTGGCCTTGGTGGTTGGGCAGAGAGACCTCTAGCCGCCTGGCCCAGCAGGCCCAGGGCCTCTCCGAGTGCACCTGCTTCCTGGAGACCCTGCAAGGCTCTCGGAACGCAGAGGGATGGCTGCAGCCTAGGACACCCAGGCACAGAGGGAGGGGCTGGGAGGATACGTGGTCTCAGGAGACCTGGCCCAAGAGGACTGGCCATTCCCAGCCTTTTGGGTGACCAGCCTGGGTGCCTGAGATAGTAACCATGCCCTGCCAGGTCCAGCCCAGCCTGGTTCCTCCTTCCCACCCACTCACTCACCCACTTCTGTCCCACATGCCCTGCACTGAGTCTCTCCCTCCTCAGACAATGTCCTGTAGGCAGGAAACAGCTCCAATGTGGGGGCTGCCCTCGCCCCGACAGCAGGGCCAGCCTGGAGTCTGCTGCAGTAACCTCGGTCCTCTGGTTCAATGCCCGTTGTACAGATGGGAAATGGGAGTCCTGGAGAGCGGTGAGACCTTCCCAGTAATTCTCCAACAAGTTGGTGACTCAGGCAGGCCACCAGGTTCTCAGCTCTGGGCTCTTCTGCCTGTGCATCAAGGGTGGTCCTGCACATGACTCTATCACCTAAAATGCCTGGGTCCTGCCCCAGTCACACCCTCTACTCGGGCTGCCCTAGCCAGTTCGGGCAGGACTCATTGCTATGTGGTAGTTACCATTTATTAAGCGCCTATCGTATGCCAGTCACTTGATAGATCATGCAATCCTCCCAATGGCCCACATAGTAGGTGGTAATGTTAGCCTATTGTGTAGATGAGTAAGTTGAGGCTCAGAGGGGTCAAGTAACTTGCCTGCGATCACCGTGTTAGTAACTGACAGAGCCAAGATTAGTACCCAGGTATATCCAACTGCCACGTCTGGACCTTTCTCCTATACCACGTCCCTTTCTCTTTCTGTCACACAAAAGGGGCATCAAACTGGAGACCCAGGAATCTGTCCCCAAAACGAGATGTTCAGGCACCCACCTGGCTCCCCTGAGACCAGGTCAGGGTCAGCTTTAGCAGCCAGGGGGGCCTCAGCTGCTGCCTTCCCTTTAGCAGTAGAGGTCCATGAACCCGGTCTCCAGGGCTCTAGCTCTGCCATTGACTTGCTGTGTGACCGTGGCCTCGTCACTGCCCCCTCTGGTTGTGCCTCTGTCTTCCCCTCTCAACCTGCAGGAGTTGGGCTCCTGACTCCCAGAGGGCTATGCCAGCCCGAGTGCCTGCAATTCCTTGGCTGAAGGGAGATGTCTTATGCCCTCTGGGCAGAAGCATTGCCAAGCTAAGGGTTTGGCATGCCATCTTTGCCTGCTCTGTTTGAGGGTGACTGTCTTATTCCAACAGGGAACCACCCCCAGAGTGGCCCACTCCAAACCCCAGTGACTCACTTACGGAGTGAGGGGCAAGCGGGCGGGAGCTGTCTCTGTGGCTCTTGGCGTCTGATGGAGCCCACGGGCCCACGAGCCCACGCCGGGCGGGGACTTGTGTCAACCACCGGCTCCTATAAATCGCAGGGCTAGGACAAGGTGGGACCGCCAGCGGCCCTGGAGAGAAAGCTCAGCCTGTGTGCTCTGGGGAGGTGACCCGGGGGGACCCTGGGCCGCTCCTCGGGGGCGGGCGTTAATGAGCGCTCCATCTGGTGCCATCCTCAACCACGAGCTGACGCTGACACAGCATTTCAGAGAGGAGAGAGCGCGCGTGTGTGTTCCAAGGCTAGCAAAGACTCAGTTTTTCCGATGCGGAAAAATCCGTTCAAAGAAGGGAAAATTGAGGATGAGGAGCCGAAGATCGCCTGATTAATGTGGTCTTAGTCTGTGACGTGAAGGGCTCACAGAAGACTATCTCCCTTGAGGTCTCACTGGGGAGACCCAGGCTCAGAGAAGGCCAAGGCAGGGCCAGAATAGCAACGTGACCTTTCACTGCCCAGCCCAAAGCTCTGACCATTTGGCCACCCTGCCTCCCTCAGCCAGGGCCGGCTCTGCCTTTGGCCCGATTGGAACAAGCACCCTGATTCTCTGACCTCGGTTTGGATTCAGGACTGTCACATTTACTAGGAGGTACCCCGGGCAGAGTACCCAGAGCCCCGCCTTCAGAGGGGTTACCACCCTCTTTAGGAGACAGGAAGGAGTTTAGAAGGGAAACCAGAAAAATGGCAATAATTGATGCTTAGTTGCTACTTATGCACCAGGCATGGTTCTGTTCTACGGGCTTTTCACAAATTAACTCATGTAGTTATCATGACAACCTATAAAATATGGCCATCCCTGTTTTACAAAGGAGGAAACTGAGGTAGTCAGAGGTTAATTAACTTCCCCCCAATCAAGTAGCTAGGAAATTGTGTAGAAAGGCAGCCTGGTGTTTGAGCCCATAACTTTGTATGGCAAGTGTGAGTACCTCCTCTGTGCAAGGCGCCATCCTCATTATTGGGGGGCCCCGTGGTGGAAAGAATAGACAAGGAAGTTGCCCTCAAGAAACGTATCATTCTTTCTTCATTCACTCATCCATCCATCCACCCATCCATCCATCTATCCACCCAATCCATCATCCATCTGTGTCTGGTTTTATTCGCTTTTGTATCTCCCATGCTCAACCTAGTGCCTGGCACATAACAAGCTGTGAGCCAATATTTGCTGAAGAAATGAAGAGATGGGGATAGATTTGGGGCCTGTCCAAGAACTCTGGGTCTGAGTCCCTTGCCCTCTCCCAGTCTCCATGCATTGGGTGGCAAACACTGCCCTGCTCACCTCACGGGTTTCTTGGGAGGTTCTGAAGGTGAGGAGGCAAGTGCTTTGCAAACTGTAAAGGGCTGTGAAGACATAGTCAGCACTGGGCTGCCCAGCTGCTGTGTAGGCGCCGGGGCCTGCAGAGCTGTGTCTCTCTCAGGTCTGGCTGGTGAGACCTGTCAGACACTTCCCCTCGGCCTGCCAAGAGGCCCAGAAAGGAAAGGAAATTGACATTTAATGAGCATCCACGATGTGCCAGGACCTTCACACGCTTTAACCCTCTCTTCTCTCTTCTCTTGTACAGATCGAAGATTGGAAGCCCAGAGAGGTCCATCTATTACCCAAGGTCACACAGCCAGGGAGGAGCAGAGTCCAGGGGGGCCCTGGTCTGTGAGTCCCAAAGCCTATGGTTGTGACCATACCCCCTACCACCTCCCCTTAAAGGGATGCTGCCGGCTTCCTGCTTTCCAAATCTCCAAGTCCCCACTGTTCAAGGTTACACAGCACGCTCCTGGCAAAGCCTTTTAGAAAGTGTTTCCATCTAGTTTTTGCATTGATTATTTCCTTTTTGCTTTATAGGAATTTCCCCCCTTTTATCTGCAAAGAAAAGCCAACGTAAATGTTCTCTCCCCACACACAGGTTAACCCTTGTCTGTCGGAGGTGGATGTGAGCAGCTATTTGGGGAGGAGACGGAAGGTCAGCTGCTGGCCACAGCTCCTGCAGGGCCTCTTCGCAGACCCTCGCGATAGTTCACACAACAGTGTGGCTGTGCTGCCTACTGTCCTCCGGGCGGGCGGGCGAGCCCCTGACTCCCGATCACCAGCTTCTGTGACCCTCAGCACAAGGCAGCCTCCCATGACCCAAGTGGAACCACCCCCTGAAGCTTAGAGCCCAGGCCTCCTGGAGACACTACCTTGTGCCACAGGCTGGGACAGAAAAAGAAACGCCCGCAGCCACTGTTCCCGGGCCACCCACCGAGAGCCTGGCACAGCGCTGGGCACCTCACCAACATCCTCTGACGGCCTCTTCTACATGGGAGGGGCAGGTCTCGGTGACCCCATTTTACAATGGAAAGAAAAGCTGGGGCTCAGAGAGGCAAAATCACCTGCCCAAGGCCCCCACGGCTGGCCAGGGGCAAGCTGGGGATCAGACAGGACCCTTGCTTATGAGTTGCTTTAAGCCCAGGGCTAAAAATAAGTGCATGTGAAGTGACCAAGCCACGCCCCTGGGCCAGGCACCATCCTCGGTCCTGGGGACCTGGCCCAACAGGAAACTGGTGGAAGCAAGGCCCCATTCCGCTAAAGCCTTGCTGGGTGACCTTGAGCTGGTTACTCTCCTTCTCTGAGCCCAGAATTTGCCCTATGGGAAGTGCGTGGGTTGACTGTCTCAATCTTCTATGCTCTTTCTCACGTCTTGTTTGGGTAACAATTTGCAAAGCAGAACATGGTGGGTGAGAGACGATAGATAGCCGAGGTTTGTGGAAGAGCAGCGCCTGATGACTGAGAGTTACTACAAAGCCCTCATCCTGCCACCTGGAGCCTCCATTACCCACTCCCCACGGGGCAAGATGCCTGGAGGCGCTCAGGTTGAAATGGCCCTGCAGCTTGCCCCACTACTGACCCGCACCACCACCACCACCACCACCGGGCCGGGGGCTGAAGAGAGCTGCAAGCCCTGGGCCAGACACCACGGGGAGGAAGGGACTGCCCAGGCCTTCTGCACAGTGTCCACGCCAGCGCGCAGGACTCTCTGCGCCCACCTCTTCGGCGGCCCACGCCCCGGCCCTGCCCCGGCAGCCCCTCACCAGGATCCAGCGCCCAGCGCCCAGCGCCCAGCAGCCCCAGCCGAGGTTCCTCTGTATTTGGCTCCAGCGCCAGCAGGCCGGCCATTTAAGGCTCCACCTCACCCCCTTTAAATTCTATTTTTTCAAACCACATTCTTGAACTTGGCAGATAACGTGGCAGCCCGACAAGAGCCCTATTTACCCAGAGAGCCGTGAATGGGCCCTTTATAACAAGCTTCATTAATATTTCTACCTATTGGCCAGCTCGCCGTTTCCTCCCCCTATACAAACAGATTCTCCACACAGAAAGACTTTTCAAATGCTCTTGTTGACTTTCCCCAAACAGGGAGGGCGGCCGGGCCGGCCGGGCTGTGTGAGTGTGTGTGCAGGGGAGGGGCGGCCCTGGGCGCACGCCGCCGCCCGGTGCAGGAAGGAAAGAGGCCGCTATTCATGGCCGGGGCGGGCGGGCGGCCGGTGAGCTCAGGTATGCCGCGCACAAAGGCACACTGAGCGGCCTGCACGGCGAATTCCAGAGTCCCGGCCCCGGGAGGCCTGGCCCCGGGAGTCGGCGGTCCCGCCCCGGCCCTGCCGCCTGGCCAGGGGACCCTGGGCAAGCCCCTTACTCACCCTGGGCCGCACCGTCCTCCGTGGTCCGTGGGTCTACACCCCGCTCCTCCAAGCGTGGTCCGCGCTGCAGCAGCAGCTTCACCTGGGAGCTTGTAAGACGCGGCTCTCGGTCCAGGTTTTTGTACTTGAGTCTGGGTCTTAAGCGCCCAGGTGATGCGCATGCCCGATGCGATTTCAGAGGCCTCGGGTCTGCAGCACGTGCCCCTCGGCCAGCACTGGGCCGCCCTGCGGCTCCAAGGCCATCACAGACCTTCAGTGTCATCGCGAAGGCCTCCTCCAAGGTTATTTTGCTCTCCACGTTGTGACCAGAGGCCTGGCCCAGGGCTGGGGCTCAGGAAATAAACAGAAAAATACATTGTCACAGTTTAAACTCTTCCTCTTCAGCATATGAGAATGGTGAAGGACAGCCTGTTCTGTCGTTCGGAAGGTCGCATGGCATCAGGAGGAACATTCTAATTTATATATATATAAATTATGGAGAGAGAGAGAGAGAGAGAGAGAGAGAGAGAGAGAGAGAGAGCTGAGTTCTTTTTTTATTATGTTTTTATTGATTTTGAGAGAGAGAGGGAGAGGGAGAGATAGAAACATCAATGAGAGAGAAATACCATCGACTGGCTGCCTCCTGCATGCCCCCTCCTGGGGATTGGGACTGCTACCCAGGCATGTGCCCTGGCTGGTAATCAACCAGGGACCTCCTGGTTCATGGATCAACACTCAACCACGGAGCCACAGGGCCGGGGCGGGGCAGAACCTTCCAATATTGCAGTGGACCGTGAGGTGAGCAGCCTGCGCTCTGGAGATAGGCCAGCAGAAGGCAGAGGACCTGGGAGAGAAGTCACAGAAGGGCTGAGCCCCATGGGAGCCTCTGGGCCGAGGAAGAAACAGTGCAGCGAGTGGGCAGTCACCACGTCGCCACTGAGCATGCTCACAGGAGCACGGGGCGCCTTTGGAAAGAGGCAGAGCCCAGTTAGACTGTGGACAACCCCCTCTAACAGTGAGGACGAGGGCAAACGCCTTCGCTTCCCTTCCTTGTACATGTGATAAATGTGTAGTCTTATGTGCCAGGCCCTCTGCTGGACCTTGGGGACATGATGGTCAATAAAACAGGCTTTGTCCTTGCCCTCTCAGGGGAGAGAGACAATCAACAAGAAAATAAAACTACAAATAGAAATGCTGGTGAGGAAGCAGAGGAGGGTGACAGAGACGAGGTAATGGGTAAGGGACTGGGGGAAACCTATTAGTCAAGGCCCTTAGGAAAGGTATCAATGAAAGACGGCTCTTTAAATTCAAGCCTGAAGACAGAGGAGCCAATCATGTGAGCCAACCTAAAGGAAGGGCACCCCGGGCGGTGGGAACAGCATGTGCAAAGGAAATGCTTGGCGCTTTGAAAGGGGGTCAGTGTGTGCGGCAATAGCAGTTCTCATTCAAGTGGGAGAGGGGAGGCAATCTCCACCTTGCAGACCTGCTGGGAGGGAGGATGGCACAGGGGAAGTGCTCCGAGCATAATGCTTGCTCTTAACGGATCTCCAGGCCCCGTGGCTGCGTTAGGCCCCTATCGGGACCGCCGTCTGCTCTTTCCATCTCTCCGGAGCAGCAGGAGCAGTGCTGCAGCCTGGGCCACAGCCCAGAGCAGGGTCAGCTGAGCTGGAGGGGGTTGAATGAGCTGCCTGTGTGCGTCTTGGCTACCTATATCTTACCTTTGGGGGGGCGGGGGAGGCCTCCCCTCTCCTGGGAAACCTGCCCAGCTTTGGCTAGCCTAGGCGGCTTGGGCAGAAATCCCTGACCCCCTGCCTAGGTCTCAGCAGCCAAAGGCCAGACCCTCTTGGGAGCACGGAGCCCTCTGACCAGCCCACACCCCACTGCCTGGCCAGCCCTTAAGTACCAGGCTGGAAATAACCAGTTGTCCCCGCCCCTTGGGGCTGTGGGCTTGCCCACCACAGGGGCTGGTGTGGCTGGGCAGAGCAAGGCAGGAGGGCTGTCCCAAGAGAGGCCTGTTGGCTTCTTCCAGCTGGGAGGCCCCTACTTTCAGGCTTCGGGAGGTAGGAGGGGTTGGTTCAAGTCCTGCATTTGCCGCGGACTCCTCAAGAGCCTTTCAAAAGCTGCCTTAATAATTTAAGCCTCAGTTTCTTTATCTATGCAATGGAGTTCATCATTCCTTCTAAGATTATTGTGAGAAATGACACGATAGATGTGTGAGCTTTGTAAACTGTAAGGTGCAATGCACACGGAAGAGGCTGTGGTTGGGGTGAGCACTTCACGTTGTATTAAAGGTGTGGGTGGAGGGGGTGTCTCCGCTGAGTGACAGAGCAGGGGATGAAGACTCGAGCTGGGAGACATGCTTCCCGCTGCTCCCTGGCGACCAGCACTAAGGGCTTGGGCTGATGTGGAAGCCCCAGCCCTGCCTGCGTCCCAGGTCCTTTGCGGCCAGAGGAGCAGGTCGGCAGTGGGGCCTGGCACCCACCCAGGCCTCCAGAACTCAGTGTCCTCCTTGCTGATAAGGTGGGTGGGTTTTCCTGGGAAGAGCCAGAATAATCACAGGAGGGGGCTCCCCCGGCTCTGCTCCTCCAGAACAGTGAATGAAGACAAGTTCCTAGCCGGAACCATGCCCCAGCTTCTATGAAAGCTTCGGCTTTGGAGTATGGTCCCACCAGCCTTCCTGGTCTTCCGTCCCACTACGCAGCAGTTCGCTCCTCAACTTGTCCCACCTCTGGGCCTTTATTTATGCTGTTCCCTTTGCCTGAAATGCTCTTCTTCTCTCTTCTGTCTGCCTCAGTTTCTAATCATCTTTTTAAGCCTGTCCCAATGCCACCTCCTCCAGGAAGCCTTCCCAGATTACCCAGCTCTTGCTCTCTGGCCAGGATTCCCTTTCTTCGCCTATGCTCCCATGGCATTTAGGTCCAGCTGCTACAAGTAGTCCATTTGAACAGGCATGGCCTTATTCACCGACTAGCTCCTGCCTTCAGAAGGCTTAGAGTTCTCTGAGGCAGACAGATGTGCATGCCCTCCTCCCCGCCACCAGCAAATGGATTAAGGTCATGGGCGGTGGGTGTTGGAGGGTGTGGGTCCACAGAGGAGGGTCCAGTCCCAATCCAGGAGGGCTTCCTGGAAGAGGAGGTAGCCACTCTGTGCTCACAATGAAACAAGGCCGTGGATTGTTAGCACCTCGTTTGCGACCCAGCATACAGTGGGTGCTTTGGGTGTGCTTAATTAACATTCCAACTGAATGTGCAGTGGCATCTTCCACATGGGGCAGCTTACTGTCACTCGTGTAGAAGAAAACTGGAAGGGAAGAAAAATCTGGAAAACTCTTAATGGATCCCCTGGTCAGGACAGGCAGGACCTGTGTGCCGTTCTGCCCTGTTCAGCCTATGATTTCTCAGTAGATCCCAATCTAGAAATGAACAGAGGGACTTCAGGGACCACAGTGAGATGGCTCATCAGAAAATGGGGTGTACTAGAAAGAGTGGGGTGTACTAGAAAGAGCAGACAGAAGGTCTCACAACGCCCATCGAGATCTAAGACATCCCTCTAGGAAGATAGCCTGAGACACACACTGGATGGGATGACTTTGGGCATCAAGAAAAATGGAAAAGCTAAAGTTGTCGGCCCTGCTGTGCATGAGATCCCCCTGGCCCCACTCCCCAAACCAAAGAACCAGAACCCCTGGAGGCAGGCTCTGGAATCCGAGGTGATTCGGATGCCTTAAAGTGTCACTCCGCATTCCCCAGGGAAGAAGGCAGGGCAGTGTGAAAGCCGATGCCGGAGCACGTTTCAACAGAGATGGCTGAACTAGGCAAGTGTGTACCTAACAGGTCAACTCCAGCTACCCAAGTTCAGCTGTGCAGGACAGCTCCTCGAAAAGGGCTGCAGAGAGTGGAGGGTGGGACACAAGTTTTGGCGCCGGTCAGATTCCCACATCATGTAGTGGGTGCGTGACCTTGGGCAAATGACTGAACATCTCTGAACCTCAGTTTTCTCATCTGTAAAATGGGGATGGTTGCAGGGCCAGTCCCAGAGGGTTGCTTAACAAAGTAATTAAAATGAAGTAGAAAAAGTGCTCAAGTGTTCGAGAAATATTAACTCCCATTCCTCTGACTCAGAAGGTTCCAGACACACGAGGCATCATTGTGCAAGAGAGGGTCCTTAATACCCCTTAACATTCTTGCACATTAACATGATTGTTTTTAGAGGAAAGTATCCAGCTCATCGGTAAGTCATTCCTGGTGGTCAGTGGGCAGAGTGACTCAGGGGAAAGTTGCTTGTTTCTAGGGAGAAGAGCTGAGATCCTGGAGACAACCGGGAGTTTCAACAACCCTGAGTCCTTCGATTTCACAACCCCCCAGAGATGCTCATCTTCACCAAAAGATGAACTTGACTTCAAGGCATCATTTCCTCTTGCATGGACCGCCCTCCATCAGACAGACAGTGGGTGTGCCTCCTGTGGGCCTTGCGCTGGGCCTTGCGAGAGGCTCTCTACCTTCGCACGGCTGCTTGCTGAGCAGGAAGCCTGGCAGGACTGCCAGCCCCCACCAGGCACCAGAGAAGCCTTGTGAGGATGCAGCGGAGGAGCCAGGCATTTAGGGGCAAGAGTGGCCCAGGAGTGCCCATTGGTTACTCTCCATTTCTTCCCCAAATCACTGCTCTTCACCACGAATGCCTGTCCTGCCCCTCCTTTCAGTTTTCCCAGCTGTAAAATGGGGGCAGGGGACCAGAGAGCAGTACACCCAGTGATTCTCTATGGTCCCTGCTTTGGAGAATTTTACGTAATGAATCCTATGGCCTCAATTCACGTTTTAATTAAAGATTACAGCAAGCTGTTTGGAAAATTTCACAACTGGCCTTGGATCCATCTGGCTTTGCCTGCACCGGGGGATACAAGTGGAACAATGAAAGATGAGGCCCACAGGAGGAAAGAACTTCCTCCCTCCCTGATCTTTATATCCATCTCTGCCCCACCTCAGTCCAGTGCAAGGCTGCCTGGCAGGTGAACCCCAGACTCATCTGCGAGCTTGGCTGGGGCTGGGAGAGTGTCACCCGGATTCTGGGCACACTGGAGAGCAGCTTTGTGGCAGGGGCTGATGATCTCCACGATAAACGAGTCCCCGAAGGAATCCTTACATCACAAAGTTAAGTGTTTGTGGTTAGCCTTGAGAGGCAGGAGGGAGGAGAGATGGCAGTTGGAGAGAGATGACGAGCCTCCCTTCCTCCTTCCTGGCTCCTTCTCTAGTCCAACCAACTGTTTGCTGAGCTCCTACTGTGTGCAGGGCCCGGTGCTGAAGCCAGCACAGTCCCTCGTCCCAATAGACAGGAAGACCAACCTAGTGCATTCAGCACTGAACGGTCCCAGGAGGCTGCAGGGACAAACACAACCCCAACCTGACCTGGTGGGAAGGGGGTGATGGGCAAGGCTTTCTCTGGGGAGGCTTGCAGGACAAGCCCACCAGGCAGAGGACAGCATTCCCGGCAGAGGGGACAGCGGGAGCAAATGCCCAGGAGAATTAAAGGGAAGCCCAGGAAAGCTTTGGGCTGGAGCTCAGGGTGCAGGGACAGAGGGCGGTGGGTAGTGGAGAGGGACAACAGAGGGGTCAGCAGAATACAGAGTCCGTCCGAACGAGCTTGAGGCTCAGTGGGGGGACTCAGTCCTTACTCTGAGGTCCCAGAGAGTCAGGGTGGGGTTTTCCCAGGGAGGATAACTGGGATTGAAAGGAGGGGTGGATTGAAGGGGCTGGAACCGGGAGCAGGGGTGTGCATGGGAGGGTCCCTGGCTGCTCAATGTGGCTTTTATTCACTCCCTCAAGGAGCGTTTCTCGTGGGCCTGCTCATCCCTCTCCGCAGCATCAGGCTGGTTAGCCCCTGCACGGTGCTCAAGCTCAGCAATAAATGTATGGAAAGAGCGTGGCTGCGCTTCACAAAGCCTCCTTTGTGACCAGCCCAGGGGCCATGGAGGCGCGGTACTCTGCTGCCCTCTAGCGAGGCCTGGGGACACAGCCCTGTGGAGTCCAGCCAGCCTCTCAATTTCTGTTTCCCCAAATGCCTTTCCTCTGTCCCTCCCTCAACCATGGGACCAGCTGTTCTGGATGAAAAGTGCAGTTTGGGAATAGAGGGCAGGCTCAGAGCATCCAGTGATGTACGCATACTGACTCAGGTGGGGAGCCTGGTGCAAAAGTCCCCCTAAACAGCTCGTCACGCCCCAATATGCACATCTTCCCTGTCTCTGCACTGCCTCAAAATCGCTTTGGTGTGGCTCATCTCAGCCCAGTGTGAGGCAGACAGAAACTGATAAAACCAACGCACACTAAGATGTGAATGACCGACAGTTCTTAACCCCTTTAAGGGTATTTAAGGGAGCAACTGTTCGTTCACACCTAGAAAGGCAGCCGGCCAGGGCAGATCGATAGCACCGGGACTTAGAGCTCCATCCAAGTTCCCGGCTGAGACCTCACCTCCCATTCACAGCTGCTCTCTCCTTAGCCTCCCCTGCCTCACCTCTGTTTCCTTGCGTGAGTGTGTGTGTGTGTGTGTGTGTGTGTGTGTTCATCTGAAAAGCAGGAATAGTAATGCTTGCCCTAAGATTAAAAAATATATAATACGTTAAGGAACTTCAGAGTTGAAAGGAATCTTGAAGATCATCTAGGGCAGTGATGGGCAACCTTTTGAGCTTGGTGTGTCAAACTTCGCCAAAAAACTGAGCATAACTCGGGTAGTGTGTCACTTTGAGGAAAAAAACATTATTTCGCAAATGTTTCATCCTCGGGAGCAGCAAATGTTTCATCCTCGGCATGCGGCCGCCTCAGCGGCCGCGTGTCATCAGAAGTGGCTACGCGTGTCAGTGCTGACACGCGTGTCATACGTTCGCCATCACTGATCTAGGGATTTTTATTTTGGCTTTTAGGTAAATCTTCACAATTTATGAATCACTTTCCAATACAGACACTCTTCGAATTACGATAGGGTTATGGCCCAATAAACCCATAGTACATTAGAAATCTATTAAGTCTAAAATTCATCTAATACCATACTGGAGAGTGCCGATGATTCTTTGCCCGCGTGGCTGTGTGGCTGACCGGGAGCTCCGCCCGCTGCCGCCGCCACCACCATGAGGAAGCATCTCACTGCGTGCGCATCACTAGCCTGGGAAAAGGCCAAGATGAAAAATTCAAAGTACAGTTTCTACGAAATGCCTGGTGCTTCTGCACTATGGTAAAGTAAAAAAAAACCCTTGGTTGAGCCATTGTAAGTCAGGGACGGTCTGTCTGTACGCCGTCTCATCCAAATCTCAGAACAACTAAGTAAAAGCATTCATCTCTTTTAACGGGAAGGAAGCGGGTGAGAAAGGGGAAAGGACTTGCCCAAGACTCTGCTATTTTAGCGGGGACAGGTAGCTCTTGGCTCTTCCCTAACCCTCTCTATGGATCCTTCCTGCCTAAAAGGCCCTATGGCCCTCCTCCGCCACCCTCACCTCCTGCCCCAGAGGCCTCTGCATTCCTGCAAAGCCCCTGCACCCTAGATAGTACCTACCTGACTCCCTAGCAAGACGAGGGGACTCCTCTGCCCAGTGCCCTGCATGGAGGCTGGCACTGAATGGGTAAGTGCCCCACCCCAGCTCATTCACAGGCATCTCGTCAGACCAGGACGGGGTTAAACAGCAGGCCTGGCCTTGAGTCAGCCTTGGCATTGGAGAAGCGGGTGACCCAATGTTTAACCAGATGCTTTGGGC